>NC_133093.1:10708000-11309500 GCF_019914945.1 Typha latifolia | reverse complement strand
TAAAACTCTCTAATTCATCTCAAGTTATCTAATTGACAGATAAATATAAATCAAAGAACAGTTTTCTCACCTTATGCACTTATCTATAATAGGGATAAAAGGTAAAAGAGATTAGCATTTCACGTTTAAAATTTCAAAGTAGCAATTTCGAGTCCTTCAACAAAGAAATCCCAGAAAAAAAAAAAAAAAAAAAAGCAATTTAATGCAGCAAAGTTGACCAATAATGTGCCAAATGATGTTATAACAAATAGTGAACAGCATAGCAAAATGAGAGACACTGAATAAAAGTAAAGGCAGTTGGCATTGAATACTAGAATTAGTGGTCTCATTTCTTTTTATCGATGCAAAGGAAATTGTTGAATGCAAAAGATCCAGTACAGATGAGCTGCCATGGTAATAGCAGTGATAAAAGAGTAAAAAAGAAATGAGATGAACATTTCCCTTATTAGCACTTCATTAACAAGCTACTTCTTGCAGCAGTTTCCAAGGAAACTACCCGTTATAGAACAATATACCGTGAAATAAACAAATACTGTTTCACCAAACAAAATGCAAATAATCTAGATGTCTCATGTCTAGGACAACCCTGTATCAAATTTAAGTACTAACATCAAAATATCTGCCTTTTATATTTCAGGCCAAGTCTCTCACCCTGAACTTTACCTTTCATAAAGCGCAAAGGGAAGGCTTATCGCTGTGTATTTGATAAAAGCTAGCCAAGAAAATGGGCAGAGATCAAACAGTGCCCACTGCCATGAGGATTGATTTCGAGCAATCAATTTCTAGCCACCTGAGCCTGCTTTGCCCCGACTGCGAAGAACTCGGTGATAACCTCGAGGGGCATGCCTTTGGTCTCAGGAACCTTTAGAAACACAAATACGAGAGCTATTGCACAGAAGACGCCATAAATTCCAAACACCCCAGCGAGCCCAATAGTGCTCAGCATCACAGGAAGAGTGTAGGTGATAATTATATCTCCAATCCAAAATGTTAGGGCACATACAGCTATGCACACACCACGAACCCGAGTGGGAAAAATTTCAGCACATAGAATATTTGGAACTGGACCAAATCCCATGACAAAGCAGCAGAAATATATTATAACACTGGCAGTGGACAACACAGCATGAAGCACAGTACCCAGGTCCAGAAGGTTGGCCACAACCAAGACAATCAGTGATGCTATTAAGATAGGAATAGTGCTCAGAAGTAAAAACCTGCACAATAGTCATTAGAAGACACATATTTGTTATCCGTGATACTTATATCAAGATAGCATGCCTAGTTCAATGCAAGAATCATGTGAACTTGGAAAGAAGATGTGCTCAATAAGTTGCTGCAATTATTTAATTGAAGATGATGAACAAAGTGTTAGGTAAAAATAAGAACCTTCTTCCAGAAATGTCCATAAGTCTCATGGCAACGCCAATACAAGGGAGCATCAAGAGGGTTGTGACAGCACTGATAAGAATAGACACCGAGGTAGAACTAATACCAATATTTGAAAGAAGAATTCCAACACCAGCTTCCTCAAGGATCTGAGGGGTATAGTACAGGACACCATTTATACCAGCGAACTGCAGGGGTAAATATAGTATTAGGACAATAGCAATGTGAAGTAAAGCTGTGAAGCAGTAAAGCAGCCACACTCCATGCTATGACATAACTGAAGACAAGGGTGGCAACACAAGCTGTGTATCAGGCAAAAAGCAGAAAACTCAACTATTTGTAGTTACCCATGTGTAATGAAGCAATTTTTAAATGAAGGGCGGTGTGACCTTAGGTTCAAAAATACTGAAGATATTGGAGCCTATGTTTTAGTTGCTGTAGATGTTCCCATATATTAATGATTTACTCACATGTAATTGCAAAATCAAGTAGAATACTAGAATCACATCGACCGCTAAGATTTCAATATTTTGACCTTAGGATAGCTTTTACAATCTGGTTCATAACTCACTATACATGCAACTTTCCAATTTTAATACATGAATAACATCTGTTAGCAACTCTAATCGAGACTAATAGGTGCCCAGTGCATGAAAATTTTAGACAAACAAATGTGCCTAAAGCAACTCAACGTTAATCATTATCTGCTTTTCAAAAGATGACATTGTTACCTGCTGAAGAATTTGAATCCCAACCCCAACAAATAATGCATGCTTCACTCCAGGTTCCAGAAGATCTCTCCACCTTGGACCTTTAGCAGCTGTCTCTGCTGGATGAACCATTGCTGGACCAACTGGATGCTGTTCCATTAGCTCCTTAGAGTAAAGTGCAGGCTGGCTCACCAAAGCAGCAGCCTGGATGAATTCACCTTCTTCAGGAACCTCGCCTCCTGGAAGTGAAACAAGGGAACCCCTTCGTGATCCAGGCACACCCTCTTGGTGTAAATAGATTCTCTTGAAGCCACCTTCCTTCTTCCCATCTGCACCTTCTCTCTCAGACCATTTCCACGCCAACTGCCATCCTCCACCAATACCCATGCTACTGACTGCCTCACCACCAGCTCCCTGCATGAGACTGCTATTCCTTCTCATACTCAAAGCACTGCCATGAACTGCATGAGGTGGGAAATTATCTTTTCCTTCCAAGCTTGTTGTTTGCCGAGATAGCAGAGGACTTTGTAGGTTGTCATCTGAATCACCTCCAATGCCATCAGATGCATCATCCTCACCCTCCCTTTGGACACTCTCATCATCCCACTGATCTGGTTTATTCTGTTGCTCTGCAACACTGAACATGCTGCCAAAGTTCGGAAACAACATGCTTCGCATGCTTCCCATCTCAGGTAGTTTCTCATGGACACTACCAAAAAGAGTTACAAGGGGATCCATAAGAGGTACATTCTGGCTCTCAATACTACCATGACGGGAGATGAGACCAAGGGCACTTTGTCCCTTAACAGGCCGGGCAACCCATGAAAGGCCTTCTTCGGGCCCATACAATGTGATTTGTTCCTCATCAGCAGGCGCTTCCTGATCATCAATGAGATCATTTGCAGGTCCAATTATGTACTCTTCAATAGATGTATCTGCCCCTACCCCTAAACCTTCAACAAGAAGAGCCATTTCTCCTGTACATTTGACAAAGAAATCAACAAGATGTTCAAACTTTGTATGATCAAGTACCATAACCTAACTAGCAATGTTGAGAGAGAGAGAGAGAGAGAGAGAGAGAGAGAGAGAGAGAGAGAGAGAGAGAGAGAGAGAGAGACGGAGAGACTTTGTATAATCAAGTGCCATAACCTTTGTATGATCAAGTACCATAACCTAACTAGCAACGTTGAAAGCTAGACTGAGACAGAGACAGAGACAGAGAGAGAGAGACTTATCACAAGATAACAAAACTTTTTCTCCAAAAATCTAGTAGTTTACCAATTAGATAAGACCAACAGCAACACACACATTAAAATTCCATAACATATGATAAAAATAATTAGTGTTGTTGTTATGATAAAATTAACATTAAACTCTATTCACAAAACTTTCTTAATTAAATTTTAGCTGCTTCTTCTAGCTATCCATTCCACACAGACCACACATAAAGGTACAAATAATAAAAGTGAATAACAAAGCATTAATTGGCAGAACAAACCTGAGACATCTTCCCTTCCCCGTAGTCTTTGTAAAACCTGTCTGGCCTCCACCATTCGTCCTTTGCTTACAAGCCACCTTGGAGATTCCGGTAAATAGAAAATAGTTAATGCAAAATACAACAATGAAGGAATAGAGAGAACTCCCAGCATAATTCTCCAGTCTGGTTTCGTCATCAGTGACATTCCAAAAACCATGCAGTAAGATACGAACATTCCTCCAGAGCCACTAAATTGAGGCAATGTATTCAACAATCCTCTTATCTCTGCAGGAGCTGTCTCAGAAATATATACTGGAACAAGTGTGACAGCCAAACCAATACCAAGTCCATCTATAAACCTCGCCAGAAGTAAGATATATACATTGGGAGACCATAACATTACCAGGCCACTCACAAAATATAAGATCGATGAGACTATCAGCATAGGACGCCTGCCAACCCAATCTGATACTGCTCCAGAGAAAGTCGTCACTATTGTGGCCCCGATAAGTGACATGGCTACAACCAGCCCCTCAATAGTACTCTCCAATCCAAATTCCTTCTTTATATATATAACAGCCCCTGGATAAAATGTTTGAAGTTATAATGTTGTTATTTGGCCTTCTTTAATTTCAACAGAGAAATTTCAATACATGGATTGCAGGCCAAGAGTTGTAAGGGAACAAAGTAAGATAAAAAATTGGGGAAAACACAAAGGAAGCAAGTCCTCTCCTATCAAGAAGACAAAGGATGCTGAGCCAAGCCTGAACTGAATAGAGCAAGCAAATGATGAATGCATAGCATCTAGACAAATTTAAGGCTGTCAGACAAATATAAAAATAAAATTTTACTTCTTTCATCAGATTACAAATGAATGAAATTCTAATGGGAAAAGAAAATTCATTCCAGGCATTAGAAAATTTACCAGCAATGGTAGCATTATCCCATCCCTGCAACAAGTTACCCATCGAGGCGACGATGGCAACGAGAACAGACCCAGCCATCTTTCTTGAAAGGAATGAACACTTCGTCCAGAGAATCTAACTAACCTGCAAGAGTAACTCAGATCAGATTAACACAAAACGTATCTTGATCAAAATTTATTAAAAAAAAATGAGAGAGAGAAAGAGAGAGAGCATGGCAAGAACAGCAAGCATGCCATAAAAATGAAATCACTCATACCTTCAAGAGAAGAGAAGATCAAACGATGGACTCAAAAGATGGCAACGATGGAGGCCTTGGAAGAAACCATTAGGATGAACACCAGATCGAGAAGCAGAAACGGCGACGATCGAAATCTAGGAGCCCTAGAACTAAAAAAAAACCCTGTCTCGCCCTCCCTCTCCTTAGCAAGGGACTCTCCGTGTACGGACAAAAGCTTTAAAGGAAAGGAAGCTACTTTAACACCACCCAATAGAAAAAGAAGAACGTAAAGGAAAATGCGAGAGAGAACTACCCCTATACTTCCCAACACTAGCTCCAACACTTGTCTCTTTCTCGGAACAGCTTATCCTCTTCACGGATTACAACATAGTGCCCGCCTGAAACGCCAAAGGGTCTCTGAACCACTGCTGCAACCCTTGGGTTCGTCACGAAGCCCGTAAAGGTATCGCCTTTCCAGTGCTCTCCACACCGAAAAGCGCAAGATCTCAACTTTCCACCAGAGAAAAAAAATGAAAAATCAAACGGACCCCTGTATCTCTGTTTCTCAAATAACTTCTTCCTGATTTGGAAATTTTGGTCGACAACCCAAGATTTTCAAAGGCCTGTAAGCGACAAAAATCGCGTTATGCAACGCTGTCCTTCTCGGGAATCTTAAGGCATCTAGTAGCATTGGGATGGGCCAAAAAGGAAATTAAAAAATCTCCAATCACCATCGGTCATGGCTACTCCTTGGCGCAATAGAATTCCAACTCCAATCGTAAGAAGAGCTAAAATGAACCCACTCGGATGGTTCTGGGAGACCCAATTGTAGGAACTGCGCTCCTCTGGACCTAACCGTCAAAAGGAAGGAAGGAGAAGGAAGAGAGAGAGAGAGAGTCGATCGGCGTAGGCAGCGGAAGAGGAACGTGCTTGATCTCTTCTTACCCACTCCTTTTATATGGACGAGAAAAAAAAGGAAGGCTTTTTGAATAAAATTGGCAGGGGGAAATTATGAAAGATTTTGGTTTCCAGTGTTCAATTACGCTGAATAAGGAAATAATTGATGATGTGCTTCCAATTATGATTAGTGTATGCGATTCTTTTGTCATTTGGGCTGTCACACATGCAAGCATATAATTGTGTCATCGGACTGCCAGGGGAAAATTATATTTGCATATCAATTTCTATTTTCAGATTCTTTTGCCATCTTCCGGTACATTTTTGGTAGATTTCACCTTCTATTGGAAAAACGTTAAGCATATAATGGCATCGACCAAACGCACTAAAGTTCCTAGTTGTAGTTTTCTTATAGCTTTATTAAGGATTCGAAGCGCACAACCACATGTTTAAGGTCGCTATGATGACGGTGATTCACTGCTAAACAGTTGGATCAACCCTCAATAATTCGAAATAATGATTGAGATTTTTTTTCATTTCACCTCCTACATTATGCCTTTATTACGATACACACCCTGTTCATGTTCGAGTATGGAATTCAAAATAATATATAAAAAATAACAAGCCTATGATGTAGGGTGTGAAGCGTAAAAGATCTAACTGATTTAAATCTAAACCGACTCGGAATGTACACCAAAAGCTGGACTGCTTACATTGGAGTGGAGCTTGTAGTGGCATCACTTGCTTGTGTCAGTGGGCCCAAGGTGGGGTGGCCACATGGTTGACGACAACCAGTGCTTGTTCCAAGTGTGGTGGGCCCCGGGCGCACGATAGTGTGATTAGAAGGGACTGGTGTAGTGGTGTTGATTGGTTTTTCTTTAATAATACCGTAAAACAAAATAGAGACAGGTGTTTAGGTGGTTGGGTCCGGTAAGGGACGAGACCATTTTGTCACGGATCGGGATCGCGCATCTGCTGGTGCGCTATGTTGCACCAAACAGCAGATCCGGCGTATCACCGAGAGCCACGTAAGGGTACCAAACCGGCTCAGCAAGGCAACTCGAGCTTAGAGATTAGTTTTGAGGATGGAAATCGCTTTTACCACTCTTGAACACTTTTCACTAACGACTTCGTGTCTTTTTTATCTTAAGAAGTGCTACGAGTAAGTTAAAAAATTACTACATCCAATAGCCTTTAAGCTTTCTTTTTCGAATATAAATTTATTTACCTAATAAAAGTAGAGTTATTTAAGATATATTATAACTCAAAAGTAACAAAAGGGAGTTTTAATACAAAACAAACTTTATCAGGTAACTTGATTTTCGTCCTAAAGTGCATTGAATAAAATATATTTTAACTCTTAATTTCTAGGTTTATTAGATATAATTTCTAAATAAATAAAATATATATTAGGTGTCCGGAACCTTTTGTCCTTTTGAATCTTTTTATACTTTAATCCTCAGTTGGTATCATAGTCCTTAGGTCACGCTGTTAATAATTCCAAGGTGTTGGTATAATTAGTCTTTGGAATTGACGGTAACGGCTGAGGAGAACCCATCTACATGGTTTTGGATTTTATATATCTCCACTAGGATGAACAGATCTCTCCTGAAGATCCTTTCACCTTTTATGAAGGTTAATTTACTACGTATTTTAATGAAGAGGGTATACTTTTGGTTTTGGAACTTGGAGTGCAACATGGGTTTTTGATGCTGGAATAAAAAAATTATATTCTTCAGGGTGCATCAGGGATAGCCTTTCTGTGAATTTTTGAATGATATTTTTACTATAGTAATAGAACTACAGAAGAGTATTAATATGAGAAAGAGATCAAGAAGAGCGTGTTTGGCTCCAGATAAAATTCTTTGCTATACCAACCCAGGTGCATGAAAACAACACTAGTGATGCTCAATTTCGTTATATTTGGATCCTAGATGGGCAGAGTTGTGAAAGGACTATCCACTGGATCATATGATTTACATCTGATGAAGATGGATATGAATCATAAACATCCACTTCTTTTATTCAAATCCAAAGTCCTCAAATTTCCAAGGGATTCAAACTCATTTCTACAGGCTACCTGAGTGAAGATGGGGTTCATATTCGACTATATTAAAGCCCAATAAGTAGGGAGTTTAGAAGGTGGAATCGATTGGCTTTCTGGAACATATATATAGAACTAAGTAACCTTGGCTCAAAAGATGTGGATCTCTTAAGTAATTGCCAAATTAACTTTTGTAGGCATGACATATTGTAGGATATCATTCTGAAATAAATTACAATCATTCTAGACAGAATTTATTGAAAATATACACTTAGTAATATATCTAACTATCTTCCGATGTTAATCATACATTACTTCACCTAGAGACATTGTCCTAGGACATAGATAAATCTCTTATTAATCAAACAAACACATACAAATTCAAGTACAATCACTATTACTACTACTGCTGCTATTATGGACTTTAACATCTGGATTTCTCATTGATTTAAGCCACATATCTGCCATGACTCTGGAGGACAAACTCCACACTGAATCCTTTCTTCCCTTCACGTCCAATGCCTTCGTTCTCTTCCCTGCCTTCCCTAAACCATAGGCCACTAGCCACTGCTTTGCAGTCAATCTTTGCTTCTCTCCTGATCTCAATTTCATACCACCAACACTGAGATTGGCTACTTTGAACTTGCTATTATCTTCTTCTCCTCCAGTATCCTCCACTCTTATAGCTTGCAGCACTGCAATCATGGGAGACCCCACTGCCTCATATCTTCTTGATGGGTCTCTGAGCTGAATTGCAACTAACATTGTAACTGTAGTGTTTCCACTGCAAGACTTGATCCAATCCTCAGGTGACGCAAGGGAATCAAATTGCCATTTGGGTGAATCTTTCTCTATAAGGGGTGGGAGATCAAATGGAGGTTCTTCATCAGCCAATTCTGCTTGGATTTTGAGACCATCAACAGCCATAGCCTCCATCTTCTGCAGGGAAAAGATCAAGATCTCTTCTATGGTCATAGGTTCCTCTTTTACACTCCAAATGCCAGTTGAGTTCCTTTCCTTTCTGCCTTCTACCATTGTTTCAGCCATCTTTTTAACAATCTGGATCGATTTATTCGCGCTGGAGCTCGCGCCTTCCTTGTTCCTTCCGCTTATGATTGCCGACGCGATACCTTCAAATGCGATTTTTTCAGCAGTCTTGCCCATGAGCTCATCCACATCCGCCAATGGCAATAGCGTAGAGCCCAACTCTTCTCTCCCCATGGCAGCCAATCTATGAAACACTTCGAAACCGCTTGATATCTTCGGATTCTGGAGCGCGGAAGGCCTCGAGATCTGCATCGCAAGCTTAGGAGTTTCGCTTCTTGCTACTTCTGCATCAAATGGATTGACGGAAATTAAGAAGCCTCCATCCTTAGTTTGAACGACTGGACCTAGACCCTTCCCTAAGTCTGAAAGGAAAACTTTTTGTTCAAAATCTTCGTCTACTCTTGATGATGGTGTTACTGGCTCTTGCTTCAGTTGTTGATTACCTTCCATTTCGAGCATTTGAAGGAATTCTTTCGTCACGGTCTCCTCTTCGGCATCCAACTGATGCAATTTACCTGGTGTTTTACTTTGATTTATTTCTTCTCCATTCATCATGGACTCCAGTTCCTTGATCTGTTTAGCTATGGACGCGAGCTCCATTAGCCTCGCATGGTGGGCACGGTAATGGACCACTTCTTTCACGACCTCGCTCGAGACTAGTCCCACTTCCGTGGCTTCTTCTGGCTGTTTTGCATTCTCTACTCCCTTCTCAATGACTTCAAACTCTGGGAGGTCTAATTCATCAATTTCCTCCAAGATTCTCATGGAATCTGCCACCTTTGAAGCTGCCAGGGATGAATCCGACCTAATAATATTCGAGCTTGGAACGCTGAAAGAAGATTTTGATTGCAGTCCGCTGTAGATTCCAATACCATCATCCATGATCTGAAACCCCAACTTGAGAGCTAACTCTCCTCCTTTTGCCTTGCCATAGAGCTTAACAGTCATATCCCAATTCCTTAACCTTTGCCCCTCCAAGCTCTTCTGCACTGACTCGAGAACCATTGAGCTCAAATCCACTACGCCTTTGCCGAAGTCAACCTGAGGTGCGTCGGTGGCTGTAACTGATACGAGAAATTGTCGAGTCTCGAATTTTAGCGGCTTTCCGGTGTCGCCGCCGCCGGTGCAGTAGAGATTGCATCTGATGAAGAGAGTCTCTTCGACGTCGGCGGATCCCTGCAGCACTCTGGAGGGCGTAGTTTGCACGGTGCCGTCTTTGGTCTCCTTCTTCCGGACAGCGACCGAGAGGCGTAGGCCGTTCATCGAGTCAGGGAGGCCGTAAACTTTAATGACCTCGATGGAGAGCAAGCACCCTAGCCGTCGCATCGCGATGTGAGAAAGTGCTCGAATCGGCTTCCAATTCCATATTCCTTTCTTCTTCTTTTCCCCTGCAGGATACGACGATTCTTGGTTGTCGGCAGGGAGCCGGAGGTGGATGCCGTCGGAATTAGCCCCCTCGGAGTTCGCTTGAGGTTTGGGGCCGGTGCGCCAGGGATGGAGAGACAGGCGAGACGATTGAGTCCTGCGGTCCGTTCGGTCTGCTCCGTCGACAAGGCGCGGCCCATCAACGACGCCAGAGACGGCGCTCGAAGCCGGGGAGACAGAGCGAGGAAGAACGAGAGAGGTGGTTCGGCGTCGGCCGGCGTCGGATTGGTGTAGGGATTGGCTCATCATCTCAGTCTCCGAATGCTCCTCAATTGAAGGAAGCAGTTGAGAGTTCCAATGGTTTGGTTTATATATAAAGAGAGGGTGATAGAAATGTATGGAAGGAGTGAAGCCAAGTCTCGGATCCTTTGAAGTAATAACTCCTCCTTTGGCGCCAATGAATGGGAACGAGACTTTGCCGTACCAACTTCCATTTGAAAAATAGACCGTTGGGTTGGTGGGCTCAATTGCGACCAGTTTTGAATCACACTGATTACTATGTATTATATACGATCTGATCTAGGGCCGTGATTTGGTCTCATGTTGGTTTAAAAAGATTTGAAACCTACTAGATTTGATTCGATGCATTAAATGGATCACGAGTTTGTGACAATTGTGCAGTTAATAGATAGCTATGGATGTGGAATTTATGGGAGTAATGAATGATGAGGGGCTCGGTGTCAGCATTGATCTCCACTATGCAGTGAATGGGGTTTAATAACTGAACGTGTCTTCAGGAACCGCCTAGCTTCTGAGCAAATCCTTGGTATATTATTTAATATGACAGTAAGATTTGACGATCGTCCAGACGTGCATTTTGCTCTCTCTAAGATCCTATATTAGTTTGGAGTTAATTGAGAAATAAAAGATTTGATTGAAGAGAAAATATCGAAGAACAGAGGACGCCATTTTTATGGATATGAAATTTTATTTTGTAAGATAGTGATTAGTATTTAAGAATCGGATTCAATAGAGAAAGAGGATATGTTATGCTGCTCTGCTTGAATCAGTGCAGTCTAAAGAGCTTGAATCTCAACCAAAAAAGGTTTGAGGGTCCTTTCGCAGCACCGACTAGTAAATTTTTATTCATGATACCTAAAAGTGAATCTGTAGCTACACGGGGAGAGAACGCCCGTCTCAGTTATTTTTTTGAGACATCGAACTCCTAAAATATAGAATAAATCAAAATATTGCCGACTGCATATCTGGGTTGGATTCAATCACCTTTGAGCGGCCCACATAAGCTTCCTGCTTCGTGGTGGGCCCTCCTATAGTATGTGGTCTTCTACAGTGTTGCTTGCAAGAGATTACTACATCCTTTGATACAATCGTACGCCGATAACTAAAGTAATCTCCTGCATCCTTGGCCGCAGGGAATCTTTCTCAATATTATTTCTTTATCTCTCTCTCTCTCTCTCTGTCTCTCTCTCTTCACCTCGGGGAGTAAACAGAGGGAGGGAGAGAGAGAGAGAGATGGCGCTTCTCTCCGCAACGTTCCTCTACCCAGCTAATATTCCGACTTCGTTCATCTCCCTCTCAAGAAACCCAACGCTATCCTCTCTATTACTCCTCCCTTCTTCTCGGAAGCAATTCGCCATCTCCTCATCCGCCTCCTCTTCCACCATCGCCACCGACTCCAGCCGCCTCGAGATCACCACTTCCATCCCTGTGTCAACCCCCAGTAATTCTCTTCCCCTGTTCTGTTTTAATCCTCTCTTAAAGATTTCAACTCGTCCATCTAATCGTATCCCTTTGTTCCGATCCATCCAGATTGGGCGCAATTCGCGAGTCGCGTATCCGGCGAATGGGACGGCTTCGGCGCCGACTTCACCCGGGAGGGAAACCCAATTGAGCTCCCCGAAACCGTCGTCCCCGAGGCTTTCCGCGAGTGGGAAGTCCAAGTCTTCGACTGGCAAACCCAGTGCCCCACCCTTGCCTCGGTAACCGATGAAAGACCCCTCCTTTCCTACAAGCTCATCAAGCTGCTCCCCACCGTTGGATGCGAGGCCGACGCCGCCACGAGGCACAGCGTCGAAGAGCGGATCGCCGGAGAGGAAGGGAGCGCGATTTCGGCATTTGCGTACGACCCAAGTGGCTGTTACGTCGCCATGTGGTCGGTGGATGGACGGGGTGGGAGGAGGGCGTTCGAATTGGAGCATTGCTTGGTAGATCCGAGGAATTGGGAAGTTAGAGTGAGGGTGATACAGGTAGTTGGGGTGGATGATGAAGGTGTTATGAGATTGGAAAAGATAAGAGTCTTCTCGGAACAGTGGTATGGGCCGTTCCGGAACGGGGAGCAGCTTGGTGGTTGTGCAATACGGGAGTCGGGGTTCGCGGCGACTAGTCCTGTGGAGTTGTCAGAGGTTGGCGGGGTGTGGCAGCAAACAAATGTTTTGGTTGCTAAATTTGGGACATCGCAAAATGTAAGTGTTTTTTTATAATAATTCTGTGATGAAGTTGCAACCTTGTGCATGTTTAGTGCCTGCAGAATTGATTTATCTTATGATACTTGGTATCACAAGTTCACAATTTGTCTCAGGTGAAACTCATGCAGTAGATAGAGCTACATTTAGTTATTCCCTTCTTGAGATGAATCTTGGCTAGAAGCTTAGAAGTATCTTATACTTATCCTAGGCAAGCGCCAAAACTACACCTTTATAAGGAGACTGAATGATAGTGTCAAAACCTACTGGTTCTTTATATTATATTTGCTTTTCAGTATTCGTTAAATGATTTGGCGACTTATTTAAATCAGAATCACTGAATAAATCAGTGGGGAGCAGAAGTTTTAAGTTATTGTAGACCCATATCGCTGAATTTCACTCTCCAAACAGCCTTTTGGGGATTGTAGTTTTTAGCAGCATCAAAGTAGAACTGTCTATTGGAAGTGACAGCACCTTGTTATTTCTTTCCTGGAATCTTCTATTAGAACGCATCAATTATGTGGTAGGCACTTACACTGATATCTTTAGTTGTTTGGTGAGAATTCTAGTGAACTGCCCCTTTTCTCAGAGGCAATCACTTTAATTTTAAGTGTTCACATGTATTTCAAAGGGTATTTGCTTCTGTTGTTGATGAGTTAATGTATTTGCTTTCCGATGTCATTGGTTTCTCATGTATGCGACTTTTCAGCGTAAAATGTTAAGATCATTAGTTCATTTCAATGATTTAGTATCACCAAATTTCTCGTGCATTGGTTAGCTTCTGATAGGTTAACCTTCTTTAATAATAGGAGGTATTGCAAGAATTTTCAGCAGATAGACCTCAGAAGTTAGTCAGAAATCATGTTGGCATTGTTCCACTGCCTAAGCAGTTGTGGTGCTTCTTTGAAGAAAGTAAGAATGGTGAAGTTCTGGGGGAGGTTGGATGGTTGTTTGATCATGGTAAGATGATGACATCAAGATGTATACTCTTCAAGGATGGAAAAGTGAAGGCAAGTTTTCTTTACCACCTTTCTTTGACATTTGTTTTATCATTTACTTGAATGATGGATGTCAAGTTACTATCTAGCCTTGAGTAAGCTCAAGCTACTGCCTTTTCATATCCAAAGCTTTCAAATAAGGAAAACTTCAAAACTAAGCAGATCTAGAGGAATATAATTAGTACAATATAAGGATAGCAAATTTGTTACAATTAATTTGTTAGCTTAAGAAAGCTGGCACTGGAACTCTATAACGTTTAGAGATGTTGATATTTTATATATGCAAAATTGTAGTCATGTTTTCTGAGATTTCTGAGAGAAACGCTGTTTTTGTGGGTTTTTGTTTGCAGGAGACAGCAATTGCTTATGAGACTGCAGTTTTGGAAGACACATAAATTTAAACATTTTCTACGTCTGATCCCAATACATGTAAAGTTCTATGATTTTGTTTAAAGAAGGTTCTGCATCCAAATTATGTGACATTCATACATATATAGATTACAATTCTGTGTATTTGTCCTACGGCAATAATTTCTCATATACAAATACTTCCAAAGCGAAAAAAGATTTAATTTTTAACAAACAAATTTGTTTCTCAGAATCAGTAACATGTCATATTTAGAAGCTGCTTATTCTTAAGAGTAGAAGCAAAAAAAAAAAAAAAAAATTCATTTCAGGTGCTTATTTGTCAAGTGCCTCTTTCTGCAGTCTCAAAAGATCCCATGGCAGTGTATTGTATCGTCTTCCCTTCCATCGAAAATAACTGAATTTAGGGTTGTGCCACAAAAAAGAAATAACAGAAGGTCGGAAGGAACACTCACGTTGGATTTATTTTTATTTTTCCTGTTTATGTACCAAGAAGTGGTTATTTAGATCGGTATGCTTATCTTTGTCAAGGCTATGAAACCATCTCTTGTAGTGCCGGATAAAATGATACAAAAAGATCTCCCATTTTAATACAACCATGCACAACAGTCGTCAAATCTCAGATCAAAGAGGCCACCCCCTTGAGAACCTGGTTAAAGGTCTATGAATTGCTCGAGATGATCATATCATTAATCAGCAAAAAGAGAGTCCACGCAGAAACTTGCAACAATAGGCTGGAGATGACCAAGAAAAGGGCGAAATGATGGTTTTAGATCGTTTGCATAACCGAGTATATAAGAAAAGGGGGAAAGACGAACCGGTTGTCTTATAGCAGGTGGATACCCATGAATATTAAAGCTAGGTTCAATTTATTGCTACTACGACTGACGAGTAATACAATATTGAATCAGTATCTTTCTCACTTCCATGTTCTCAAACAAATAATGGTGGATAATACATTCTACCGAAGCACTAGCTCTCACACACATACATTCACAGCACAAACAAGGGCAAGGAAAGGCCCATTATGAAGAAGAGAAAGATGATAAAAACCTATACATGGTGAAAATACGAAGAAAAATCAACGAGCCCCAGGTGCATCTCTCATGCTTATGTTCAAACTGTTTCTCATTGTTCGTCTTCCAAGTCCCATGTTGCCCTTTTGCATCATGGCAACAAACTCACCATAGTCAATTCGCCCATCCTGAAATATGATATAAGCATGAGGATGTAAGATTGCCCTCAAGGAAATGACATGCTTACATATAGGACAAGAAGGATGTGAGCATGTTGAAAATTGCACTAACTAATCATCGATTTCATTCCTGTTGCAATTAGTAGAAGGTTGGGTACCATTCCACAAACTTTAAGGAAGACTTTAGGAAGAAGACAAATACCACATTATCATGACAAATCTAAAGAGTTACTTTGTATGATAATCTTATTACTATGCAAATTTAATCCCCCAATGTATAATAGAGAGAACTCAATTACTGACAAATGAGGCTAGAAAGAAGGAACTTTAAACAAAGAGGTTCGGTGGTCGCTCTCATCTTTGCTTATGCCAAAGAGATACCCTTGAATTCATAGACCTTTACTTACAGGTTGCTGCTTTTGGCATTTATGGAAGGAATGTTTAAGCACTAGACAATCTGGAATTCATACGAAAAGAAGTATGTGGTTTTGGTTCTTATAGAAGGAAGAAACTTCTTTTTTTTTCAAATATAGCAGAATATTATTGGCAGCTTCAAGGTGATAATGCAAGTAACACTGGCTTGCTTTGGAGTCACGCAAAATGTAGCAGAAATGGCATGAATAATAGGCTAGACTAAGAATTCGTGGAAGGTGTCACTTACATTATCTTGATCAACTTCTTTAATGACATCTTCGAGAAAAAGATCCGTCATGTTGTGTTCTTTGCAAGCTTGCTGAAGCTCATCAACTGTGATATAACCACTTCTGTCTTTGTCGAAGTACGAAAAAGCTGCCACCAGATGTTCCTCACGCTCTAGTTTGTTAAGATGTACCGTCGCAGCAATAAATTCTTTATAATCAATGGTACCACTGTTGTCTATATCAGCCTAAAAGTATTTTAAATAGTGAGAAACAAAGTGTAAGAAATCATTCTCTGCAGTAAATCATCTCTCAACAAACAAAAGTACTCCCAAAGAAATATGCTTAAAATTCATCACAAAACATGGCAAAGGCATTTCAGAACATGAAGAATATCACATCTACGAAAGATCCACGATAACCGACTTACTGCTTCCATGAGATCACGTATCTCTGTATCCTTCAGCGTAGAACCATATCTTCTCAGACCTTCTTTGAGCTCATCAAATGTAATTGCACCACTGTTATCAGTATCCATGGCCATAAACATTTCTCTTAATCCAGCAATCTCCTCCTCCGAAAGGCTTTCAGCTATTACCTGATAGAGTGTAGGGAGTTTCTGACAATTTAAATCACAACTATTGACATGCCAATGTAAGTATGTAGAACAAGACAATAAGGTTATAGGATAAGAATATAAACATCCTTTGTACTCCCCTGTATTAATGCGGGCAAACAAGCAATGATATCAGCGATTTTTGAAACAAATAAAAGTAGTCCGTGTAGAATTAATGGGCGACATACAAAATCTGAGAATGTCAACTTTGCCTGATCAATGGTATATCTTCAGAGTATCCAAGTGCATGATAATGTTGAAAACAAATAGGAACAACTAACATATAAGTATTGAACCTATCACATAGAAACAGAAGTGTTGTCATATCACCGAATTTAAATAATTGATGAGCCTCTTCATTTCAGTAGTGAACCCTAAGATATTCTTCTGTGTGATCACTATAGTTAAGAACAGATATTATTCCCATGATTACCCTCCTCATGCTTACCTGCTGGTCACTGACACGAAAGAAGTGCATAAATGTAATTGTTATTATTTTCTCCAGAAGATGAGGGCAAACTGGGAGATGGAAATAAAAGAATCCTCATTTAAACACTACCATATTGAAAGGACCCTTTCGCTTTTCAAAATATTTATTTTCGGAGACCTGCTCAACTCTGAAGCCTGAACAATTTATTTGCCTTAGTCTCTTAGAGGTAACCATAACATGGAAGGGACGAACAAAATTACCTAAAATGATGACACTTTAAGAGGCATGGATTTGAAGTAAGACTGTTATCTGTATAAAGGGATTTAGTAAGCACCGAATTGAGTAGGGGCAACCAACATAATCAGTGGTTGCATCAAAGGCAGCAAACTGCCACTATAGCCACAGGATTAAACATCACTCAGAATAAGAGTCTCCTGGCCCTATTAATTAGATTGAATTGCTTGGATCATTTTTTCTCTAGTATGTAGTGTACACTGTACAATCCTCTGCCTTATCCCAGGGCGGGACAAATATGAAAAGATGGATCAGCAGAAAGCACATGTGCAAATATTAATTCAGTCAAGCTGGTTTTTAATGATGAAGAAACACCTATTTTGGTATTAATTTGTTTGACATTGATGAAATTGTTTCTATAATTATAGTCTTAAACAGTTCGCAGAACAAAAGTCTATGTATATATTCCTCTACACTATTAGAATTAACAGCTCTAACCTTTTTAAAGATACATAGAATAACTCTAGTACTTATCAAAGAATACATCACAAGTAGATAGCATTCTTTTAATATAAGCATGCAACATTGCTGTCACCAATGCTTCTGAATAGTTTTGAGTTAAACACAATAACTATTAAAAGCAAAATAATGTACTCACTCGCAAAGCCATCTTCTTTAACTTATTCATTGCAGAAAACTGTTTGAGACGAGAAAGAACAGCTGAATCCAGAGCTTGATCAGGAGCCACCCCAGTCTCACATATCCAGGGATGACCTGAGAAAAGGAAAATAATAAGCTACATCTTCCAACAAATATGATATGCCACTTCAGAAAAAGAAATAGCACCGACAGATTTAAAATCAATAATGTATTCCTGCCAATAATTAGCATAGTTCCTAGACCTTCAGTTACAAGTACAAGTAGTGACTGTCATTTCCATACAGCATTTTGATAATGGAACAGCCATGCTGCAAAGAAATTGCAAATGTCTATGCTCATTCTAGAGTAGAGAATACTATTGTCAAGATTCCATGACTTTCTGAACCGAGGATTCCTTAATATTTTGTTTATCATCCAACCATCCATTCCATTTTACTGATAGAAAAGGATATCTGTTTCAACTACACGTAAAGTTTCTGTCAAGCAATAGATTGAGATCTTTAGCATAAGGTCATGTAAAACCTCTTGAAGTTCTCTTTCCATAACAGGCCACTAGTATACATTGACCAGCATGGTACCATGAAAACAGACTGCATGCAGCATGGCCTAGCCTAGGGGTGTAAATGAGCCGAGCTTGAGCGAGCTGGGCCCAGCTTGGCTCAGCTCGAGGGCTGTGGGCTAAATGGGCTTATGTGAGCTAGTCTATAATCTCTATGGAAAAAATAGCAAATAAATAGTATAGAATAGGATTTGAACCCAAGTTGGCTAGGTTACTAGAAACTGTTTTAACCCATTTATATATTTATTTGGTGTGTGTGTATATATAAATAATATCATCTCACATATTATATATTGAGCCTATTTCAGCCGAGCTTAAGTGAGCTGACTCTAGCTCGGCTCGACTCAATAAACATTTCGAGCTCAAAAATTCAGCTCAGCTGTACTTATTTAGAGCTTGAGTCGAACTCTAAACAAGCCGAGCTCACGAGCCTTTCAGCCAACGAGATTTTTTGATAGCCCTAGCATGGCCTCCCTGTTAAGAATGATCACTGGGCCTGCACAATGTCGACATGGTCTATGCCACTAAACACTTGATGTATTTTCCTATATGAGGAAATGTACACTACAAAAAGAAAAAAGAGAGAAAAGAGAGAACTCAGAATGTAAGTGATGAAAAGAGACTAACATAGCACTTCATGGGCCGTCAAGCGCTTTGAAGGGCAAGAACAAAGCATTTTTGTTATGAGATCCTTTGCACTATCAGATATCAGAGGCCATGGGTCTGACTCAAAATCTATGTGCCCCTTCAAAACTGCATCGAATATTCCTTGCTGCGTTTCTGCAATGGAAAATAGAACCGGCCTTTTTCATATATTCTATCAATATTGTGAAGTTGAAGTTCCCTAGGCGGGCAATGTTGATCACATACCTTCCCAAAAAGGAGGTACACCACATAACAATATGTAAAGTATGACACCAGCAGTCCATACATCGGCTTCCGGCCCGTAGTTCTTGCGCAGTACCTCAGGAGCAACATAATATGGACTTCCGACCACATCATTAAAGACCTGACCTGAAGTTGCATGGGATCCAAAATGGAAGCAAAATTTAGCTCACCTAAGCAGAGCTATGAGTCCATGTATGGGCTATAGAATAGTATACAAAAGGATGGAAATTATATAATACTCGCACAACTGAAGAACTATGTATGCAAATTGTACATTATTAAGTAGTTGGAGACAACAATCTGAGGAAGAAATTGATCGTTTATGCTTTATATCTAGAAGAAACATTAAAAACCCAACAGTTCATTAAAGGAAGACAACTCATCTAGTGCAACCATTAAGTCTTTGCCTATGTTGCTCATTGTTCCCAGTGTTTGAAAACATCTTTTCCTTTACAAAAATTGAAGAGTATGAAATTAGAGAATCTGCAAAAATCTGGTCGCCAGATTCGATATCTCCAAGGAACTATATAAAGAGCAAAAGGAATAAAATGGGACCACAAAATGAAATTAGAATCACACCAATTTATGATGCCAGCAAACACAAGGAAAGTCGTGGCTTTTACACAGCCAGTAGTTATCGCATCAGGCTTTAAGTAACCAAAGAAGATGCAACAGTAAAAGGTCACTAACTTTCAGTTAAGCAGCACACTTATTTTTCCAGAAAACTTAACTATTTCAAGTCTAGGTCGTTGCAGCACTTACAGGTGTTAAATAGAATCTATTCCAATAAAAGTTGATCCAGAAACCCACTCCATCTCAAAATTTTAGCGGTTCCCACCATAACAAAACATGTAGAGTCAAAAAGCTGCAACCACAAATTCTTTTATTTGATAGTTTCAACTGTCAGCATATAATTTGGGAATCATATGTACACAAGGGATAATATATAAGGAATATATAGTACAATACAAAGAAATCTACAGATATCTAATGCAACAGATAGTATTTAAAGCTCTTCCGAATTTAAAT
This sequence comes from Typha latifolia, assembly GCF_019914945.1. Lineage (NCBI taxonomy): Eukaryota > Viridiplantae > Streptophyta > Magnoliopsida > Poales > Typhaceae > Typha > Typha latifolia. Next base: position 11,289,332 of record NC_133093.1, on the reverse strand, counting down.
TAATCCAGCATAAAGCCAACTGCCAAAATTGAACACTTTTTTCTCCTTACCAGGCTTGAAGAACACCGATAGACCAAAATCAATGGCCTTGAGTGACAAATCGTCGTCCTTATTTGACAAAAGGAAATTTTCTGGCTTCAGATCCCGATGCATCACTCCAAGAGAATGACACGCCTCCACGACACCAACAATGATCCTTGTCAGCTCAGCCGCCTTCTGCTCGCTGTAATGCCCCCTCTGTATAATCCTATCAAACAGCTCCCCTCCTGCGCACAGTTCCATCACAATGTGCACATAGTGATTGTCCTCATATGCTCCTGTAATCTTAACTACATTCTTGTGGCCTGAGAGGTGGTGCATAATCTGGATCTCCCTTCTAACGTCCTCGACGTCCTCCTTGGAGATTAGCTTGCGCTTGGAAATGGACTTGCAGGCATACTCAATTCCAGTGGAGATCTCGATGCAGAGGTATGTCGTGCCGAATTGACCTTGCCCAAGCTTGCGGCCGAAGACGTAGAGGTCTGCAATGTTGGGCGTCTTGTGACCGAGGACGTAGGAGGTGTTAGGGTCGATGCCCCGCTTTATGATGGTGGAAGCCGCCATGTTTAGCTTTTTAGGGCTCACGAGGGTCTCGACCTCGGCCTTCTTCGGGGTAGAGGAGTAGGAGTCGTCCGTTGACCTAGAGAGGGATCGATCCGTGGGATCGGCGTATCCGCGGAGGCGCTTGCTTCCGAAAGATCCGCGGCATGTGTTGCCCATCAAACGGAGGTAGGATCACATCAAGAAGATTAGTCGAAGGCTTTCCTAATGAAATCTAAAAGAATTCCCAAAGAATCCGAACCCTAAACTCTCGTTCTTGAGGCTTCCGGAACGAAAAATTTGAGCCGAACCGAAACTTCAGTAATCGCTCGATTAACAGCAGATTAAGCCCTTCCGAGCTGGAGAAGAGACCGATCTTGGAGCTTCCAGCGATAAATCTAATTAAAGAAAAAAAAAATATAGGGCTTTTAGCCGGAAAGGAAACCTACACCGGAGAAGAAAGCCGAGAGTGGCGGAAATCGAAAGGGATCGAGAAGGCGGGGGAGTCGAACGGGGAATTTAAAGGAGAAAATTCGTCTAAGGAGGTGGGCGAAGGAAGTATCCTTCATTCCGTCTTCTTGATCGGGATTGGAGAAAGCGAAATCCCCGTTTCTGTCCTTAGTCACTTATTACGAAAATAGTTTTGGGCCATTTTTTCCAATCCCCGATTCGTCGTTTCTTTTTTTGGGTTTCAGTTTCTCGAACTACTAGTCGTCGTGGCGCGTGAGAGATACCACCCGCTTCCAGGGAAGTTTAGTTGGTGGTCTAATAAGCTACGTGGGCGGCGGATTATGTATGACTCTTTATGCGCAGCCGTTTGATCTCGATCACCACCATCCAAAATGGCAAAGGGCAATGCATGCCTTTAGTTTCCATCAAAGACTTTGACCGGGAAATGAGGACAAAAGACATCCCTGCGCGCATGGATATCCTTGAGTTCTTTACGAAACTAGTCCTCTTTTCTATTTTATTTATCTAAACAGATTATTTCTTAAATTTAATACTAGAATGGATAAAACGCTAATATATTTGGCTAAAAATTTTATTTTATAAATTGCTTAACTCTCCAGCATTTTATCTGAAAGAAATTTTAAAAAATATTTAAAATAAAATTTAGAGGAGCTGCAATTTTTCTTATACTTTTTAGTGCAGTTGACTTTAGACAATAACTAAGTTATTTTAATTTATATTGCTTTTTCGTATTTTTATAACGACATATTTTATGATTAAAATAAATAATCAAACACAAAGTTATTACGTTATAAAATTTTCTTTATATTTTAATAATAAAATACTAAAAAATTTATGTATACTTTTATAATAAAATATTGAGATATTTAATATTCTTTTCTTTCAATAAAAGTACTAATTTGATAAATCGTATCAATGTTATTTTAGAACTATACTGAAATAGATCACCTAATTTGGGGGTCTAAACTATTTGGGTAAACTCTAGATATCTTGCCGCCGACTAGTTTGGTAAGTTGAAAGACTGTGAGCTGTATATGATTAGGATAAGTGGATCAGATGCTGGCTGGAGTTTACGGATAAGGTAAGAGATTAAAAATTATATATAATTGTTCAATAATTTAAGAGTCATAGGTTATAAGTTGAATACTGGAGTCACCCTTATATTATAATTATGTTAGACTATTGACCAACCCTCCATATAAATAAGCCACAGTGGGTCAATTCTACCTTAATTCTTTGATATAAGAATTTTAACTTTCAGCATTGAATAGATGAGATACCAATCTCTGCTGACAGTTGAGTTTATAAAACTTTATATGTACCGCATATTATTTGGCTTACCCATAGTCTTTGCTTTCTTTATTCTTTTACATCATCAGAGACTCTTTAATGAACGATGTTAATGCATTCAACAGTTCAACCCAGGCATCTTTAAACACAGCGAATCACCAAACGAGATGACACAACAATCCATAAACGTAAAACAATTGATTCAGCTAAACAACTGGAGCACCGAATTGTTTACTCTAGGAATAAAGTATTTTTTAGAATATTAAATAATTATTTTTATACTCATTTTTATTGGATTTTCATGATACGCATTAAAGTACAGTATTTGGGTGATCTAAGGGAATGCAATGACTAAATAATAAATAGTGATAAAACATGAAAATATATTGTTATATTAAATAACAAAATTTTATCAGATCTATTAATTCAAACAAGATATCATATTAACTCATCTAACTCAGATGATTAAATGTGTTATATTTATATTTATTATATTAACACTTGACTTGCTAACTCATTTATGACACGATAATTTATTTATGATCTGATAATTCTGTTTCTGATTTATAACACAAAAAGTATATATTTTAATCCAAAAAAAACTTATTTATATAATTTTGATAATTTGTGTAAACTGATAACTCTTTTAATAAATCGGGTAGTGTTCATATTTAAAAACTTCAGCTCATTTAATAATTAAGCCGTATTCATATTTAAAAATTCTAGCTTGTTCATTAAACGGATCACCAAGACTAAATCTTGGACCTGATCCGATTGCCACTGGATGGTCACCATGGGTCGGATCCTACTACCAATTTCGCATTACCCGATCCGCTCCACTGCATCGACTGTACAAAAAAGAAAGAGGCCGAAGAGATGAAGAGACGCCGAGAGGGAAACTCATAACACCACATTTCACTTTTCCCGCCATGGTGGACGCCGAGATGGGGGACGGCGACCCAGAGCTCCTCGAGAGGAAGCAGGCCGCGTATCGCAACCTCGTACTTATCTCCGAATCCCTCAATGGATCTATTTCTTCCATCGTCGCTTCCTGACCTGTTCTTCTTTGCCGCCATTGGTCGCAGGATGAGCGGTACGAGATCCACGGGGAGAAGTATAGAGGGCAGCAGTATAGCCAGATATATTTCACGCGACTCCACCACATGAGGAATCTCCTCTACTCCCTCGTCCCCAAGTGGAAGCCTCACCTCCCGAGTAAACCCCTAACTCTCCTCGATTTGATCTGTCGATGGTTATTTTCTTGTTTATTATCTGGATTTAGGGCTTCTGAAGTTCTAGTGTTCGTAATTGTAGAGATTTCCTGGAAGCAAGTAGCTTGCGAAGCTACTTTTGGCAATTAAATTATTCTGGGGAAAATCTAGGGTTTCCTTGTGTAGTTGGTTAGGGAATGTCGATTGGGAAGTTCGTCGGCTTTAATGAGATCCAATTAATTAAATATGTATCCTCTCACTAAATGCTGAAAAAATAAGTTTGCTTATGGCACACATAAGAGACATATGATTGGGGATTACTAACTTATACATAAGAGAACACAATCTTGTTGATGCTTCTTGTTGAAAAGCATATGTTAGAATTTAGTTTAATTGATTTTTTTTAATGTTTTGTAGTCAATACTGTCTTGGGTCTCGAAGAAGGAAAAGAATGTATCATAGTTGGAACTTTATACAAGCATATGAAACTCAAACCTTCTATCCTCGATGAATACTCCAAGGAGGTAATGTGATTCTAAATTAGTAATATCTTGCTTATAATTTGTGAAGTTAATTATCATAACCTGTGAGATCAGCCTTTCCTTAATTATGGCTTCTATGCAGAGATCTATAGTCCCCCTTGTTAAGCCGCATAATTTCATCCATCCTGATGATCATCTTATTTTGGAAGATGAGAGCGGAAGAGTTAAACTTTCTGGAGCCATTCTTTATCCTGCTACTTTTGTGACAGGTTCTAGTACCAGGAAACTCAAAAAACTTAGCAAACTTGATGTTTATTTGTAAAGTTGATAGCAACCAAAATGATAATTAATTATATGTTTCTCAACAACTGATCCTTTTATTTGTATTGGACTAAACTATCCACAGGAATTGTATTGGGTCTTCATGGGAAGGAAACAAGCGATGGTGATTTTTCTGTCCACGATATTCTAGAAGCTGGTCTACCTCCCCAAATTGAGTTACCAGTTAGCTCGAGTAATTTTAACTTCACTAGATATTTATGCAAATAGATTTATCTTTTCTGTTTAGAAGCAACCCCTATAGAAATGAGAGTAAGGTTACATCTATCCTCCCTCCCCACATGTCGTAGTTGGAGCCTCATGCATTAGGACACTCTTGTAGGTTTTCTTTCCTATAGTTTCCATGCCTTTCTTTTTCCCTGCAGATCATTGTTGCATGTATGAACCAATGCAGAAGTTATTCTTGATTCATTTCTTTTCAAAATTATGCATCTTAATTCTTGTAATAATCTAAGTAGAACCAGAAATAGATGTACTTGGGCTTGACAACCACTGGGCCAAGCTTCATGTGAACTCTTCAATGCATTTCTTAACTGTTATATTTGTTATTATGAAAAATACTTATTGCTGAAACAGGGGCTGCGGCTTGGTTATCAAAAAAAAAAAAAAAAGAAAAAAAAAGAAAAAGAAAATAAAATAAAAGAAAAGAAAAATTACTTATTGCTACTATGCTTAACTTTCCATTCCTTTCCTTTTTCTTTAGCGACTCAACTTCATTGCGCATTTAATAGTCAATTCAATGATTCTTGAACTCTAAAATGGCCCTCTTGTGAAGCATCATAAAAGCTTTTTTTGAAGAATCAAACTATAACCTCACTGCTACTATTCGAGAGTCTCTTAGACCTTTTTGGTTAATCATCATTATCATCTAGATGGATCTAATGGTTTTCATACTATCATCTGCTTACAAATTTATATCGACAAATTATTAGCATTAATTTGTTGATGTTTGCATTAATATGTTTTTTTTTTGTCCCCCCTATGGAAGGCTCATAGTTGTTTGATTCTTATGTTATTTATTTATTTTACCTGTTAAAGACTCATCTATTCTGCTACATTGTCTTATTGGCATGCCTTATAATAATTATAGTTTGTTGCGACAGTTGAACACCACTTGAGTATCCATTAAGAAAACTTCAACTATGATTTAATTTTGTTCAGAGATTTTTCTCTTTAGTTGTAGATATGATTTTTTATGATGTTTCAAGCAAATTTGTTTTGTACCTGGAGACCCTTTGTGATAATACAGTAATAGTGATCTACTCCCATCAGAAGGATGTTAACCTGAGATTATTAGTATATGTCGAATACCACCCGACTAAATTCTTACTCTGAAACTGCAATTACTTGCACTACAGGGGAAGACAAATATGTGGCTTTTGTATCAGGATTGGGTGTTGGGAGCAGCACATTCAATCCTCTGCAGTTCCAACTTCTTGTTGATCATATCACTGGTCATTTGGGTGATGAGAATGTGTGAATTTTGACCTTATAACATAATAATCACTTAGTATATGGATCTCATATTAATTGTTACAATTCTTAATGTCCTGGGCTAGGAGCAAAGAATTGCGTCTCAGATAGTTCGCCTTATAATTGCGGGAAATACTGTACAAATTTCACCAGGCCTCCTCAGTGGGCAGGTGAGGCTTAATCTTAAAGCATATTTTGGAAGCTTTTATACTTATGCCCTTGGATTTTGCAGGCTTTAGCACCCAAGGATCATTCTAGACTAACAGAGCCAATTAAAGAATTTGACATAATGTTAACTCAGGTATTGAACCCTTTGCTGCAAGGACTGATCATCTGTGACTATCCTTCTTTTGCTACTCTCCACCTTCCAAAAGGAGCTTAGTTGAAGTCTTCCATATCATCCTTCTTGCATCACCTTCATGTTGTGCTTTGCAGCTTGTGGCAGCTTTGCCTGTAGATATAATGCCAGGATCCAGTGATCCAGCTAATTTTTCCCTACCCCAGCAGGTCCTACTTTTTTACTTAATTAAGCTACTAGTGAATGTCTTGTTCACTCATACGGATGCCCTCAATTTTTTAGATGGTTAACTTGAATTTTTTCCTCTTGTCAGCCTCTGCATAGGTGCCTTTTTTCTGGAGCATCCACCTATAATACTTTTGTGTCATGTACAAATCCTCATCAATTCGAGCTTGATGATGTGCAGTAAGCAATGCTCTTATGATTTCTGTGAGTTCATTCTTCTGTCATTTGGAGATTATAACGAGAAGCATGGTGTTTAGGTTTCTTGGGACATCTGGTCAGAATATAGATGATCTTTACAAGTATTCTGATGCCAAAGACAAGCTTGAGTTTTTGGAAAGGACACTAAGATGGAGGCATCTAGCACCAACTGCTCCAAACACACTTGGTATTGCTCTATATTTTGTCCTTCTTTCCCACATTTTGAAGTGATAGCGGTACATCTAGGTTCTAATAACCTTAACCTGAGATAATGCAAAGATTCTATATTGATACGTACAGAGGTAACTGAACTAGTTCGTGAGTATCTAGAATGAAAGAAAAATGCATACAAGATGCTGTGACTCACTATTCTTATATTTTTCAACTATTGCATCATCATTTTTTTTCCACCATTGTCCATATCTATTAGGATGCTATCCATACACCGACAAGGATCCTTTCCTCATCGAAAGCTGTCCCCATGTTTACTTTGTTGGCAACCAAGATAAATATGAAACTCGTTGTTTAGAAGGTACTATCTTGGCCGGCCTCTTTGGTTTATTTTCTGTTTCCAGATTCACGTTAACCAACATTCTTATTTAGGATCTGACAAGCAATTGGTGAGGCTTATCTGCATTCCCAGATTTTGCGAGACTGGAGTTGCTGTGATGGTATGTTCTTAATGTGATTTCTTTGATGCCCTAAAGGGGTAATTAGGAGAAAGTAAATTCATACCTTGCTATTTACTCATGCATTAGTCGGAAGTGGAAGAAGTCTTTACTGCCATCAGAAGTAGGAAAAGGAGGAAAGTTTGTAGTAGATTTGTTCTATTCAAACTTGCTGTCAAAGAAGTAAAAGGAGCCATTATGTATTTGATCTTTACTGATTTCCCAATATGCTTCAAATATTTCTTTAGCATTTGCTATTTTGATATCCTTAAATTCTGTGGCATTCATTTTACATAATCTTTTGTGCAGCTCAATCTCAGAAACTTGGAGTGTCATGCTCTTAGTTTTTCAACAAACCTCTAATGCCGGCTGAGTGCGTCTCTATGTGATTCAAGATGCAGAATGCCAAATATCAGCCACATAAAAAGACTAATTGCATATCCAGGGACTGGAGGTTCGATATATATATATATGTGCTTTTCTGAGCAAGATTCACTTGCTTTTCAATCTAATCGATGTGATGGCGGACTGTAACTGGAAGTTGGCACACTTTACCTTGCAGGCTATTAGGTCCATTTAGATTTCATGTCTCGTCCGTTAGATCCACTTAGTCTTGTTTTCAGATGTCTATTATCTGTGAACTTTAACTTGATAGGCTGAAAGTAGGTAAACGAAAAGTTGCAGCTTCTGCTTTCTTTACTATTATCCACTGTTTTATGAAATGTTCATTGTTACAGAGAAAATGAATCCGATCAACTTTGTATATAAACTGAGTCTTTTGTACGCTATATCAGCTGTGGTGCTCGACCTACTTTAAGCCTCCATTCCCCTCTCCACCCAAAAAGAAATTATTGCAGCGTCACGGAGACATAGTTTCTTTATTGGGGTTCATCTTCTTTGAGTTGCTGCCATTTTCCAAATATCGTCATTTAGAGCTCAGCGACTTTCATTTTCTATGAAATGCGTTTTGCTTCAGTTAGGAACTCGGTTCTTTCCAGGATTCAATAGTTTACAGTGTTATCAGCATCAGTAACTTGTGGTAAATGTATTTTTTAATCTTTCCTGTTGATTTTACTACTCAGTTATAATCAGAAAAGGGAGCTGCAAATTTGAGGAGTTAGTATGTAGTTGGGCATAAGAAGATAAAACCGAGCGGACCAAAAGTCCAAAGCATGTGGTGTGAACTGATCAACATCTTCTGAACGATATCATTCTGTAGAATTTTGTTTTCTGAATAAAGAAAAGATGAAATTATTGGCCTATTTATCCTAGTCCTCTATCTGCTTACTACATTTATAAACTATTGAGCGACTCAGCTTGTCCTGGGACCAATTATTTTTCTCACCAATTTCCAACAAGGTGATATAGATAGTGAAACCATGTATGTTTATTTAAAGATCTAATTGTGAAATGTTTGTCTAATAATGTTTACGTGCCTTGTTTAAATAGAAAAGGACAAAATATATGTGCATCATCAAACCATATAAGCATCCATTATGGTTCTCTAGCCCAAAATATGGTTATTAAATAAAGTCGGTGTTTAAACTATTTCTTTATTTTCATCGTCTTCAGTTTATAAAACCGCAAATGGATCCGAATCCAATCCAAGTTTCGGATCCGAAGAAATCGGATGCGGCTATAGTGATAGGGCCTAATCCAATTGAAACTCACCACGTTTCGGCCACACGATTACTTTATTTTTATTTTTCTGGTGCGCCACCACTCTGAGCTGCGTCCCTTCCACTGCGACCGCTAGCTATGTCTTCCCTCTCCATCACCACCATTACAATCTCGGCTCTAGGGTTTCGTCGATCCCCTTTCCGGGCCCGAACACCAACAGCAACCTACCTCCTCTCGCCTCTCTCGAACTCCCTCTACGTGCCCCGCCGCTTCGGGTACTTCTCTTTCACTCGGTGATGTTTTTTGGATTACGAATCGCATTACGCATCCAAGGTTTCTCGTTCTTAGACTAACTCCTTTGGATTTTATAGCTCAAAGTCTGGATTTTTATTAGCATCAGACCGGCCATTCCCACAAAATGAATGCCTGAACTAGATTCATTGGATAGATATGTGATTTTTACCGTTTGATGAGTTCCAGAGTGGTAGTAAGATGAGGTACATTGTATTTGATGGATCTTGATGGCAAACTATGTTATTGATAAGCTCTGCGCTATGTAGTTACTTATTGCCCTTTTAGCTTCCTTGTTCTTGTTTAATTTGCTTCTAGTTTCTTACAGTTAAAAGTCTTGCATCACAGGACAATCTGGAGGACTATTAGGTTTCCTTCTTTCCGTGACACATGATGCCCCAAAGTTGTCACTGTGCTATCTTCTTTAGCAGGATATCAAGCCCTTTTTTTTTAATTTTAACCTTGGATTCCGTTTCCATAAAATATTTGCCTCATCCACCTATGCAAGCATTGTGGGACAGTTCTAAGGGTTCTACACCAAAGTAATTCTCTTAACTAACCGTCATTCTTAGGTGTTAGTGCGATTTCAGATTCATACTACTTCTATTTTAGAAGTTGATCACAATTTCTGGAGTAGAGGAGAATTCATCTCATTAAGGAAGTCAATATAATTGAAAATATTAGTTGTAGAAGTGAATTCATTATCTTTTCAGTGCAGGCAACAAGTATGCATCAGAACGAGTTTTCATGTATTTAATTTGGCATTTGCGATATTTTAATGCATTTTATGAAAAAGTGTGTTTTTTAATTATCTTATTTATGCATGAGTGAGTGGAAGCATGACAGCTCTACATTGTCATATGTTAAAGGCATCTGAACCTACTAAAGTCTAGTCGATAGATATTATTATGTGTATACATCTTGATGTGGAGTGGATTAAATAGACAAATGAGAACTTGGGAAGTAAAGGAATCTAAAGTTGTTTTAGGAAGCACCAACCATGGTTGAAAGTTTTGATTTCTGTTTTGACTGCTAGAAGAAAATGCAAGCTTTGGGCTGAAACAGAGCAGTTTCAGCTGATTGTGATCTGGAGCAAGATCAAAATAAGAAATATTACTGGTTTCTTCCTTGATAAATAAGTTCCGGCCTCATCTTTTGATGAGCTTCATCTGGTACCATTTTGTCTAACGTGAAACTTTAGAGTTCAGACTATGACACCAACTCAAAAGAAAAATTATAGAAAGCAAAATGATATTTAGAAACCTATGTAACTTTAGCCTTTTACAAGCATGTATTAGGGGGGAAAGATTAACTTAATTGTTACCTCTCTTTTTTTTTTTCAAGAAATTGAATATGAGTTTAAACATCTTTTCACATTTGTCTCTTACAAGCTTCCACGAAGTTGAAAATGAACTTGTTTACTCCCTCTGTCTGTTTTACCATTTATTTTCTGGGTTTGGGGGAATTTAGATAAACTAAATGATTTAGCTACGGCAAAGACAGACAGACCACCTTTTAGATGGTTGTAGCATGGTTATGGCCATGTCTCTTTTTAATCTACCTAAATCATTTTATTTGTCATATAATTAATTCAGACCAGTTAAAGATCTATAACTTTGCTAGTCATACTCTATCAAAAGAAGTAGGTAGGTTTGTGTTTACAGTAAGCAAATATTTTTCCAATGCTGCAACGGGGTAAATCCTTATTGTACATCTTTTTCCATAGATTCTCAGGAGTATTAATTGTCATTTCAGGTTACTGAATACTGCAAGCTTTCATATAAAGGACAAATTTCAAGTAGTTTTTGCTTCAGAAACAAATCCTTCTAATGCAGAAGCCACGGGCAAAAAAAACAAGGCCAAGAAAAACAGCTCAGAGGTTGCAGATGGGCCGCCACTCCTCACAATTTTGGCGGGTGTTATAGCATTTTTGCTCGTATGTTGGGCTGTTGGGTCTATCATTATGTGGCTTATTGGCTTGATTGTTAATGTACCCCGTTCTTAAATATTCTAATTGGCGTATCACATCCTTTCAGTAGTATATATTTTCCTTTCATCATCAGGAAGTTTCTCTTAACTGTGTTCCCTCTCTTTTGTCCAAAAATAAGCAGCCAATATGTTATTCTCCTGATTTCACCATATGAAACTTATTTATGCATTGCCAGCTTGTATTCCATCATTCGGTTAGTCATCTAAATGCAGTAATTGCTATTCAGGTTTCACAAAAGTAATACAACTACAGATCTCAGGTTGTCTTATCAACTATTTGCAATCTTGCTATTAGCTACTGACCAAGTTATTTCAGCATTTGTCGAAGAAATTATGCTACTTACCGCCTTCTCAGAGAGATAAAAGAAAAGTTATGCTACAGCTCGCCTATATGTAGAGCAGGGCAGATCTACAGGTGATTTTGAAGAATGGTGGAATAGGATCACTGTTACCAGTGATTGATTATAACAATGTTGAGCAATGATCTGTTTAGATATTTAATAATTTACTGTAACTTTTGTTGTCGGCTCACGAGAGAGCAAGATTACTGATCTACTGATGCTTATTGAGGTAAGCTAGTTTGCATATGGCTGAGGTTGTATTTGCTAAGATGTCCAGTATGATACAATACTCTTATGATAAATAGCTTTTACATCAGCCAATGCCAAGAGATACCTCCAAGTTCTTCACACGCTTACCTATCTCATTACTTAAAGATTTTATTCTGTAATATATATGGTTGTTGTGATGTCTCTTTCCTTGTGTCGTCTTCATCTCTCTTTCTTCCTGGTGGATTGCTGATCAAGTCCCATATATATGTTAGGATTTTTTACATTATTACTGCTAAGAACTTTTAAAAATATTATAATTGTTATTTCATTGTTTAAAATAGCATAGTCGCCATCGAAATTATTGGGCCCTTTTAAAAATGCTACTCTGGTATTTAAATCTAACTAATCATAGCTAAAATTTAATTTATATTAAAAATAGTTATCTTTTCTTTGTATAAATTATTTAAAATAATTCAAAAGTTACCGAATCATAATATAAGAACAGATTTATCTTTCCGTAAGGAAAAAAAACAATAATATATGCTTTAAATGGTAAACTTTAAGAAATAAAAATATTTTAGTTATTTATATATATTTGTTAACTTTAATAACTATCGATTATGAATATTCTATGAATTGCTCACTATAATAATAATTCTAAAAGAGTCAAAAAATTTCTGTTATAATTATAATATTTTAAAGAACGAGTTGCTATGATATTTAAGAAGTTTTAAGTAATTTTAAGTAAAAACTATGATATTTAAGGAATGCAGTGGCAATTATGATATTTAAGAAATTTTTAGTGATGGTTATGTAAAATGTCCTACATATTATTGAAATTGACTGCTTTTAAAAATTGATCAGGATATAATTGATCTGAGACCTATCGCAGTTTAGAACCACGAAAAGTTGGAATAATGGCTCTTGAATTTAATGGCTTTTTCCATACCAGAGAACTAGTTCTTTAGATTGACTAGGTCATGAATGCTCGCAATTTAATTCTTTCAAAAAAGATTGGCATATTGACATATGCTTGTAACCCGGAAAGCTTCTTCATTTCTCCATTTGAGTTTAACTCAATTAGCTCTTTTTTTTTTTTTTACTTTCATTTTTAGATAAATAACAAATTGCCCCTTTGGTTTAGATTAATACAAAAACTTTTAATTTTTCAATCCAAATTTAACATTAAAATAAATTGTAAATTTATTAGAGAGATTTTTTTTTCCCACCGCAATGAATATTAAAATGTCAAAACCATTCTTCTCCTTCCATTAAAATTTATGCATATCCTATTCTTTAACTTTCCTCCCTCTTTTTATTTTCTTATATCTAAAATTACAAGCCTCAGATCATATATATTATCTAACTAGTACAATGTATCTCTCTTGAAATATATAATCATGAAATGAAACTTGAATTCCCCCCAACAGAGAGGACGAAAAACAATTCTTATCAAACTTAAAATGTTGGGTAGAAGATTATTATATATTACACGAGTATTATAGTAATTTATATATTAAAATTGAGTAGAGAAATTAACAGTTTTATATTAGTCTAGATTAAGAAATTAACAAAAGTTGATTTGAAATTTACCGTTCTTTCTTTTGTTTGGTGGTGGTTGGGGAGGATGCATCTCCCATTTAGGCGAGAGTAATGCACTTCTTCAATCTGATGACCTCCTATTAAATATCAACAAGATGCCAGGACAAAGTTGGCCAAAAGGCCCACAACCCACAAGGGATGACTCTCTTGTCTTCTTTTTTTAAAAATTTATTTCCCTATCCTATTAAATATCGTTTAGACCACAACTACAAGAGTCTTTTTTTATAACATTTGCGATTGCCTAACGAGGGTAGTATTGACGTATAATTTGTGCATAAAAAAATCATTTCTTTATTCCTCCACTCGTCTCCTTTGCCTAGGAAGATCTTATGAATGATAACAGTGCAATTGAGTACAGTTCATTCTTTGCTCTTATTAAAAGATAAGTAGATTATTATTATTATTAGGGGTGTTCTTGTCATTTAAAATTATATGTAAATATCACGCCAGTAGTCGAGTACACAGTGTATACACCGCCCTTGGCCGCGGGTTCATAATAGGAAGACGACAAGAAGTGGCAATCTCGCAATAAATTAAAATTCTCCGCCCCATTTCTAAATACTCTCCTCCAATGGCCCCACCCCTCCACTCTATGGCCTTCTTTCTATTTTGGCCTTCCTTGTTCCTTACCCTCCTCCAACGAACGTCTTCTACTTCTCATACTTCCGCGCCTTCTCTTCTCCATTTACCTCTCTCCCGTTTCCTCCTCAAACCGTGATAAGGTTTACGTCCGCAACCTTCTTGAACCACTCGTCTCTCTACCTTCTCCCATGGCGAGATCATTGCCGAGCTGAGGTCTTCTTGTCCAAGAACGAGAAGGTGACGGCCCTTTCTTTCGACAAAATCTTCAGTTCTCGATGCGGGTTTCTTGAGCTCGAACTTTATTGATCGAAATGAGGGTATATTGCGTGAGGTAGGTCGTTTCGTGATGTCGTCGTCGTCGCACGGGGGTATCTTGCGACCGCCGCAGAGGAGGATTTTGCGGACGCAGACGGCCGGGAACTTGGGGGAGTCGATATTTGATAGCGAGATCGTGCCGTCTTCTCTTGTTGATATCGCTCCTATTCTACGCGTGGCTAATGAGGTCGAGTCCGGACGTCCTCGGGTGGCTTACCTATGTGAGTTCTTTACCTGAATTCTTCTCTGCTTTGTGTTTTGTGCTTATTGTGTTTTCTTATAACTCTATCTATCTCTGATTCAGTTGTCCAATTGTCCCTAGTCGTTATTGCTTCTCCTTTCCTTGCTCTAAGCACATATTCTATGCATTGCTGATTCAGTTGTCCAATCATATTTCTTTATGTGATAACTTTATTAGATTCAAGACGATATTTTATTTTATTTTATTTTATTTTTCTCCTGCTTGAACAAGAATCTTCTATTTCATTTCATTACTAATATTCATATTATAAATGGGTAGGCCGATTCTATGCATTTGAGAAAGCTCATAGATTGGATCCAACTTCAAGTGGGCGGGGTGTTCGTCAATTCAAGACAGCACTTCTGCAACGGCTGGAAAGGGTGAATATTCTAGAACTTTTAAATTAGTCCATGGTCATTTGATTACTCGTTTGGTGGACTCTTTTATTTTTGCACCAGGAAGTCGGAGATAATTTTACTCATCTTCTAGCAATATGAAGTAAATGTTTCTGCATATCTCTTGAAGTTCATTTTGCAGGAAATTAGGTCCTAAGCATTCTCTAGTATACAGACAAACTGGTCTTGTATTCTGTTTATTGCAAGAAATTTCTGTATGGTATCTCAACCTTATTATTATTTGTCTTGTTGTAAATCTTGCATAAATTACAATGTATTGTCACTTAGAAGAATGAATACATGATGTTTGTTCCCAAATTTAGTGAGCCTGCAACTTGCAAAAAGTGCATACCTAAAAATTCATGTACCAAATGCAACTCCAACATTGAAGATGCTATAGATGCCAGTATAGTGAATATTCTACAACATTGTTTTGGTACAATTTCTCTAGATAGGTAAGCAGCTTCTTTACTAACCTAGATGAGCCTTCCTATCTGTCCATAGAAGTTGCCAAGTATGCCTATTTGAGAGAAATTGTAGCTATGCATTACAGCCTAGCTCCTTTTAGTTTTATTTATCCATACAAAAGTCTCCTCAGCTCTCAGTCTAACAAGATCAATTTGTGAATTTTCAGTTGCACTTGGGGATTTGGTTGAGAATTGACTAGTAGTAAATGACTCAGAGTTTTACCATCACTTTAGGTTAATGTGCAGGATTGTAAATCAATAATATGTGAAAGGTTATCAAAATCTATTGTTTTGTTTTATCACATTACAAGAGGGGCAAAGATTAGTTGTTGTAGAAGAGGATGCATTACTTGGGGAATTCTTTTCACAGGAAAGATCAATGAACACATGTAACCATGTATGGGATATGAGTTGGACAAATAGAGGACACCTATGGACTCTTCATTTGATTTTTTGCGGATTAATTCTAAATTCAATTCTTCAAACAATGAGTCAGTAATTTAAATCTGGAAATTTTTTGAAGACCGAACATCTCAATGGAATGTTAGAAATTTATATCTTTGGATGAACCATGAAGTTTGAATGGCAAAAGAGTAGTACTGACGACAATTATGTATCATTCAGTAAGTAGACACTACAGCCAATACTTTGGGCAAAATTCTGAGGTGCCCAAACATTTAGGTCAAGCCTTATTTATTTTTGTGGTAAAAGTATCAAATAAATTGTATATCCAAGTGTGATGATAAAGGATATACACTTGGAGGATAAGCAGGTTGGAAAGTCGCACATCAAAGTATTCTTCATATAATGATGCTTATAATTTTCTTTGGCAAAAGTATACCATCTATTTTTCTGATAACTGTTTCAGGATGTTTTATTTGTATGGATGGATAATTCACAATCTGTAGTTGCAGGGTTAATCCTTAAAATTTGCTTTATTCAATATGCAGTTTTCGACAAATATATGAAAACAGACAGCCTTTCGTGTCTTATCTTCTTAAAGATTGAACTAATTGATAATATTAGTCTTATTAAATTTATTTAAAAGATATGGAGACATTTCTTTATGTCATACTCTGTTAGGAGAATGATCCGACCTTGATGGGAAGGGTCAATATCAATGATGCACGAGAAATGCGGGGCTTCTATCAGGAGTATTACAAGAAATATGTTCAAGCTCTTCAAAGCGGCTCTGAGAAAGCTGATCGGTAAGTTAGATTCCAATTGATTTTGACATTTAAGTGCATCACTCTGTTTGTTCCTCTTTAAAGAAGAAATTGATAATTGGTTGGTTTTGACATTTAGGGCTCAACTTACCAAAGCATACCAAACTGCTGCCGTTCTATTCGAGGTGTTAAATGCAGTCAATCTAACACAATCTGTTGAAGTTGATCATGAGGTTTGTAATAGTTACGTCTCTAGTTCAATGTCCTTCTGGTATTATACGACTTAAATTTCCTAGCTAGATCAGATTTTGTCAATCTACTAGTCTACTACTATTGTAATAACTAATAACCGGCTCTCTCTTAGATATTGGAAGCACACCACAAGGTCGAGGAAAAGACAAAGATATATGTACCTTTCAATATTCTTCCTCTTGATCCTGATAGTGTGAATCAGGCCATCATGCAGTATCCTGAGGTTTTTCTCCTGCCTTCCAAATCCAGATTATTCTCTTAACTAAACAATCCAATGGAAGAAGTCCTCTGACATTCTTGTTGAACTATTAAGATCCAAGCTGCTGTTAGTGCTCTTCGCAATACAAGAGGCCTTCCATGGCCTAAGGATCAGAATCATAGTGATAATGGGGACCTTCTTGACTGGCTACAAGCTATGTTTGGTTTTCAGGTAAGCAGCTTGGATTTATCATGTTGATTGTCTTCTGTCAGTCACTTTCATGTCCTAACAATGACCTGCATTTTTTTGAAAAAAAAATTACAGAAGGATAATGTTTCTAATCAGAGGGAACATCTGATAATGTTACTCGCTAATGTTCATGTACGCCGATTTCAGACGTTTGATCAACAACCTAAGGTTCTTCCTTTTATTATGTAAACTCTAAGATTGAGTTAGTGTGGTGTCACTGTTTCACCTTGGGTGATGAACTTACTTGATCTGTTCTGTAAAGTTGGATGAAAATGCATTAAATGATGTGATGAAGAAGTTATTTAAGAACTACAAGAATTGGTGCAAGTATTTAGACCGCAAGAGTAGCCTTTGGTGAGTATATCAGCATCTTCGTTCATTGTTATATATTTCCACAGTTCTTTTCTGCAGTTATCGTTCATACATATGTATGTTTATAACAATTTATATTCACATAGATGTATTAGTACAGATTATTCTTTATCTTTGCCATCTGTTCTTGGAATTCATTAATCCAATTTTCAATAATATAGTCAGTCAAATATGTCCATTTGTGCTTAAATTTTCTCACAAACTGATTCTGTGTCTCTACTGAATCATTTTAAGGTTGCCAACTATCCAGCAGGAGGTGCAACAACGCAAATTACTATATATTGGCCTGTACCTTCTTATATGGGGTGAAGCCGCAAACTTGCGATTAATGCCAGAATGCCTTTGCTACATCTATCATCATGTATATTACCAATAGCCATTTACTACTTACTGAAAAAATACGCTTTTTGTTTCATTTTACTTGATCCTTGATAGCATGACATTGTCCTGTCAATAATATGTTATTAATTCTATAATATTTTACTCAAATATTTTTCACGTGCATTTCCTAACTAAATATACTGAGTAAAAGGCATTCACAGTGCACAGGGCTCACAACTGAATATTATATTCTAAACATATTATATTCGCTATATTAGCAGCTAATGACAACCATCTCTCACTCATGGCTGTCCTTTTGATGATGTCGAAATTAGCCTGCACCCTGTGCTGAATAGCCTTAATCTATCTTGGGACTAAAGAGCTAAAAATATTGAAAAAATAGCAAATAAATGGAGTATGCTAGGAATTGGACCCAAGCTGGCTAGCTTAAAATAAACTGCCTTAACCACTTGTGTTACCTAAAACTTATAAAATTAATATTTGTCTATATGTATATATAATACCATCTCACATATTATATATCAAGTCTGTTCAACCCGAACTCGAGTGAGCTGACTCTAGCTCGGCTCATTTAGAGTTTGAGCCAAGCTCACAAACCTCGTGAATCGGCGAGGTTTTTTTATAGCCCTAGTTTGAATGCCTCTCCAATTCACTCGGGAAAATTCCCGATGCGTTCGAATGCCCGATGGATGCCAAGTTAATTAATTTCATATTTTAATTAGGTTTTGGTTGTTTTCTATTCTTAAATGACTAGTATGTTTGAGAGACTATATATATGTTGTTTTACTTGAGTTTATTATGCAATAAAGTATCTCATTATCTTTTCTCTTCTTTCTCAAGTCTAGTAAAGGGACTAGGGTTCATGATCTCCTTTCTATTCACCATTATTTTGCTGTGATATTGCTTGATAGTGTTTTGTCGGGTCGAAATTTATCAATTGGTATCAGAACATTTGTGACCAGTTGACAAAATTTCGTTCTTCAACTTGCCGCAAGGTTTGGAAAGACGTCAAAGACATATGCGGCATTGGTTGAGGACCGTCTTGATACGCTGGAGTTGACTCTTCATCAACAAACAAGGAAGTAATTAGAGCATGGGGAAGCTTCGCATCACGGAGACATTGGCCTAGATAGAAGGGAGATCGGCGGCCACTCTTGCTAGGGGATTGAGGGCGGCCAGATTGGGGGAGTTAAGCCCCGAGTCACTTGTCTAGACTTTCTTAAGTTCTTGGGAGAAGATCCTACAGGTTGAATATTTAAGGTGGAATAATTTTTAGCCTACCGAAGGGACACAGCCAACGGACAAGTCCAACTGAGTTGAATGTTAGAAATTTACCTGTCTAAACTTTGATGTAGCTGTTATATTTTGTTTAGGCTTAGGTTTTATGTGGTAGTCCCCTGGTTTGTTTAGCCTAATTGGTTGTTTTCTTTGAGTAATGGGGGAACATGCTGAACTTGGAAGGTTTTGTCAGATCGAAACCTCTCTTGTACTGGTGATGATGTTTTATTTTGTTTCAATGAAACATGGCTCTTGCCTTTTGTCAAAAAAAAAGTTAATTAATTTCAGATTTTGATTAGGTTTTGGTTGTTCTACTTGAGTTTATTAGGCAATAAAGTATTTTCTTCTCTTCTCTCTCAAGTCTAGCCAGGGGGCTAGGGTTTGTGATCTCCTTTTCTTTTCATCATTATTCTAGGACTAAGAATTTAGTGGTACATGCAAATATGCTAGATGATTTTACCCTTTTGTGGTTAATGCATGCTTAGTTTATCTAAATATATTCAAAATCATTTTGTATGGAACTATGGATAAAGTTAGACTTTAAAACAATGTTTGTTTCTTTTTGGCTTTGTCAATTCGCCAACTATCCTAAAAGTTTAAGATGTTATGTAATAGACTAACACTATATAGTATGTCTTTAACAAGCTCCCCTCACATGCAGTACCTAATACCGCATGTGATAGATGATTAATAACGAGATGTATGACCCATTATACTGTACGTGAACAGATAGTAGATAACAAGATATACTATCAATCACACTGCACTAGAATAGATACTAGAAAATAGGGAATAAAAGCGAGCTAATGAGGTTTGAACCTATGACCTCTAGAAAAGTTGGCTCTTGATACTATATTAACTTGCCAACTACTCTAAAAGTTTAATTTATTATATAATAGATGAGCAATGTATGCCATGTTTTTAATAAGCTTGTAAGCTCATAAAGCTTAGAAATTCGTGCTTCACTTGTTCTCGTAGGCATTGTTTCAATGTAGTAGTTCCATACTTCCAATTACCATGGTCAATCCTAGTAGTTCAGCCTATTGAGCAGTTAGTAGTTCAACTTACTATGAAGTACAAATATACTTGCTTCTCTGATGTAAAAACACAAACTGTCAGGAAAACCAAAATGTGATTTTATGAAGTTTGGAAAATAAGTTCTAGTGCTTATACTATGAATTGATCCCACCCATTTAATCTTTTACCAAATATTACCTTTTACTTGTGACCTTGTGTAACTCAGCTTACTTATTAAATGCCATGCCACTACTTGGTTGGCAGGGTAAATGGAGTTGTGCTAAGAGTTTTTGTACTAGAACAGACATAAATCAACCCTTCTGAATTTCCTGGTAGTATGTCTGAAATGTAAACATGGATTACTGTCTGGTGATAAAGAACTAGTACACTCAAATTTTCGGCCTAATACAGATATAATGCACTTATTATGCCTTGTAGAAACAGTTAGAGCATTTGAATTTTAGAAAGATTTAAGTTGTGCTGCCACAGAAATTCAATTTCTTAAGATGGATATTTTTGTAAGTTTTATTAGGTAGACTACAAGTTGAAACTTTTCCATGTAAGTCTGTCTGAGGCTATGCAGCTATGTTTCTCATCCAGGGAAGTGGATATGCTTTTAATGCTTTTGTGTTTCCTTCTAGATGGCATTTGAACTCTATGGTATGCTAGCTGGAAATGTGAGTCCCATGACTGGTGAATCTATAAAACCAGCCTATGGAGGTGATGAGGAAGCCTTTTTAAAGAAAGTCATAACTCCGATTTACAAGATTATAGCCAAGGTATACCACTTTCAACCTTCTTTCTGTTTACTTAGATGAATTGTTCTACTATGCTCTTATGTTAATATGATAGAATTGATACTGCTCAGGAAGCTGAAAGGAGCAAAAGACAAAAATCAAAGCATTCTCAATGGAGAAATTATGATGATTTCAATGAATATTTTTGGTACAAAAGATTTCATCTGCACAGTTCTTATGCATTACTCTAGTTTGTTGTCATTTTGACATCTTCTTGGTAAAATATGCAGGTCAATTGACTGCTTTCGCCTGGGTTGGCCAATGCGAGCTGATGATGATTACTTTTGCGAGCAACTAAATTCACTTAATGAAAGACATGAAGTGAGATACAATTTTATTATTTTCCCCAATTTGTAGCTCACCATATATTTGTTTCCTCTGTGTAGTAGTATATATCGCTCTCACTGTAAAGTAGACTATAGGTAGAAAGATCTTTCAATTGCGGTTTGTTTGTACAAATACTAAATGCATGTGAGTAGTCTTATAATGTAAAGTGTATTCTGGTCTTCTGGAGCTTTTTCTTCTCAGGTAATTGTGATTTTACTTTTATCTAAATGCTGAAGAACTTTAGAATATCATTTGTGAATATTTGAAAATTTGTAGAAACTACCGTATAGCAGAAATGAACATTTATTAGGAGTAAGATAAGAGACACACTGGTGTATGGTTTTAAAAAATAGAAAATAATTTGTGAGATTATACTCTACCTATTTTATTGGTTCCTTGATAGAGTTTTAGTAAAGCAAACTAAAGTAAGTCCACATAGCACTTGACAGAGTTCTTAGAAGTAATCTTGAACTTTGCATGCACATTATATCTTCCTATATATGTCGTGATTGGGAAATTTCTTTCATGGGAGAATCATAGCATGAAAGATGTAGCATATGGCCCTATAAAAATGGTTCATAATCTAAAGAGAATTTGGGCTATATGGTTCAGGAGATCAAAACTGGAGTTGACAGATGGAATGGGAAAGTCAATTTTGTTGAGATACGCTCATTTTGGCATATTTTTCGAAGTTTCGATAGAATGTGGAGTTTCTTCATTTTGGCTTTGCAGGTAATTTCTGATTTTCTTATCTTTTACTTTCAGCAATATCTAGAATAAGTTAATCTTTTCTTATCTTCTAGTTTCTTTTGAAGTGAATCTTTATTTTAAGAAATGAAGAGGAAAGAAAAATTCTAAAGTATTATCTATGATGGTTTTCCTTTAAATTTTTATTTGTGTGTACTAGGTAATGATCATTCTTGCTTGGAATGGTGGTTCACCAAGTGGTCTCTTTGATCATGATGTGTTCAAGAAGGTCTTGAGCATTTTCATTACTGCTGCTATATTAAAGCTAGGACAAGGTAAAACAAATTTGTGTTGATCTTTTCTGTTGGCTTTTTTCTGCTTTCTATTCTCTACTATATATTTTTCATTAAGCGTGTCTTTTAGTTCCCTTATTGGCTATTTTCCTTTATTTTTCTGATTTTGATTAGTTGTCATCTTTTTAGCATATAATATTTTTCCATTTCTGTATCACTTTTTATATAGAGATATCTTCAATTGCTTCCCTATAAATTGCGCCTTTATACCTCTCATTGTATAAATATCTTCAATTGCATGTCTTATAAGTCCGAATCTAAGGACTATTTATCACAATCCGAAATCGGAATCATGACTGGCCATATACCTTAATACACTTGAGATATACAAAGTTTTAATTAATATTTTTCTAAGTTCTCAAATGACAATTTAATTATGAATATCTAACTCCAATAAATATAATCCAACAATAAAGAGAAGACTAATGTCATCATTAATGTGTCTCCAATCAAAGTAAATAACAGATAATTTAGAATAAAATATCTAATACAACTGATAAATAAAATAGTAAAATTCTAAGTGGAAGTAGGGTCATGGTGCATCTCGCTCAGTTGTCACGTTGATTAGTACCTAAAATATTAGAAAAAGGAATCCATGAACCAACAACTATAACTCAGTGAATGATATCCACTTAAAAGTCAAATAAATCCTAATCAATAAGACAATTTTAAATAAATACAAGTCCAATATTATAAAGAAAAATCTCACTAAGCATGCTTATGATAACAATAATATTAACGACACAAGTAATAACAGAGTAAGTCATATCTCATAACATGCTTTGTGTTAATATGCTAAATTTTTCTCAATATTAATGATAATATCATATGTCTCAACTTGGGACCATGCCCGAGTCACCTCGAGATGCGCTCGACTTTTTTTTTTCTTCTTATAGTTAATCCCGTTATGGTCACCAGGAGGTGTCACGATGTGATAAATATACCCTGTCTCTTCCCCTAAGGGTCACCGAAAGGTGTCACTATGTGATAAACTCACCCTGTCTTTTTCACTAATTATAGAGAACGATTAGTCACCTCAGGGAGAAATCTGATCTAGCTTGGGACTGTGCTCTAATTGCACTAGAGTCACCTAAACAGATCATATGATTAAGAATAGATCTGTCCCCTAGATTATTTTCTAATTGCACCAGAGTCACCTAAACGGATCATATACTGATCAGGTATAGGTCTGTTCTTTGAACTGTTCTCTAATCGCATCAGGGTCACCTAAACAGATCATATGCTAATCAGGTATCAGTCTATTATTTGGATTTCAATATAGACTGAGTCACCACAGGGAGATGCACGAAGAATATCTAGCTTGTGTTTGTTCTCAAAGATATCAATTATATTTTTTCACTAATGTTCACGATCATTTAAATGGCTATATGTGCGAAGTATAACAATGCACTGAGTCTTATATTTGCACATAGAATATAATATATAAATTGCACATAGAAATATAAATATATAATATTTAATTTGCACACAGAACAATACATGATCATATAAAAAAATATAAAATACACAACGGATAAAAATGTGAGTGAACCTACTCACTTGAGTCCAAGTGAAACAACGGAAATCTCTAGTCTACGTGCTAAAAATCACCACCTTTAATAATAAATAAATAACACAATTTTTATTTAATCAATAGCATGATTTCTAAATTTAAAAACTAATTAGATGGCTAAAAGTATGGGCTAATTTAAGCTCAAAAGGTTGGACTAGGCTGCGACTGGCCCGCAAGCCCACACAATTCATAACAATCGGGCTAGGCTAAGGCCCAACCCACCACTAAACATGGACTGGGCTGCGGGTTAGCCCATAGCCCACAACTCCTTAATTTGGGTTGGGTCAAGTCCTTGGATCTGAAATCCAAACCCGAACCTGAAAGATAAAAAGGTTGACTCCGGTTGAACCCGAGCCCAAACATGCCTTCTTCCTCAAGAAAATCGACAAGAGGAAAGAGAGAGAGAGAGAGAGAGAGGAGAGGGAGAGAAAGGGAGATTGCCGGCGATCACTGTCTTTATTATTTATCTACATTCTATCATACTAAGCACATTTCAACAAAAGTTTACTTTGTTCAGATATGCCTAATTCATATATCACCATTCAACAAGTACTTAATTTTCTAAATTAAAAGTCAGTAAATCATTACATCTTTGAGCCCTCTTTTTTCTCTATGCATCTTTATGGCTTTGTTTTGCATTTCAACTTTCAAAAGTACGATCACAGCGATGCAATTTTTCAGTGGTAAGTTAGCTTATAGGTCAATATGGCTAAAAGAATAGGGTTGGTCCCTTCAATGATGTTATGCTAAGGCCCAAGCTTGGGCTAAAAAGTTGACCACAAAATGTCATAGCACCCTGCAAGGCAAGCTTGCCCAAGCACTTTGCCGGGGAAGTTGGATTTTGAATACTTTTTACTCTGAGACTTGAAGCAACATCAACACAGCTAGTGAGCATGTACATATGCACATGTACATGCATTACTATAGATGGCTATTAATTTACATTAGCATAATTTATTTTTTCAGTAAATATGCTGTGGATGGTCATATTAACAGAGGAGAAGATGCCTTGGTGGAAATTCCCTACCTTAGTTTCTGTGCTTGTTATTTCTTTCCATAGTATTGTGATTGCACCTTTATTGCTTAAATAACTATTGAGTTGGATGTTTTTGTGGTATTGCTTTTCAGCTATCCTAGATATAGTTCTTAGCTGGAAGGCAAGGAGAAGTATGTCTTTTGCAGTTAAGTTGAGATATTTTCTAAAGGTCATTTCAGCTGCAGTCTGGGTGGTAATATTACCAGTTACATATGCTTATACATGGGAGAATACTACTGGAATAGCAGGGACTGTCAAAAGCTGGTTCGGATATGGTCGAAATCGACCATCACTATATGGTCTGGCAGTTGTCATATACTTGTCACCTAACATGCTTGGAGCTTTATTATTCCTCCTCCCATTCTTGAGACGAATGCTTGAAAGTTCAAACTATAGGATTATAATGCTCATGATGTGGTGGTCTCAGGTGGGATTTATTTACTATCTTGTTTTATGCATTTAATCCTTTTTCTGGCTACCTTCTTTGAGTAAAAACTGACTATCACATGAGTTTCTTTGTTGTTCTTCTTTCAAATGTCTTTGCTAATTCATCAATTATTCTAAAAGCTTAAGATGTTGAAGACCGTGGTTTTTATGTTTTATATTCTAACACTCGCCCTCACTTATGGGCTTGAGACATTTTGATAGGCCTAAGAAATGAACTTAATTTAAATATGTCAAAATTTTATATTTTTAAATGATAGATGGGTTTGATAGGATTCAAGCTCAGGGTCTCTTCTTTGATACCATATTAACACACTAACTGCTTAAAAAGCTTAAGTTATTAGAGAGCAGTGAATTTTATATTTTATATTTAACAACCTTTTTAAAATTTACAGCCTCGACTCTTTGTTGGAAGGGGAATGCATGAAAGCTCTTTCTCACTTTTAATGTAAGGATAAATGCAGTTTCCAATAAGTAGTTATTATTTCATTGCATTAAAAATATTCATGCAAAATCTTTTTGGTATTCATAAGAGTTCTATTACCAGGTACACAGTGTTCTGGATGGTACTCATATTGACAAAGTTGGTAGTTAGTTTCTATGTGGAGGTAAAATTTGAGTATTTCTTAAATTCTTGGCATTCTTGCATATAATGTGGACACTGTGCTATTAGTTATACAAGTGAGGAGGGTGTGTGCCTAGGATTTGAGAAAGGTACATACAATTTTATTTAACGCATCCAATGTCTTCTATGTTTGATGCAATTCTAGTTAAAATCTTGGTCTTTTATTGTGGTGAACTTTATAAAAGAAGATTGTTATCCGTCTTTCTTATATATTATATGAAAATTTTACTAATCTACCGTGGACATTTAATAATCTTTGTAAAACCAAAATTAACCATGAATAAAATGCAAAACAAACATGCAAGTTTTTACATGGAAAACCCCTTATAACTAAAGGGTAAAAGCTACATATCATTTTCCTAGGATCAAATAAATTACTAAACTGTAGTAAATACAAGATAAAATTTATAGGCTGCTCGATAAATCTCATAGTTATATCTGAAGTAATCTTGCTCGCTAAACCATCCCGTTGTCAACCAATCACAGTGACCTTTGAGATCAGAATATTCAGAACATTTTGCCTCAGTGGCTCTCAAGGCACCAGCATGTAAGGAACAACATAACAATTGCGAGCAAAGGTTTTAGATGAATCCCGTCTCTAAGGAACAACACAACGTCCAAACATTGTAGAACATTTTCTTACTGCTGGAAATGTTCAAACACTTTCAGAACACTTTCTCACTGATGGAAATGTTCTAAAAATGTTCAAGCACTAGAACACCCTTGTTGTGCCACTTTGTGTAAAATATTGATATTCTTGTTTCATTCTTGTATAGAATGATACAAGTAAATTATTAGGTAATTGTCCACGAATTGCCAATCATAAAAATTAATATAAGTGAAAGAAAAAATGGGTAAATCATAAGTGGAGGTAGGGTTCTGGTGCATCATGCTGACTAGTACCTAAAATATTAGGATAAGGATCTCATGAGCCAACAACTATAACTCAAGTGGAATCTATTCAAAAATTATAGAATGACTTTAAAATGCATATTCAAATTCAACGATATAAAATAACAATTATACTAGGCATGATTATAATAACAATGATAATAACTGCACAAGTTATAATAATGTAAGTCATATCTCATAACATGCTTATTGTTAATATACTAAATATCCTCAATATCAATAATGTCATATGTTTCAATTAGGTCAATGGATTTACATTAATTAGAAGGCATCTCGAGATGATGTTCGAGTCTTTTCTTCATAGCTAATTCGGTTAGGGTTACCAAGATGTGTCACTATATGATAAACTCACATTTTCTCTTCTATTAACTGTTGAAAAAAATTAGAGTCACCATAGGAAATCTTTAATTCTAAGAAAGTCATCTAAGAAAGTCATCATGTGATGTAAAACAAGACTCCCATAGATTTTCCAAGTAGATTTGAATCTCTACGGAAAGTCGCAAAGTGAGCTATGATGAGACTGTTTTCTAAGTCATATCAAATATCAATTATGTTTTTACACTAATATTCATGGTCAATAAAATTGCTACTTATACGAAATATAGTAATGCACTAAGTCATAGATTTTGTACATAGAAATATGATATTTAATTTGTACACAAAAATATGATATTTATTTTACACATAGAATTATGATATTTATTGCACACAAAAATATGATATTTATTTTTACACAGAGAATTATGTACTTAATTTATACACAGAAAGTTACATGATCATATAAAAAGTACAAAGTATAAGACGGACAAAAATGTGAGTGAACCCACTCACCTAAGCCTAGGTAAAATGACTGAAATCTTTAGTCCATGAGCTAGGGTAAATCACCACATTTATAATAAAATAATATATTTTAATTTATTAATATCATGATTTCTAAGATAAAAATAATAATCTAATTGATCATCAAATTAGGCTAAAACAAGCTCAAAGATTTGGACTAGGCTGCAGGCCAGCCTTAGCCAGTCACACTATGGATGGGTTGGGCCATGGGCCCAAACTCTCCCCCTAACAAGCAATTCGGATCGGGTTGCAAGTTAACCACAACCCATTCCAATTTGCTTTTGAGTTGGGTCTGAAAAAAACCAATCTACCTGAATTCGACCCAAACCCAATTTAATTGGCTCAGGCCAATCCAGCAATTGGTAATCATTTAATCGCAATCAAGTCCCTCTTTCACTCGATGGAGAGAAATGAGAAGAGAGGAGGTGGTTGCCGACGGCATCCTCGCATCGATGGCTCAGCAACAACCCACCAATAGCCAAGCTGGCTCATGACTATGACAACTCCTATGAGGTTGGGAGCAGTTGTTGACGACAACCGCCAGCCAAGGAGCTAGTTCTACGACGACTTGAGTCTCGAGGACTCCAAGATAAGGCACCCACATCACGAGGCCAATGGCGCAAAGGTTCTATAGCTGTGCGATGACGACCTGAAGTTGCCGATTGACGAGCTTTGTCGACGAAATTGCAAACACTTAAAATTTAGGTATTTTCAATCTACCTTATTAAACTCTAATAAATGTGTGGTGTGGGAGATGAATCACTGATGAGTCGAGTTGCATTCTCGATTGCTCTAGCATGCTCTGGCACTCCAATCCGACGACGCAAGTTCCGACGATACGGAAGTATGAAAAAGAAAAAGAGGAAGGAGGGTGCTGGGGTGAGTGAAGGGGAGCTAGGGTTTTTATTTATATGGGAGGATTTTGATTTCGATTCGGAAACCGATCGAGTCGGCTGAGAAACCTGTGGTGGCTCCTCTTGTCGCATATCGGTGAGGGATGGGGGAAGGGGGTGCACGTGCAGTGCATGTGCCATTTTTTTGTCAGTTATTACAATTTGTGCATGTCAAGAGAGTATAGTGGAAGGATCAAGGGTTGGATATTGGGTAATGATTTCATCCTTTAAGGTTTAAAGATCCAGTCAATTTTCTGATGGATGAACCTGTCCTATTTATAGTTTCCTCAAGGTTGGCTAGTGCTTTTCTATTTGGATGGGTTTCTCGTTTAGATCAAGTCCACAGATCTTCTTTTGAATTTTAGTTTATTACAAATATGCCACTGATGTTAAAATTATTTCATTTTCTTTAGAATGACTCCTTATCCTTTGCATAATATTAATATTATTGCATGAAGTTATCTTTCTTTCAGCCCACCTAGGATTTTTATAGCAGCTTTCCATAGACTCTTATATATATAAACTTATGGTCTCTGTATCAAGGTAAGTAGATAACCACTTGGGATCTAGTCATCAAACTTCAAATGTGCAATTGCTAGTAATCTTTTCCCTTCCCATGTCATTCTTAAATGTTTGTCTGCCCTGCAGATCAAGCCTCTTATTGGACCTACCAAAGATATCATGAAAATTCCTATTACTACCTTTCAGTGGCATGAGTTTTTCCCAAGAGGTAACAAAAGTGAGCATCATTATGTTGCTTATTTAGAGGAGTATATCATGTGTACAACTTCCTTTGCAGCGAAGAATAATGTCGGTGTCGTGATTGCTCTTTGGGCTCCAATCATTCTTGTACGTTTCTTCCAGTCTGCAGTCTGTTTTCTGCTCCATTTATAAAAAAAATTAATGTGTACTCTTTTGCTTCTACATTCTCTCCAGGTCTATTTCATGGACACACAAATTTGGTATGCTATTTTTTCTACCCTTCTTGGTGGAATATATGGTGCTTTCCTCCGTCTTGGAGAGGTTAGTTTAGTTTCTTTTTCCCATATGTTCAGTTTATAATTTTGATGAATAGGTAAATTTAAATAGATTAAAGAGGAGGTCATCTTGCTCTTATTTTGTACGAATTGGCCAATGGTTATTTTGTAGATTATTGCAGTAAAACCAGTGCAATGGTCATTGACTTTTACTTCTGGTAGTACTGGAGACTGCATATGTTGTGTGGCTTTATATCAAAATTCTTAGCAGCATTTCTATTGGTCAGACCATTTCAAAGAATATGCATGCTAAAGATATCTACCTTTATGGTTCTCTTTGCATCTTATATCAAGAAAAATCTAAGTAAGGTAAGAAATAATATTCGAAATCCCTTTGGGACTCCATAATATTTTCATGGGAATTGATTGTTTACTGGAAATTCTATTTGATTACATTATCTTCTATTACGGACTTTGGACTTTGTTGCCTCTCATCATTTCTCTTCAGAGGCTCTGGATAGTTTGGAATGATGTCCCCATTTTCTCTTTTGTGCATGAACAAGTGGTACTTTAATGCTATATTTACTGAGCTTCTGATAAAGTTTCCAGCTACCTTTTTAAGTTTGAAAAACTGAGAAATACTTACTCATATATTACAAATAATTTTACAAATCCATCTATATTACTCTAATTCCTTCTTTTTCGCTTCTGAACTGTAGACTGTTGTACAAACAACCTCTACATCTAGGCTGCAGAACTAGAGGAGTGAAGAAATAAGAAAATAGGTGATATATATGCTTACAAACCCAAGGGTGCCCTCTTACTTGAAGATGAAAAAGCAGAAAACAAATCAAAAACCGTAGCTGCCCTCTGAAAACAGTCCCAACTATAGGACACCCAAGGTCCTGAAGTGTCCATGTTATATATATGCTTACAATAATAGTTCTCATTGAACAATGATGAAAAGTGAAAACTTGAGGTTTGTCACCTTGGAGTCCTTTTAATCAGCCTTGGCCAAAAGCTTTGGTGAGCCTAACCAAGATGGCTTAGTTTTCTGAGCCTATGACCAACTTGTACTTGTGGCTCAGGCTGAATAAGAGGGCCCTTTTGAAGTACTCTTAAAGTACAAAGAGATACTATTATCACATACATTTTTTTTTGTCTTTTCTTGTAATTTTTCATATGAGTTTTATCCTTTTGCCATGTTATTAGGCAATTACTCGGAAAGCTGTTTTCTAAGTTATGTGCACTTGTTTCCCTCTTTTTCTGGATGGCGCAGATCCGAACTTTAGAAATGTTGAGGTATCGATTTCATTCACTACCTGGTGCATTTAATGCACGTCTAGTTCCAGCAGAAAAGCCTGATGGAAAACAAAAGAAGGGTTTAAAGGCTTCTTTGTCCCGCAGATTTGCTCAAGTTTGTCTCTAATTATTCAAACTCTTTCTTTCATGTTTTTCCCCTCGAGAGTTTAAGCTCCACATTCTATCAGACATATTTTACAACATTTAATGGTATCCAATAGACTAACAGAGTAATACTACTAGTCCAGATGCCTGATGTCAATAAGGAGAAGCAGGCAGCAAGATTTGCACAAATGTGGAACCAGATAATTACTAGCTTCCGGGAGGAAGATCTTATAAGCGACAGGTGATCTACTGTTCTGAAACCAGTACACATGTGCAGGAGAGTGTATTGACTTATTTCTAGTTGTCTGGTCACTAGTGTTCATTTAGTACCTTACCGTGGCAAAATTTATACCTAAAAGTGAAATGCAGGGAAAAGGAAATGTTACTTGTCCCGTATGTGGCAGATCGTGCTCTAGACCTTATTCAGTGGCCTCCATTCTTGCTTGCCAGCAAGGTATTCTTTTTCTACTTTTTTGCTTCACCTGCATGCAATCATTTTTCATCAACATGCTAACTGAAACTTTATTCTATTGGTAGATTCCGATAGCAGTTCAGATGGCTAAAGATAGCAATGGGAAAGATCATGAGCTCAGAAAGAGACTTGATGCTGACAATTATATGTTTTCTGCTATTCGTGAAGGTTATGCATCATTTAAGAACATTATTAACTATTTAGTCGAGGGTGATCAGGAAAAAAAGTGAGTACTTGATGAGCTTTCCATTTTAAATTTATGAGTCATTCATTTTGTTCCGTCAAGAATGTAGTGTTCTCAACTCAGTGATTGTATTTGCAGGGTGATGCAAATTATATTTGATGAAGTTGATAATTATATAGAGAATGGTAAACTTATAACAGATCTGAACATGCGTGCTCTGCCCGCTCTCTATCAAAAGTTTGTCACTTTAATCAAGTATTTAGTGAGTATTACAGGATAAAAGGTTCATATTATTTCCCTTTCACTGTAACAGGCTCTCTTTAGTATGTATTAGCGACATGTTCTTTCCTTCTTGGTAACTGCAGCTAGATAACAAGCAGGAAGACAGGAGCCAGGTTGTTATTCTTTTCCAAGACATGCTAGAGGTCGTGACAAAGGACATAATGGAAGACCAACTCTCTAGGTACAGTAAATTCACATTTTCATTTCCGAGGAGGATCGATCAGTACATAGCGTCACTCCTGAGCAACTAAGTTGCTTTGTATTTCTTGTCGTCTTTATGCCAATGCTATACCATAGGATCTACCTTCTTGGTATTGTTTAACAGCTTAATGCAAATCTGCAGCCATGTTTAATAATTACTTTCTTATAATAACATTATATGATTTTTTAAAATCTGCAGCCATGTTTTTCTTCGTTGTTGCTTTTGTATAATTAACATGATCATTCCCACATAGTAAGCAAATCTACCCTATGCATGAAATAAGGGTTTTCATACTGCTATGAGTGAGACTAGATTGTGCTCCCATTTGCATCAAGCAAAAGCCACTTGAGAGAGGTTGATCTATGAGATGTAGGTCAAATGAAGACAGATAATTAAGAAACTAAATTACTGTAATGAATGATAACCATAAGACAATCATGACCATATTACATAAGATGCCGTTGCGAAAGTAATTTGATATATTCTCATGAAATGCACATATGCCATGGAGGCATTGCTTACTGATACTTGCATGTGCTTATTTGTTTTACCATGCAAAATTTAAATTTATTTTGACCAAATCATTGCCACATCTGGTTTGACTTAGTTCCTTTATCATTGTTTGTACACTCTCATTTTACAAAAGCCTCATGCTTTATTGACAATATATGTCAAGAGCTAATATTTATTATTTATCTTCATGCTGGTCTTAGTACTACACATCTCAATCTTACGGAACCATTTCAGTTACAGTTGTAAACATGTTTGAGATTATATTGCCAAGTACATGCGCTGATCATCTCATCTTTAGTTCTCTTGTGGTTGACAAATTCAAATATTATTGTAATGAACAGACGAAATAAGCACCTAAACAGGCCTTCTGTAAATGGTTTAAATATCCAAATTGTGATTATGTTTTCCCTCTTGTTTCATCACTCTGTTTTTCAACTAAATATAAATCTAGCTGTAGCTCTAGGTA
Source organism: Typha latifolia (assembly GCF_019914945.1). NCBI lineage: Eukaryota > Viridiplantae > Streptophyta > Magnoliopsida > Poales > Typhaceae > Typha > Typha latifolia. Next base: position 11,256,180 of record NC_133093.1, on the reverse strand, counting down.
TTCATTGGTGCTGTCCTGTTCTGTACCAGTCTTCTGGACTCCAGCCATGGGGGATCATATGGGCGGCATGAGGGTATGAGACCTTTGGATGAACAGTATCAGCTATTTGCATCAGCTGGAGCAATCAACTTTCCTTTACAATTAACAAATGCCTGGACGGAGAAGGTAGTATGTTTCTAAGCAGTTGTTATAATGTGCAATCTTTTGTTCTAAAGTAAATTTTTTTGTATTTCTATGTTGGCTCCAGATCAAAAGGCTTCATCTGCTACTTACTGTGAAGGAATCTGCTATGGATGTGCCGACCAACCTGGAATCCAGGAGGAGGATCACTTTCTTCTGCAATTCTTTGTTTATGGACATGCCTGATGCACCTAAAGTTCGTAGCATGCTCTCATTCTCGTAAGTTCATCCTAAATTAAATCAGATAGATGTATTGTCAGTGATGCTGTCCTTGCCTTTTCTTTTCCCTGTTATTATTCAATTCACTGTTTCTTCATAGTAAGTCCATAGACCATTCAACATTTTGTTTGTTAATTAATTACTGTTGTACGTACGGCCATACCTATATTTACACTGAAATTATGCAACATACCAGTTTCTTATCGCAACCAGATAATAAAATTAAAATATATTGGAGTCTGCTGCAGAAATGTTAAAACGAAGATGATTTATAGGCAACTTATAAATTCCCTTCCTGTAATGTATAGTGAGGAAATTTCAAATTGCTAGATTTCTCATCCTCTCTGAAGTGGTTTTCTTTTTCTATTTAGTAATCTTTTGAAACTTTGGATCTTGGTACCTGAACAGTTTGGTGTCTTTGTGATCTAATATTCTAGGGGTTTTCTGCAGTTTGTTGACACCATATTATAATGAGGATGTTCTTTTCTCTTTACATAATCTTGAAGAGCCAAATGAAGATGGAGTTTCCATCCTTTTCTATTTGCAGAAAATTTTTCCAGGTTGATTTCTTTTCTGCAAGCTATTGAATTTGTCTTGGAATTGGAATTGGAATTGGAATTGATCTGCAAACTGTTCTCTTTCTCTTTTATATTTAGATGAATGGACCAACTTCCTTGAAAGAACCGGATGTAAATCAGAAGAAGAACTACGAGGGAGTGAGGAGCTGGAAGAGAAGCTTCGTCTGTGGGCATCATACAGAGGTCAAACATTGTCTCGAACAGGTGTATTGCTTAGTCCTTTCTTGTAGCTTTGTGCTAGACATTCCTTCGTCATTAGATGTCAAATTTTATGTACAACTTTTTACTCATCAACTACTCTAGAAACACCTACATTTTGGGGAGACTCCACTTCTGGGCTGAAACATTTTGATAGATCTAAGAAGTAGATTTAATTTAAATGAGTAGAATTTTATATTTCTAGGCAAATTTGTAATGATAAGATTTGAGTCCTTAATCTCTGACTTTGATACTATATTAACTTACCAACTACTCTAAAAGCTTAAGTTGTTAGAGAATAGTAGTTTTTATATTTTATATTCTAACACTTTTTATTTTAGAGTTTAGAGCATGATGGCATGATGATACTCTCTCTTTTGCCCAAAATCTCAAAGCTAGAAGAGGAAGAAAATTAGGGGCTCTCAGTTTTTTGTTCTCCTCTATTGTTTATTAAGAAGTTACATCCCATTTGAAATTCTTGAGAACTTTATTTTAATTGGATAAAACTAATAGTCTTGAGTTTCCATTTGTTTGTCATTTTATTAATTAATGATTAGTTTATTTTAGGTTGCAGAGGAGAAAAAGTTCTTAGTGAATGTGGGTTTTAGGTTGAGTAAGGCTAAGGGTAATGTCCTTAATGTAGTTAATTTGATTTAGGTGTTTAGTTAATGATCTAATGGCAAGGTAAATTTGGCCAATATTTGATAAAATGTAGGGTGTGATTGCAAATATTAAAAATGCATGGTGTAAATTGCAAATATATGAAAATGTAGGGTGTTAAATGCAAGTTTCCCTTATTTTTTTAATATTCTAAGTTTCTAACACTCCCTCACTAGTCACTTCTTGGCTTGGACATTTTTTGAGAGTCTAAGACTCTAAGTAGTGGGCTTGACTTAAATAAGTGAAGATTTTTCCATTTAATTGACAAGTTAGATATGGTGGAATTTGAATTCAAGACCTACTATGATACTATGTCAATACATCAACTACTATAATAAAAGTTTAACATGCTAAAGAACAGTAGTTTTTCTTCTAACCACAATGTATATTTAGATCGGATTAACTGATGATTAATCATTATTACCTCATTGTCTATCACCAGTTAGAGGTATGATGTACTATCGGAAAGCTTTGGAACTTCAAGCATTTCTGGACATATGCAAAGATGAAGGTATAGGTCTATGAAAACATGGTCCTTTTGGTAGTATGTGATTATTCTATATAGTCTGTTCCATAGTTTACTCTTTCTCACATGAAAATTTTCTCCTTCCAACCTTTCCAGATCTTATGGAAGGTTACAAAGCTGCTGAGTTGACATCGGAGGAGCACTCAAAACAACAAAGATCCTTGTGGGCTCAATGCCAAGCCATAGCTGACATGAAGTTCACCTATGTGGTATCTTGCCAGCAATATGGAATTGATAAGCGGTCTGGAGATTCTCGTGCACAAGATATTTTAAAGCTCATGACTATGTAAGTAGAAAGAACTTATAAGTGGTAGACATACTTGGAGACAATTGTCATTCTATAATAGTGGACTGCCTTGTTCTAATTCTTCTCACAGTCAGATTGTGTAGGTAGAATATCATCTTGAATCTTTTGATAACTTTGTTTTACTTATAATCTGACTGTGAGAAGAATTCCAGTAAGTTTTCAAGGCTTAATGATAAGTTCCTATATTTGTAGCCTAATAATCAACATTTTCTTCTCATAACTCAATCTCACATTTGTTCTTCCATAGTTTTTCACTACATATTGCATGTATTTAGACAGTTGCTGATGGTGTTGCATCAGTACAGGGATTGTTTAATTAATTGTAAATTAATCATGCTAAAGTTACTTTATTTGGCAGGCATCCATCTCTCCGTGTAGCGTATATAGATGAGATTGAGGAACCTGGGAAGGATAATAAAATAGAGAAGGTTTACTACTCTGCTTTGGTAAAGGTTGCTGTAGCTAAGGCTGGCAATCCTGATGAACCAGTACAAAATCTTGACCAGGTGATTCTTTATTTTGATTTTTTTTTCTCAAATCAATCTGAGTAGCAACTCTTTGAAATGGTATCCAGAATCTATTATGAAGGAAAATGATGGAAAATTTTCTGTTTGTTTATAATTCTCAATGTGGTATAAGAGAATCAACAGTTTGGAGTTTGGACAATAAAGTTAAGTAGATGTTCCTATTATTGATTATAATCATTCTATAAAGTTCTGTGAAATTAGTTCACAAAGTTCACATTTCCTTTTAAGACTCTGGTCATGGTGTCACAATATTTTGGTTTCTTTTAATGTTCTGCTGTTCATTAAGCCAGTTTCTTACTAATTCCCAAATATTTACATGTTTCCATTTCCTCTTTGCAGGTCATTTATCGAATAAAGCTTCCAGGACCTGCAATTTTGGGTGAAGGAAAACCTGAAAACCAAAATCATGCCATAATTTTTACACGTGGTGAAGGTCTGCAGACTATAGATATGAACCAGGTAGTTTGTACTCTGTAGTTTTCTCATTCTATAAAATTTAAATAGACTATATTCAACTGTAGCTCATGCTCTCCATTCTGCAGGACAACTATATGGAAGAGGCGCTAAAAATGAGAAACTTATTGCAAGAATTTTTGACAAAACATGATGATGTGAGATATCCATCAATACTTGGAGTCAGAGAGCATATATTCACAGGCAGGTCAGTTTCTTATGGTCAAACAAGAACCAATTTGGTGTGTTTTCTATTTTTCTTCATGTATGCATACTAAAGCTCTTCTTTTTGCCTTTTTGGTACTATGTGCAGTGTTTCTTCTCTTGCATGGTTTATGTCAAATCAAGAGACCAGCTTTGTGACAATTGGACAAAGATTGCTTGCAAATCCTTTAAAGTGAGTCTTTATATTCTCCTTTATTATGATGTTCTTGAACTAAAGAAAAAAGATTGCTGTAGTAGTTGTTGGTCAGAATGGTATGTGGATAGCATGTAACATGCTGACACACACGACAAGCTTGACCATCTCCACATGTTGCATCCTATTGCCAAGCGTGCCTCGTGTTGTATGCTTTGTTGGAGTGTAGTATAATAGAATAAGACAACTGTCCTCGAAAAATTTAAACTTTTAAAGTAGTTAGTGAATTAACACTGTATCAGAGCTAGAGGTGTGTAGTCTAAAACTCTAAATTCCACCGAACTTATTTGTCACTTAAAGTATAAACCTTCACCCATTTAATTCATATCCGCTTCTTGAGCCTATTAAATTGTCTTGAGTCCAAAATGATAGAAATGTTAGATTATTATAAAAATAAAATTATCATTCTTTATCGGTTTAAGCTTTTAGAATAATTGGTGATTAACATGATTCTAGTATGTAAGTCAGCAGATTACACGCACTACAGCATGAGCATATAAATTCTTTCTTTAAAGTGCCTTTACTGCTCTTTAAACGCTAGAAATTTTCTTTTATCAAGAAAAGTATAAAACTATGAAAAATAGTGTTCTATTTGATTTTTTTGCTTGTTTTATGCCTGAGAAATATAGATAAACTTCCTAGAGTAAAACCTATCATCTTTCTCCTTCTCTAGCCAATATTTAGTATTACAAATTAGTAGTTACCTTATTGGAAAGTTTGACATCACCAGAAAGATATTTACTATTTGAAAAACACTGTTACTATAACATGGTTTTATCATTATCTGGAAAAGTTTTCATTTCTCTCTTTCCTTCTCTGAGTTATTGGCTATTGAATGTCATCTTGACCCTCTAACTTGAATAATATGTCCTTTATGTTGTTTTGACAAATTGGCTATTATTTTAAATATTTAATTATACTGCTCTAAAGGGCTCAAATTTGTATTTTTAAAATTGACCCTCTCAATTTATTATTATTATTATTTTAATAATGGGTTGAACCCAGTTATATTAAGATTGCGAGAATGTACAAGAGAGAAATTAGAGAGGAGATTTTATGGTAAATAACAATTGGGAAATAGTCGAGAAATCATCGAAGGAGATCGAAATTTTACTCGGATAGTAAGGCTCTCATTTCCTTCATAGGTGTGAGAGCTCCAACATAAATGCTCAGACAGATTGTCAAGGCTGAGAACTGAAAGATATAGTTGTTCCTCTCATGCTAGGTTTTCCACCATATTATAGCCATAAGCATTTCTAGGCTTTTGCAGATGGGCATGGCAATTGTTGTCCTCCACGTTCTAAGATTGTTCCATGAAGTCGACCAGGTGTGTATGTGTAGTCTTGTAGCTAGTGTGTAGAATAAGCTTTGTATGAATCCGTGAATGAAGAGGATTTGTTGAATTGATTCATCAGCTTCGCCACAGTGTACACAGGTTGCAGTACCTTGAATACCTTTCTTCAGTAGGTTGTCTTTGGTGTGAAGCCTATTCAATTGTTCCATAGGAACACCTTGACTTTGACTGGGGCCGTGAGTTTCCATATTCTGTTCTGTAAATCTGTGCCAATCCCTTCAGCAACTTGTAAGGGTTCAATTTGTATTATAGGTCTCAATCCTATCTAATTGCTAACTTGCTAAACATGTTAAAATCTTTTTACATATTCTATGGCAATTATATATATATATATATATATTTGTAATAATTCCTCAAGTACTGCGACTGAGATATGCTACTTCCTTGGAGTGTGGCAGTAGGCCTTCCTCCTTGCAATCAAGTGATCATATGTTTTTGTGGAAACAAGTCAAACAGCAAGTCCTATATTGGGGAGGTAAGCTTTCATACATCCTGTCTTTCCTAGGCTATGCAGTGGAGGGAAGTCTCATACATTAGAATGCACTTTTAGTTGAGAAAATTATATTCGATAAGTTGTTAGTTTCCATTATTTGTCTATTAGATATATGGATCCTTTGCATTCATTCAGTCTTCATTATATAGTTGACTGAAAATAAACTAGTGTAGTAAGTTATGATTCTCTCATGTAACATGTGATTTGGGTGATTGATGATTTGAAATTTGAAATAGTTCAGTGACACTGGGCCTGATTGATGCAGCATTCAATAGGTGTCTTGAGTAGTTATAGCTACAAACTTCTTGATCTATTTACAAGTGTACATGTGGATGTTTTGACACAATGCACGAATTATTTGCTTATCCCTGTGACATGAATTGTCCATATTTCTAGCCAGAGTACTTCAGTAGTTTCCATAAGAAAAACATGGTATTATCCGCCAAAAATATTTGCTTATGTTTTGTTTCTCCTTTTGGTGCAGGGTTCGCTTTCATTACGGTCATCCTGATGTATTTGATCGACTTTTCCATCTCACAAGGGGTGGTGTAAGTAAAGCATCCAAGATCATTAACTTAAGCGAAGACATATTTGCAGGCATGTTTCTGTGATACTAGTCTTATTTGCTATTGCAGATGAGAATCCTACTATAAGTTCATACTTCATACAATAACCAGATAATCCAGTCAATTCAATGTCTATGAACATGGGCCTATCAGTAGTTGCTTGATAGAGGCAGGGAAACCTGATTGTACTGCATGTGCTAGATTGTTTCATAACCTGCCATCTGGTAGCGAGGTTCATCTATATGGACAGAATAATTGGACTGTCAAATTACTCCAACAACTGGAGAATATTTAGTCATACTCTTTATGACTTTTGGATACATAGGTCATATGTTACTCACTAGACAATGTGGCTTCAAACTTGCAGGTTTTAACTCTACACTTCGTGAAGGAAGTATTACACATCACGAGTACATGCAAGTTGGTAAGGGAAGGGATGTTGGACTAAACAAAATCTCACTTTTTGAGGCAAAGGTAGCAAATGGAAATGGTGAGCAGACGCTGAGTCGTGATTTATACAGGCTCGGGCACCGTTTTGATTTCTTTAGGATGATGTCGTGCTATTTTACCACTGTGGGTTTCTACTTTAGTAACCTGGTAAGAGATGTTGCTCTAGTATCTTGCATATGTACGATTTATTCAATTGTAAAATTTGTTCTTTCTTTACTGGCAGGTGACAGTCCTTACAGTTTACGTATTCTTGTATGGCCGCCTCTATCTTGTTCTTAGTGGACTTGAAGAGGGCCTTGCAACTGGTAGAAGATTTATTCATAATGAGCCCCTGCAGGTTGCTCTTGCTTCCCAGTCTTTTGTGCAGCTTGGATTTCTGATGGCCCTTCCAATGATGATGGAAATTGGCCTTGAACAAGGTTTTGGCAGAGCACTAAGTGATTTCATACAGATGCAGTTACAACTGGCTTCTGTATTTTTTGCATTTACTCTCGGAACTAAAACTCATTACTATGGAAGGACATTGCTCCATGGAGGTGCTGAGTACAGAGGTACTGGTCGTGGATTTGTCGTCTTCCATGCTAAGTTTGCAGACAATTACAGGCTCTACTCTCGCAGTCATTTTGTTAAGGGCATTGAACTGATGATTTTGCTTGTTGTTTACCAAATCTTCAGTCAATCATATAGGTCAACGGTTGCATACATTTTCATTACAATCTCTATGTGGTTTATGGTGGGCACATGGCTTTTTGCCCCTTTTCTATTTAATCCATCTGGATTTGAGTGGCAAAAACTTGTTGAGGACTGGACTGATTGGAACAAGTGGATCAACAACCATGGGGGAATTGGTGTGTCTGCAGAAAAAAGCTGGGAATCATGGTGGGACAAGGAGCAAGAACATCTGCGATATACTGGAATTCGTGGAATTTTAGTGGAGATATTGCTAGCATTACGATTCTTTATCTACCAATATGGCCTCGTCTACCACTTAAATATAACAAAGAAGACTAAAAGTGTCCTGGTACTGTTTCATTCCTTTATCTGTGGTTCAAATGTCATACCGTTAAGTGAATGATTGGATGGAATAACTCACTTGCAACTTTTGCATCACTTTTTCAGGTTTATGGTATTTCATGGCTTGTGATTTTGGTGGTACTGCTGGTCATAAAGGTAAGTGGTTTTTGTTGCCTTCAAACCATTGTAGGCCAGAAGGGCTGGGTATTTTGTATTGGATCTACTGTCTCAGCCTCAAATTCTGCAACCCATCCTCTGCATTTTTCTGATTAATTGAACTTCACATAGTATGGTCCTGTCCCAATCAGATGTTCAATCAAGGATGTAACATGTAGGCCGACCTCATTTACTTATAAAATTAACATATAATTCTTAACCAATTCGAACAATTTTTGTGGCAAATTTGCTGAGCTCAGTTTTAGTGATGGCCAACCTAACTAAGAAGAGGACTCAGCTAATTTGCAGTCCTACTACTAATTCAAGTTCTCTAGTCATGGTCTGTTAGCTCTCATGTATGAGTTGTTCTATGTCGGTTTTTCCATCAACAGTTGTCTGCACTATGATTCTAGAGTTGCAGCTTGAAGTTCTGGCTGGTCTTCACTGTCACCAAAGCTTTACCTCCATGGTATTGTATGACAGCTTCTCTTAGATACCTAAGAACGATATTAGTAAAGTAGGAGTCTTTGAAATTTTGGGACTTTAACTTTTACCTTCTTCATGCCATGAGCAACCTTGTGTACTACTAAGACTTCTGCTTTACAGTCCTGTGTATGCTTATGTATCTATACTCTATAGTTGCTTTCGGATTACTTATTCTCTTCGTACTTTTCTGTTTCAGATAGTATCTGTTGGGAGAGTGAAATTCAGTGCGAATTTTCAGCTAGTTTTTCGGCTGATCAAGTTTTCAATTTTCGTTACATTCGTTTCCATCTTGATCATATTAATTGCCCTTCCTCACCTGACTGTGCTGGATATTATCTTATGCTTCCTAGCTTTCATGCCTACAGGATGGGGATTGCTTTTGGTCCGTTTCTTAATCTTAAAATTTGTTGCTGTTCTTATTTTCGATGCTTTCCTCTGATTCATCTCCTTTTTCTGTACTTGTATTCAGATTGCACAGGCATGTAAGCCTCTTGTTCGACGAACTGGACTATGGGGATCAGTGCGTGCTCTAGCGCGAGGCTATGAAATCATAATGGGTTTACTCCTCTTTGTCCCAGTCGCCTTTTTGGCTTGGTTTCCATTTGTTTCTGAATTCCAAACCCGCATGCTCTTTAATCAAGCCTTCAGTAGGGGGCTGCAAATTTCTCGCATTCTTGGTCGGCGGCAGGACAACCGATCTCGGACTAAGGATTGAGCTAATTTCCTTGCTAGAGGACATTCAAAATGCTCAACCTTGACCATTTTAAATATATGTTTTTCTCTTGAGAGAGGAATTCAGTGTTTAAGTGTGTTAGAAAGTATAATTATCATCTTCTTCTATGCAACTGTTCTTCGTCGGAAATTTCTTTTTATTTTTTGCGAAAAAAAAAGTAAGCTTGGCCTAGTTAAATTTATTAGATCCCACTTTTGCATGGCAACCTTATGACCGCTCGGAGAAAGAAAAGATTATGATTTGGTTCTAATTAAGGTCAGTGCTTCAACAATTACAGTGAAATAAATATTATACAATAATTAATGGTGCCAGATATAACTGGTAGCAAACAGCACGAAAGAAGTATAGATGTGGTTGTTTATCATCTGTGGTTGCATTAAAATGAATTGAGCGCATTTAAGCAGTCTTAATCTTATATGCAGCCCTAAACCCTGATAAGGCTGCACCTAAAATTCAAGGCCAAAGAAGAGTGAAAGAGCGAACTGGTGAAAACAAGAACTTGCTGAAACTGAAACATTATGCTTCATGAGGAGAGCTTCCTCTTTCCATATTCACAGCAGGAATGTTTCCCATGAAGATTTTTTTTTTATCTGTGGTCCAAGCATTTGCCAACTTCATCGCACAAACATAATGAGCATTTCAAATGAACACACTCAATTTCAAGCGTTCAATCTTAATATTACCAAATGCTAAGGTGAATATTACAGTAGTCCGGAAAGAGTCGCTTAAATGACGGCCACATATCCGGCAGTTAGAAGTGAAAATAGTTTTTTTTTTAAATAATTGGCTTGTCAGCTAAGCAAACAGTGCCGGGTATGAAACTGCAGTAAATTCCTGCAACCTTGGCCGCAGATGATCGGCTACCCTTTGGAGTTATTTCGCACGCCGATGGTAATATCGTAAATATAATCCATCTCAGTAGCATTTCCATGATACCTCAGCTATTTAAACCCCTCGACCTTTCCACCTACGCTTTTGCTTTCGATCGTTTCTCGCGCGCGCGCCTCTCTCCCTCTCTCTCTTTCTTGCGCGTCTTGATCGATCGAAACCTCAAAACCTACATTTTACTCTTCATCTTCTTCGGATTAGCGAACAAACCTAATTTATTGGAGATCTTCCTCCCTTTGTGGCATATTGAGCTCCTTCGCTGTGTTCTTGGAGACTACAACGGCTTTCCTGGGGCTTCTCTCGGAGCAAATGAAGGATCTCTTCTTGTCCTGGTGTCCAAGGATTGCGTCCATGTTTGGGGGCTCATCCCAAATAAGCAGCGGATGTACGACTACGAGCATAGATGAGGACGACTACGACGTATGGTCGTACGACATTGGGCGGCACGCGTCAGGGGAGTTCTCCTTAGCGGTCTCGCAGGCGAATCGGAACCTTCAGGATTTTAGCCAGGTCGAGATCGGGCGAGATATCACCTTTGTCGGGGTCTACGATGGCCACCTTGGGCCCGATGCCGCCCGCTTCGTCTCCCAACACCTCTTCCTCAACTTCGTGTGTAAGTGGTTTTGTTTTGCTTAGAATCCCGAGGTTCTTTTAGAGTTTTTTTTTATTGTTTGGTTACCCTGATACTTGATCGTCGGTAATTCTCTTGTTCTTGGTAATATTCTTTCCAATTCAAAGGTTCTTGATAGAAAAAATATATATAAATCAAAATACTAGCTCTACTTATCCTGCTACTTGGTGATGCTCTTTCGAATTCTGATATTCTTATTTAAAAAATTTCTAGTTCTGCTTATTGTTCGTGGTTGGAAGAATTCATAACCAAGGACTGTATTACGAGTGCCAAAAGTTTAGATGATAAATTGTTTTCTGGAAGTTTATAGAGGAGACGCGTTCCTGTCGATGAAAAATTCCTTCTGTGCTCGCTAATCATTGTTGGCAGAACTGGCAGTAGTTCTTTTACTCAACCACTGTTGGTTTTATTTCAAGAATCATGTCTTTTAATCATGCTGTAACTATTATATAAGGAACATATTTCTGCGGACATAATTATACCATTATTATTCTAGAAACAGAGCATCAAACACTGACCTCTATTTTCTGCTAGACAATTATACTCATGGTATAAGAAATTGTATGCTCATTATTACTTGATTCTACGGTTGTATCTATATGGAAAAAACATCCATCTTAGGAGTTTTCCGTGATACCAGTGCCCAGATCGAATTAATTGTGTACTAAGACCTGCAATAGTTATTTCAGCAATCCAATCTTTCGAAAGTACTTACTTTCCTTTGGCCAGTGCAGCTTCTTGTAGAAGGTTATCTCTGTTTGGTTCACAGAAAAAGCTAGAATGATGGTCATTGCAGCTTTGGAGCCATATCTTTTGACAGAATAGTGTTTTGTAGTTGCCCTTTAGGGGAATAAATATAGCGAAGTGTGTTCATTGGATGTTTGTTGCAAAGTTCACATGACCAGAACTGAGTGCCGAACTGCAGGCTTCTCTTTTCCCTTGGCGATGAATTGGAAATGCAGACTTTTTGATAGCAGAGGTTCTCTGTTCGGGGACATCATATTTGTACATCCACTCATCATTGATAGATGAGATGCAGTCTGAAATAGATGATTTTCCACATGATCTGAACAGATTGCAGACTTTTTGATAGGAGAGGTTTTAGAGCAGTAATTTATTGGGCTGGAGCAAGTAATTTATGCCATTTTTTATATTTGTCAAATGCATCATATGTGTTGGAATATAAAGTATAAAGCACCATCATCTAGTAGTATTAAACTTTTAGAGTAATTTCTGAGTTAATAATATGTTAACAGTGATCTGCAGTCTTACATTTCTAACCGTCTCTTTCTAATTCCACAGGGCTTGCTCGAGAAAGTCGAACCATTTCCGAGGACACTCTTAACAGTGCATTTGCTGCAACTGAGGCTGGCTTTCTAGCACACGTGGAGAAAGCCCATCAGACAAACCCTCCAATAATTACAACTGGTTCTTGTTGTTTGGTCGGAGTTGTATGGAGAGGAACATTATATGTGGCCAACCTAGGAGATTCTCGGACTGTTATTGGTTGTGCTGACAGGTATCGGGGAATCATTTCTCAGCAACTAACAAGGGATCATAATGCAAGAGAGGAGGAAGTGAGAAAAGAACTTAAATCCCATCATCCTGATGATAGAGATATTGTGTCTTGTGTTCACGGGAAATGGCTAATCAAAGGCACCATCAAGGTTACTCTCCTAATCTCTGATGTTTCTTAATTCTTATTCGCAGTGTTTTTACTCGTTTCATAAGTTTGATTGCAAATAAGTACTTATATGATGGAAAAGGTCATTGAGCAAGCATTACTGATTCGATATCATAAACATTGTAACAATATGAAATTTGATGGGAGCCAAAGTCGACAAATTGTTTCTGGGCTGGAGGCAAAATACACTATTACTTGGCGTATATATAGGGAGGAGGTTCTATGTCCTGAAGAAATTAGAGGGTAAATGAGCAGATAGAGCAGGGTGTCAGACTTCAGATAGGAAAAAAATGATATATTCGAATTGAAGATAACTTTGTATGTCACCTGACAGATTTACAATTGAAAAATAGACATGAATCAATCTCAGAACCAACAGGTAAGACAGACCATATATTTTCTATAGCTGTATTATATTTCTAGATCTTCTGGAATTTTTTTTTTATTTTCTCTTTGTTTATGTTAGTTGCTATGTGTCCCGTGTTCCTAGGTATCAAGATCTATAGGTGATGCATACTTAAAGAAGCGCGAATTCTCGAACCATCCACGTGTGTCTCGCTACTTCCTCTCCGAAGCTCTTCGCCGGCCAGTCCTGTCAGCGGAGCCATCCATATATAGACGAGCACTTTCTCCACAAGATAGATTCTTGATATTCGCATCTCATGGATTGTGGGAGCACCTGACAAACCAAGCAGCGGTGGACATCGTGCAAAATCACCCGAGAGCGGTTTGTATGGATGATGCGACTTTGCAGACTCCCTCTTCTCGATCGTTTTCTCACCCCATCTATTTTACAGGGAATAGCTAAGAGACTGGTCAGCACGGCAATTCGGTTAGCCGTTCGAAAGGCAGGTACTTTTTATACTTCTACCAAGGCAATGCCAAAGGTAGAGCAGCACACTTGCGACCACGATGACATCACGGTTGTTGTCATCTACATTGATCACGAGTTATCATGGGAAAGTAACGTACCTCTACCGGAGCAATCGGTTCGTGGGTTTATTGATGCAATTGCGCCTTCAGAAATTTCAACGCTGGCTGGCATTAAGTTGAAGTGATATTATTATAGCTCAGTGACTGAGGCCTCTCAATCTTGTATCGTATGTACATTAATCCACGCATCTCCAATTCCTGCCTATCAGTGCAGCTGACTGTAGAGTTTGTCTTTCTGGGTGACTTCAATTTGCCTTCCGTTCTTACTTTGGGATGACCAAGGGGATACCTACTTCCTGTATACTGCCTATTGAGGTTCTTTGTTGACCCGCCGCAATTGCTCATGCTTCTTGTGCTTCATAAATAAGGGGCTTGATTACTTGATCAAATGCCGCTACGTAAAATGGCTATGAGCTCGGAGTACTTCAGAGCTCCATTTCTTCGCCGGCGCCGGAGAGTTTTAGTACAAGCATTTAACTTCAGCTTTACTCTTTTAAAAACATAAATCTCTCGGCACCTTTCTCCTTTACTGATAACTTTCGAGTAGACCACCGCTCACATATTCCCTGTGCTTAAACATGTACCCCATTATTGATCTGCCACCTTTTATATTGTTAAAATTTCTCTGTTCCTATTGGCTGGTTCACAGTTCTCATTATTTCGGAGGAAAATATTAACATTTTTGTGTCAGAACACGATTATGGGTGCGCCGGTCCGCTTTCATAGGGACCGCGCATCTGACGCGAAAACCCAGACTACGCTTCAAGATTCCGCAACCGCTGAATCCCGAGGCTTTATAAAAGGCCCAGATATCCCAAACATTTTATACTTTACCTATCTTTCCTCTTTTACCCTAACATTTTAGATATCCCTAACAAAGCCCGGCCCAACCTAAGCGTAGTCCAATTCATTTCTTCCTCCCCTTCCCTTTCCCCGTATCCCCTTTCCAAATCCATCGGCTACGGCTCGAAGGAAACCGACAGCGAGCGGGAAACACTTCGCATTTCCTTTTGTCTCAATCTAATTCTCGTTCCTTTCTCTGGATCACCTCGTCACCTTGATCGCTTCCTTTATTTCTTCTCGATCTGCTTTTCCTTTGATGGTTTCTTCGAACTGCATCTCGTTCTCGAGGTAACTCGGTGTTCCTCTTAAGGTTTCTATATTGGTCTCGATCTCATTTTTCTTCCGAGACTAGCTCCTGTGTCCGATCCTTAGGTTGGATCGGGAGAATTGGTGCTTCGGATTCCGTTATTTCCGCTTATTCGTCTTGCCTTTTTGAGAATTGGTGCTAGGGTTTGCGGTTTTGGACTTCGATTCCAGGTTTCTCAGTAGGTTTTGAGTTCGCTGCTCTTGACGGAGAGGATGTCGAGAGCTGAGGTGAATTGGGAGCGGCTAGTGCGTGCGGCTCTACGGAGCCAGCGGGTGGGCGTCGGGCTCCATGGGCAGCCCGACACTGGCATTGCCGGCATTGTCCCCTCTTCTTTGGGAAACAACATGCACATCGAGGAGATACTACGAGCTGCCGATGAGATCCAGAAAGAGGATCCCAGTATCTCCAGAATCCGTAAGTTCGTCCATCTTTTCTCTTGGAATTAGTTATTGTTAAATCTATTCGTGACAGCCTGTTAAAAGATTAGTGTAGAGTTACGGTCAGTTCTTTTGGTATGACTGATGTCTTATTCACCTAAAACTTAATTGTGTCCTTCCCTTTATTTCGCGAGACTTCTAATGGAGGTAACTAATGATAAATTTGCTAGATTTGAGACAGATCTTACAATTTGGTCGTGATTCCCTTATTTGTTTTATTGTCCGGCACTTGTTATTTACTGTTTCCTTGGGTCTGTGTATGTAGATCATAATAAGTTACTGTTTTATGCTTTATTTTGTGAAAAACATTGTAGTTGAAACAGAGAAGAAAAAGAAGTCCTGGTTCTTCCTTTTCTTTCTTTTCGTAATTTGGTAGTTAACGAGCCTTTGTAATGAGTTGCAGACTCCAGGAGTGCTCAGAGTCTTAGAAAGTGAGAGCTTAGTATAAATTTTGGTAAAACCAGTGAGAAAGATGCAACAGAATTTCTGGTCAATCACTGCAGAATTGAGATGATCTGAGGTTGAACAATGAAATTTCTAAACTTAAAGGAGATCAGTTTAAACCAAATAATATTTTGAAATTTGAATCATTTATTTATTTTCTGATTCATTTGGCAGATAAAAATACACTTCCATTTCCTAAAAAATATGGTTGTGATGTCTCAGTAGGCTCCATTGGAAGTAATTGTTTCTGGATGAGAAATAGTAGGGTTTGCTAGGTCTTATCCTGTAATTGCTCAGACCTCAATCTTAGCATGAATGAATGCAGGGCATATTTGTTAGTGTAAATGGAAGGCTTTGTACATCTTATGAAAAAGTGAGCGAAATATTTTAGCTACTTATATTGAATCTTTTTAGCTTCTTTCAATTTTGTTTGATCTTCCAATCGTAGTTCAAAAGAAGTAGAATTAACTTGTGTACAACTCTATATATTAGCTAAACTAACATCTTTGACTTTGGTGTTCTTTTTCCCCCTTTTCTATTAATTTCCATCTTATGTGCTTATTGTTGTACTTCCATGTTGCAGTATGTGAGCATGCATACTCACTGGCCCAAAATTTGGATCCTAATAGCGAAGGCAGAGGGGTGCTACAGTTCAAGACTGGTTTAATGTCAATACTAAGGGTACAACTCTTTTATAAACTTTATTTTCTTGACTCATGGTCCTTAATAATGTATGGTGTAACCATCAGTATATAGGATAAAACTATATAATAAAATACTAGAGTATCCGGTCTCCGATAAAATGTCTTAAGGATTTTGAGCTATCCAATTATGACTGTAAACCTTTTTAATTAGATTCTTCGTGATTGATGACAATTATTTAAGCATTGTTCTTATCATTTTATTTTTTTCTTCCTTTGAACAATTCTTCAGCAAAAACTTGCCAAACGGGAAGGTGGAAGTATTGATCGCAGCCAGGATATTGCTCGCCTGCAAGAATTTTACAAGTTGTATAGGGAAAAGAATAAAGTTGATGAGTTACGTGAAGATGAAATGAGGTTGAGGGAATCTGGTGCTTTCAGTGCCAATCTTGGAGAGTATGTGTTTTGTTTCTTTCAGCTTTTAGTTGACATAACTAGTCTGGATTCATCTACCTATTGCACCCATAAATCATGGAACTTACATATCCTGAAAATCACTTCTTTATGCATTATCATGTAAACTCATCATCTACTTCTATACATGATTAGAAAGAGATAAATTGGAAAAGAATCTGAACATCTTTTCTATCCTAGTGTCATTCTAAGTTCTGTAACATACTTTATTTTCTAGTTTCAAATTGCACTTATTAAGTAAAAAATTGAAGCAAGTATTCTACTAACATGTGAACTACTGTATTTTTGCAACTCTATTATGTTAGCATGATATTTTATCATGTGTTGGATAGAATATAGATAAAGCAGTTAGACCATGCTGGTCGACAGATTTGAGATCGTTATGTAGAACTTGATACAATTTGCAAACTTGGATTAGCATTAATATATAGATGTACAAAGTTATTTCTCTTTACTGCTTGTTATCACTTTATGATTCCTGTATGTGGTACTTGGTGCTAGCTTCTTGATGAAAAATATTTTGAAGCAATCTTTTCTATTTCAATTCAGCTTCTCTTCTTTTGGTTCTATCTCTGACCAATATTAAGTATGCAAGTCATCTTCCATTCACTCTATGCAACAGCTTGACAGGGTGCTATATCTGTTCTTTTCTCAATGACCGTCCGTAATGCTATTACCTTTACTTTCAAGTTGCTATCAGCATCTTTTTGTTTGTTTTTTCTACAGCTCATGTATATAGAAACCAGTATTTTTGCCTAAAGCTGTCCTATTAGGTCCTATTGAGGTGCCAACCGTATTGTGTAGTGGTTTAAAATGAAACTGCATTTTCAGCTATTGCAGTTGATTTATGGAGCCTCTGGATGCAACGTTGCAACCCACTAATCTTACGATATTCTGAAATTTTTAGATTAGGTTCTCTAGGATTGATGATCTTCCTTCTGATATTCTCGTTAGTTTTTGTGCTTTCAATGTGATAGAGGTCTATTCTTTATATAGATTATCTCATATTCACATTTCTGTAGTGCATGGATTCAGTAGGGCATTTATAAGTCAGTTTGTTGGTTTGACTAGTATTTAATCATTTATCTGGTTAACAGGTTGGAACGTAAAACTGTAAAGAGAAAGAAAATATTTGCAACTTTGAAGGTACTGGGAACGGTAGTAGAGGAGCTTACCAGAGAGTTATCCCCTGATGATGCAGAAAAGTTGATCTCTGAGGAGGTTTGCCCCTATCCCCTCCCCCAAACTAGATGAGATACTTGTTATTTTATTGTTGCGACATTTGTTAACAACTTGGTCGCAGAGTATTAGATAACTTCTGAAAAGAAATTTCTTTTCCTTGCTAGTTTTGTATATAAATATTTGTGGCTGTTTTATGCCAAACATTTGACCTTATGTGGCCTGGCAATTAATTTGTTCTATTGGCCTTTTTTAGATGAAACGGGTTATGGAAAATGATGCAGCAATGACAGAGGATACAGTAGCTTATAACATTATTCCATTGGATGCGCCATCTTTAACGAATGCCATTGGTTCTTTCTCAGAGGTAATCACCAATTTCGATTATCAGGAATCCATCTTTTTAATGAATTAACTTCCTGCCACCCTAAGTCTTCAATAATCTCAGGTGAGAGCAGCTGTATCAGCCTTGCAGTACTTTAGGGATCTCCCAAAGCTGCCTAGTACCTTTTCTATCCCCACCACCAGGAATGCTGATATGCTGGATTTTTTGCATTATGTATTTGGTTTCCAGGTTTGTAGCTCAGTTTTTTCATCTTCTAAAACAATTCAAAGGCCAACAAAGCTAATTAGAATTAGTGAGGAGAACTAGAGAAATTTAGTGATCAAGGATGCTGCTCATTTGTATCATTAAATTTTTTAATTTAATCCACTTATTCTACTCAAGGCTAAAGGTTGATTATCTTGATAATGTTGTCTTTTAATCTCATGTTCATGTCTTTTATATTGGTATGAACTCTAGAGAAAAATGAAATTGGTTAGAAAGTACATCTATGTTACTGCCTGGTGCCTTTAAAGTTTGAACACCTGATGTTTTAGAACAGAATTCTCCTGGAGTTCCCTTTCTACTTCTTTTAAGTTGTATTGGATTTGTAGTTTCACTTTTTTTTTGCTATCCTTCCAAAAGAAGCAGCGATTTTTAATGCAGAATTCCTGATGATGTCGTCAATAGTTATGTTATTATCCCAGTTTTTTTTATTACAATTCAAAACCTTTTTCTAGATAATGATTTTATCTGTGTTTGCATCATCTAATTTTTTAGATTTTAAATTAAACTATTATTGGAACTTAGAAGTAGGAAAATGTTCGTTGTAGTGTTTGCTAATGACCTGATCACTATTTTGTACTATCTCTACATTTGGCAATCATAAAGTTTTGCAGGTCACTTTTTTACTAAATTCTTTGTAACTTCATCTGCTTAGATGATTTGTTGAATTGGTATCTGCAGTACTGTTTTCTACATCCTTTTATCTGAACTTCAGTAATCAGTTCTGAAAATTAGTGGTTATTCTGCGATTTCTTCTTCAGTTCAATAATATCTTCTAGCTTGGTATGCCTTGACTGCCTTTTATTTTGGGTATATTCTTCTTGCTCATTGTATGAATTTTTATCTTCTTATTGCATGCCCCTTTAATGTTAAGGCATTGTGCCCTTATGGAAGCAGATCCTAATACAGTCTCACCTTTTCTCTTCTTTGACAGAATGATAATGTGGGTAACCAACGTGAACATGTAGTTCACCTTCTTGCAAATGAACAGTCTCGACTTGGAAGTGTTTTAGGCAGTGAACCGGTATGTGCTCTTATTTGTTTGTTTTGCCCATTGAATTCACATGAGAGTATATAATAGGTTTATGTTTATGCTCTCTCTTCAGTAAGTTTTGTTTGCACTTTGAATGCTAAAATGATGTAAGAGGTGAAGTTGAGGGAGATCTCAAACCATGAATTCGAGGACTAGGCCGTTTAAGTTTCATGGACATGGTTTGAATTTGAAAATAGGTTTGTGATTGTAGTGGTATGTGAGAGCCTTTATGTTTCACTTTCACTGCTCATGTGAGTGGGTATTGATGTACGCAACATTCTAGGCCATCATGGTATGCACTTCTTTCCCGATGCTAATGACTGCTGCCTAAGTTTTTATTTTGAAGAGAGTACCAAAATGCCAGGCTTTTATATCGAAATTGTTGTAATATTAAAGCTACTGTCTCATACTTTTTTCTTTTGAAGGACTTATCATTATTGATGCTTCCTTTGCAGTCTTCTCATGCATGCAGAATTTGATTAAATTGATTGGATTCTAAAACAGGTTACATGTAAATATTTGGTTTGGACTGTGTTTGTGCCAAACCAAGTTCCGTGCGAAGAAACTTGTTCTATATTTGTGCAATTATCTCTTGACTATAAAGCAACTTTCTTTTTCCCATTCAAACTTCCAAATATTATGAATTCAGGCTGTCTTCAAATTCATTTCCTTGCAGAAAATCGATGAGGGCGCTGTGCTTATTGTATTCATGAAGTCTCTTGACAACTATATAAAGTGGTGCAACTACTTGCCACTTCGGCCAGTTTGGAATAAGTATACCTTTGTTTCCGTGATCTAAATGCATGTTTTCCAATTTGAATCTATTATTCCCATAAGAATTTTTTTTTGTTGAGAAATTCCATTGTTTCATATGCAGTATGGATTCACTGAGCAAAGAGAAGAAGCTGATGTATCTTTGCTTATATTTTCTGATTTGGGGGGAAGCTGCCAATATTCGATTTCTTCCTGAAGCTTTATGCTATATATTTCATCATGTAAGTTGCATAAAGTCATAAATTTTCTGCTTGTTATCTGTGAAGTTATATTTGTCTGTTGTTATGTACACCTGTCATTAGTTTTTCTAATTTTTTTCCTAATTGTATGCAAGATACATTATATATTCCTTGGCTTTTCCCCCAGCTATTACTGTTGACATTTTTGTTGTTACATGTTCTCAATCATGTTTGTCTTGTATATTACCATTTTAATTTTTAATAGAAAACCTGGTCTATGTTTATCAAGAAGGTAGAACAAAATTTGATGTGTGTCAAGTGGTACCACTATAATGAACACGTAATATTTGTCAATCATTCTGATCCTACTTACCTTATAGTATTTATAATAATACCATTTTTTATGTATCAGTATTACTGTCTATCTTTGGATACGATTGACAATAGACTAATAGAAGAGATTATTTTGGTCTAACATCTCTTTCAACCTGTTTGCGTCAAGTTGGATGTACTAATTGAACATTATCCAAGATGAGGTCTGATTCTGTAGGTTATTTTTTGATGAGTGATGAAGTTTTTAAGGTGAGAACAAAAGGTAAGTCAATTCTTTGGAAAAACCTCAAGCAATTTCAAAAGTTTGAATATATACATACAGTATTTTTTTAGCAACTCAATCCTACAAGTTTTAGCTTTTAATATAGATTACCCTGAATCCTGATGGCATGAATTACCTATCTGGAAGGATTCATTTGAACTTGGATTTGGCTATATATATTATATAGTTTAATGAGGTTTAAGGAAATGAGCTCAGGCACAAAGAGAAGTTTGCTTGGTGTACTTCTGAATTTATTTTTGCAACTGAAATACACTAGACCTTAAGACATAAGAAAGGAATGTGTCAATTTATGTGCTATGCTGTGGAATAGTACACGAGTAGTATCTATAAATCTGAATACTTGAGAGGTGATATTGTCGAGAGTAAGGTTAGTTTTTTCTTGCTCTTATGAGATCCTACATAGATAGGAGCCTGTTTTACTAGATTGGCTTTAAGAGTGATCACAAACCTTTGGATCAACCCTTCAAATAAAAGATGTGTTTGCATTGGGGAATATAGTACAAAATGGTTTTTGGAGGCAAGGGCAACATCTTCCAGTATGAACAAGGCGGTATCTTTCTGCAGCACGAGGGCAGCAAAGCCTTATGGCTATATAACTCTGATTCTTGTGAGGTTGTCCATTGCTAGGCCCTTCTTTTCATTGTGTTCTGGTTATATGCTCTTTCTTTCTATCTAGTTTTCACTTAGCGGGCATTCTTTATGGTCATTTTTGTGTTTTTCAAGGTGATGGCAATTATACATATAGAAATGTTTCCTAACTGCATTAACGATTTTGATTATGTCATTACATTCTTCAGGTAATTATCATCTTCATTTAGGTAGGTTTATGTAGGTGACTTTGTTAGCAAGCATATTGTTATGTTGCTTTGAATGATGCTTTTGCATGTATACATCTTTGAAAATTGAATTTGTCAGTATAATGTATGAGTATGATTCTTTGCTATTGGGGGGCAGATGGCGAGAGAGCTGGAGGAGATACTACGCCAGCAGATTCCGAAACATGCCGATAGCTGTGTTTCTCAGAGTGGAGTTTCATTTCTTGATCAAGTTATTTCTCCTCTATATGAAGTCATAGCAGCGGTAAGTCCTTGTCTTAGTAGTTAATCACTATTCCTTCTTCAAAGTAGGTGAAGAAATTATCATACTCAGGGACAAACATCATTTGATTAGTTAACAAAGCTGAGACTCATTCTTCTGTGAGTTATTGTTATTTAATAAATTATATACATAGTATACATAGTATACATAGTATATAAAGAAAGAGAGAGAGAAGGAGAGAGATGTGAAATCTCCCATGTGTAGGCTTTTATTCGTAACCAACAACTTTATATCACCAAGTTTGTCCATTTGTGAGGACCCTCTTTATAGAAGTCAACTGGACAGCAAATCTTTAAATCCATGGAATTTTAGAACTTGAGTTTCTTATGTTGTGCTTTTTATTTATATGGGATATATTAATTGTTGGAATTTGAATCACATGAAATGGAAAAGCCGTGAAATATGTAAACTCTAATTAACAAGCCAAAATGCCAAACAATCTTTTCCAGGGCTTTGACTTTACATGGTACAACAAGTTATCTATTTCCATGGCCCTGACATTTATACATGTGATGCCAGTCTCAAACAGATGACTCTAGATCAATTAATTTTTTTCACTGCATGGGGCTTGTCTTGAGCTGTGAGAAACTTTTCTTCTTTGATTTCTTCTTTGATCAGGTTATCAAATGCCACCTTTGCCGCTGCCCTTTTGTATTCTTTTCGGCTTTTGAGACAGGAATTGCTCGACTTTTGTATTCTTTTCTGCCATTAATCTTATCTAGATCTATATAATTAGCCAAAGAGCTTCTAAAGACAGGAAGCTTAAAGAGCTTTCTCCACCAGTGGCTTCCAGAGCCCGGCGTTGTAAGTTCAAATCAATAGTCCAGTTTTTCAAAAAAGACAATATATCCTTCTGACTCTTCACTCCGGTCAATCAATGCTTGGCATTTGGGAAGTACAAGAAGCAGTGGCGGCTTTTTTAGACATTTGTTACCGCATCAACTCTGTTCGGGCTTCAGCTAAAGGGAGGACACTGCTTTTTGAGTTCGACCTTACTCAAGCTCCTTAAACTGAGATTGAAAGACATAATTCGCTGGTTCCAGAACCGGGCAAGTCTGTCCCAATATATGAGATACCTGACTCGAAAACCATAAAAACTAAGAGTTATGTTGGCCCACTCGACAAGTGGTGCTGACTGTGTTGCTAGAATTTCTTGATTTTTTTTCTGTGGAAATGTGAATGAAAAATTAGGGCGATGATATTGCTGTAGATGGTATATTAGTGTCTAATTACTGTATTTCGATACTTCGTAGTCATGGCTTTCGCATAAGTTGGTTAGGAATTGCATGTTTTGGCTTCATAGATGAGCAAACTACAAAGTTAGATTAAGCCTCGTTGCATCAGATGGTTCTAAGTATGCAATATCTTATTGGCATTACTACAAGGCATTCGTTGACCATCCTCACAGCGAGGATAGTAACTTGCCCTGAGTTCTGGTTATTTCATGCTGGTATATGATCTTCTCTTGAATATGCCAAATGCATGCTGAGAAAGTAAGCGAAGACTTCATTCTCTAGGAAGTAGGAATGAGTGCAAGCTGGTGCAAGGATTAGTATAAGAGATGATTTCTTGATCTTTGTTTAAGCTGGTGAATGATTATTAACCGAATCAATTTATAGTGGATTGTTATATAATCTAATCAAGCTGTTGGATGACGTCGCCTTTTTAGGTCAGCAAGGTTTTCTTGCAAACACTAGTTGTGGGTTAATGATTTATTTTGAACTGTTTTATGATTTCACAAAAGTTTTCCCTATCCATTCATTGCCACGGGATATTAGACAATTTTGCTTGGTTCTAGCTCTACTGTGGTCAAGAGGAAGTTCATATTCTACAATTAATTTTGATGTCATCCAGAAACTTTATTTGCTGCTTCCTCCTGAAGGTCAAAGAAGATTAAAATGAGACACTAATCATACTCATTTTGTTCCCTCTGAGAGACGAAGTTTATAACATTTAGATGTATACAAGTCCACGCAAGGATAAAAAGTTACTTTTGCAGGAAGCTGCCAACAATGACAATGGACGGGCACCTCATTCTGCCTGGAGAAACTATGATGATTTTAATGAGTTTTTCTGGTAATTATCAAGATGATGCCCGAGCCCAATATATCTCTGTTTAACCTCTTTTCCTTATAGTTCATTTTTTATAATGCAGGTCTCTTAACTGCTTCCAACTTGGTTGGCCTTGGCGACTAAGCTATCCATTTTTTTCAAAGCCTAGCAAGCAGGCAAAGGTCTGTGAATTTTTATGGGTCTTTAATTCCTTTTAGTTTATCTTCAATGCAATTTTTGATGTTCAATATTGAATATATATTGATTTGTTCTTTCTAAAGCTTGATTTATATTTGAATTTCTGAGTGGTTTCTGCCTTGCTGTTTGAAAACATTTACTTTGGCAAATGGAACTATGCAGCACATCGAAGTTCAACTTTTACTGGTTGGAGAAATGCCAAGAGAAACATCTTTTAGTTCCTGTTACTGGCCTGGTTTTGCATGGTAGAAGGGATCCTACAGTTTCAAACTTATGGTAGCATCTGGCGGACATCTTCATGCATTGTTTGACGGCAATTTTAAGAGAAATGCTGAGGGTGGCATGTATGTGTAGGGCTCTTGCCTTACATATGACTTGAACTAGAAATTCTCTTTACAATTAGTAAACTAAACTCACTGTTAATACAGGATTATGGGACCACCACTTGATGAAGCGTGGATTTGTTATGTACGAGCATATATACATACACGATTCCTTGCACTAATCTTTGTTGTCTAAGTGGTTTATTTGATAAATGACAGAAGTTACTTTAGAATCTAACTGTCGGATTACAAACTCTCGTCTAGTCTGCTTTTCTATCTCAAGTCTCAACTAAGACAATGGGTGGAGTAATTTGTTCATCCTGACAAGTTGCCTCTTTAGCATGCAAGCAAAGTGCCTAGAAGCACAAGCCAAGCATCTGCAGTAGGCATTTGCGCTCTTCCTAGAATTCCACACTTGATTTTCTATCCGAGATATGCCTGAAAGTTGTCAGTTGGCAAACTGTATCAAATGAAGCCTTTTTCTCGTATTGTATGGATAAATTGAAAGTTTTGCCTTAACAGTTGCTCCATTTTGCTTTTACTATCTGTTTTCAGATGTTGATTTTTCTATTGTTGCATAGTTTGATCTTTTTCTATGCTTCTTGGTTTTTATATTTATATGTAACTTGTGCAGAGATTAGGGTGTATTGGTGGAAGTAACCATTATGGCAAAACATCTTTTGTGGAGCACCGAACCTTTCTTCATCTTTACCATAGCTTTCACCGTCTATGGATGTTCCTTTTTATGATGTTCCAGGTATATTTGCTGAAATGATATCTTCTGTTTACATGTAGTTCGTATATTGAAATCTCTACTGCTTTTGCTTCAACTTGACTTATTGGTTTAATTGACGGGCAAATCATTTGGGTCTGTTTCTCATCCTGCTTAATCAGCTTGCATGCTCACAGATATTTAATGACTGATCCTGCTATGTTTACTACTACACTGTAGGAAGAACATTTGCTACGACAGAATTAGTGTCGACTGCAGGTGTTGTGAAAGCTATTTTAAATTTCATGATGGTAAATGAAGTGAATGAATCATTTTGTGTCAGGATATTGTGGGAAGGACTATTTTCCGATTTGGAGGTACTTGAGTGATTGTAGCTGACTGAATAGTTTGGTGATTTCAGGGCTGGAGCAGTGATTTGAGCTTGTAGAATGAGTTTTTTTAGGTTACTTAATCTTGTCTTATTAATTATTAGGATCGAAAGAATCTTTATGATTCTGCTGAACATAATCTAACAAGAGGGTCTTGAAATGGGAATATTTCTCCAGAAGTGTGATGATATCCTATTATCCTCTTTGCTTCTAACTTCTCATAGAATCTGTGACCTATTTTGTAAGCTATTAAGGGTTCATCTTTTACTCTGCCTCATTGTGATACTAACTTTTCTATTAGGTAGATCTTAGCCACAAGATGGACCATTGCATTTGTTGTTGAGCATGAGATGCCAATTTATAAGAGGTAAAAAAGCTTCCAAAAGAGCTCTGAAAGGCTAATGTTGCTGCTCATGAGCTGGTCGACGATGTTGGACGCTTTGTAGGGCAGGAAATTATAGAGTGCTTATTAAACAACCTTTGCTGTGACAATTATTGCTAGGGCTGGTATTCACTGCAAATAATGTGGAATACTGAAGTGGGATTGACAGCCCCTGCTTCAGAGAGAAGTGGACAAGCATGATTGAATAATGTGTGTCTATCTGAGAGGGAGATTATTACAGGATGTAGTAAACCATGTCTTGGATATTTGAGGATATTGAACTGGAGCTTTAGAATACTGGATTATACTATTTAAGCAGTTGTTTTCTCCCGAAATGATGATTTCACGGATGGGAAGTTTCATTGATAACCTTATAGGATCTTGTGCTGTTTTATGCATTCGGAAATTGTCATTTTAGGCTATGAAAAAGACTCTACAAGTCTTAATCTAACTCTAATCAAACACAAAATTACTATAGATCCCAAAATCGAACTATTTAGTAGGTTCACAGAAAGAAGTGGACACCTTTTGTTTCATCCATAATTCTTCTTTAGTTAGAGCCAAGACTGCTATCGCACTATTTCTCTTTCTTCCTTTTCTTCTTCTATCCCTCAATTTTATGTGGATGTAAAGTATATGAATTACTATTTCTTTTCTTCCAGGGATTAACTATTATTGCTTTCAATGATGGCAATTTGAATATGAAGACCATTCAAGTTCTTCTTAGTCTTGGCCCCACATATGTTGTTATGAAATTCATCGAAAGTAAGTTCCGGCTATCAATGCATTTCCCTTTCTGAGGTTGTGAAATACTAGCAGGTTGATCAATTTTATCTTCAATTGTTAATAGATGGTTAAAATCTTGCTTTTTTACCTTTTCATTTCTTTCTTCTGGTGACTACTCTTTGAGCTAGGTGTTCTGGACATTTTGATGATGTATGGTGCGTATTCTACATCTCGTCGGTCAGCTATTACCAGAATATTCTGTCGCTTCTGTTGGTTTTCTGTTGCCTCGTTAGCCATCTGTTACCTATATGTGTAAGCTCCACAATTTTTAATTTGCTTCTTCTGTTGTTTTGCATTTATAGCTTCCTCTTTTTGTGGAACTTTTTACTATACTTACAGTCTTAATGTAACTTTTTAGAACTTTATTTATTTATTGGGCTTCAGGAAGGCGCTTCAGGATGGGACAGATTCTGCTGTTTTCAAGATATACGTTTTTGTACTTGGTGCATATGCTGGTTTTCAGATCTTTGTTGGCCTCCTGATGCAAATCCCCTTCTGTCACCACCTTACTGACCCATGTGATCGTTGGTCTCTTGTGCGCCTTGCCAAGTGGATGCGCCAGGTTCTTTCCTTCACTGATTCTACTATCCTTTTGGACTTTTTCATCGTCTGCTGTGCTGGTTATTCTTGTTCCTGATTTTTTTGCATAATCGGAAGTTGTTTTTCTGTGAAGGAACACAACTATGTTGGGCGTGGCATGTATGAGAGGCCCTCCAGCTACATTAAGTAAAGATCTTTGCCTTTTTTTTTTAAAACATGAATGCCTCATCTTGTTTGTAGTTATCATTCATCTACTTTGGTTATAAATACGCTGAGTCTATCTATGATACTGCTTTTTTTACCTCTACTTTAGCTTATCTGTCCTTTGGGTGAGATTGTAGCCTGTATAATATGACAATAGTAATCACTTTTTCCTTTATTTTGAACTCTTAAATGTCTAGTCAGTGCAATATTTGGCTCTTGTGTTGACTGAGATTCAACTATCATTTATGGTTTATAAATTCTACTTGCCTACTGGTCGATGTGAGTGAACCTTGCAGAGATCCCCTCTCTTTTTTTTCCTCAGAACGTACAGACAATGATTTCTTGATGGTTGGCAGCCCTGACCTGTTTAGTAAGAAGTTTGATGTACTAGCTTTGCATGAGGTTAGGTATTTGTCGACTATTGCTGGAGATTGAAGGCATGGTGATCTTCATGGGTTTTGGTTTACTCTCCCTATATTAGTCAGTTACTAGATTACAGTAATCTTTTACTCTAATCTTGGGACATGCTCCAATGATCCTCTCCGAAGGGGGTTTCTCTACAGTTCACATAAGAAGATCGTCAGATATCTTTCTTGTCTATATATGATCTGTTTGAGTGATTTTTTTATTATCTCTAATTGCTCATACACCTCATTTAGAAACAAGACGAGATCAACGGTGGGTAATATTGCTGGAGTATCCTACACCATAATTAAGTCACAAGACAGGATTAAACGTGGGTGTTTGTTAAGATTGGCCTACTTATTGAACTTTAGTATTGTATCTAGGCATATGAATTCTCGGGACATAAACACCTACACCCATCTGCATTATCAGAATTTCTAGAAATGTGTGACCAATATCCATGTTTTATATTTGATTGGATTTCATATTAACTTATAGTGAGGTTGCTTCTTTTGCCAACTTAAAATCAACTATTGTAATTTTTGTTTTGTGCAGATATGTGCTTTTTTGGCTTGTGGTACTTACCGCAAAATTTTCCTTTGCCTATTTTCTTCAGGAAAGTGTTATTCTGACTACACTCGTATCCTCATGCAGTTTTAGGAAAATTATATTTTACCCCCATATGGTTAAGTCTAAATTTATTTTACCTCTCTATAGTTTCATTTGTATTGCTTTACCTCTTATTGTCTAACTAAAATGCAATTTGAAGATACTCATTAGATATAAAATTGTATATATTGAATAAGTTTTTTAATGCATTTAAAATAATATCGATCGAATTTTAGATGACAAAGATATGATAAATATATTAAATAAATATATAATTTTGTCATCTGAAATTTGATTGATATTATTTTAGATGTGTTGGAAAATTTATCTAATTCTCTTCAAATGTATTTTTAATGAGTATTTTCAAATTCGATCTGTGGATTGATTTAATATGATGAAAAAAATTAACTGTTTTAGTTTGAATATATTTATAAAAGGGTAAAGTGACACAAATGGAAGCTTATTCAATTCGATTGATATATATAATATGCCTTGGAAAGCTTATTCAATTTTTTACAAATATGTTTTTATTGAGTATCTTCAAATTTGACCTATGGATTAGTTAAATATGATGAAAAAAATAATGATTTTAGTTTGAATATAATCATAATGAGATAAAGTGACACAAATGAAAGTTTGGGGGGTGAATTGTATTTAGGCCTAACGATAGGAGGGTAAAATGTATTTTTCTCTCTTTTTTTTTTCAGTCCTAACAGATATTTCTCTTGCAGATAAAACCGTTGGTAAAACCAACTAGAATCATTATCAATTTCAAAGACTTACAATATTCCTGGCATGACTTTGTGTCTAAGAGTAAGCAATATATATCAGCCTCTTCTTGTTACCTGCATCTTTGCTTGAGAACAATGAAATGCAAACAAGAATGCTAGCTTTAATTTTTTTTCTTCTTTTCCTTCTTTTTATGTGAAAGATAGAACGAAATGCATATGACATAAGATCTTGATTGACATTTAAATAAATATTGTTTTTCCAGTTCAACCTTTCCCTGTTATATTTGACCAGGGCATTGAGTAGGCCTTGACATGCAATCCTGATTGCTGGTTTGTCAAACTTTGATTAATGGGGCTGCTAGGTAGTCTTAGGCAAATCAATACACAGATCAAGTGAATAATATTATTTAGTACTTATTGGACGACTATCCCCTTGTAATATTCCTCACGTCAAACTTTCTGTCATATCAATATGGCTATTGAGTAGACCTTGACCTGCTTATTCCTGGTTTGTTAAGCTTTGGCTAGTGAGGTCTGCTAGGAAGTCGTATGCAACTTAATGTGCAATGATTTACCTGCCCACCACTGTATAAATTTTGGTAACCTTGTTTAGGCTAAACTATATGTATCTGTTTGATATATCACAAATGAATAATCTTCCAATATAAATTTAATTAATCCTTATGATCTCCGTCCAGAATGTTGTTTCTTTCTCAGTTCTTTTTTTTAAACTTTATGTGAGTTAACTTCAGTTTTGCAATGCTTGCAGATAATCATAATGCACTGACAATTCTTAGTTTCTGGGCACCAGTCGTTGCGGTGAGCCATTTGCCTTCAAGATTTTACTTGCTAAACATAACATCTCATACAACTCTTATATTTTAGTTGCATTTGAGGACTGAGATTATCTGATCGTCAAAGCGTTTTTAGTATAATTTCCACAATAAACAATTTACAATGGCGCAACCTCCGTATGTGGGGTTGTCAAGATAATCGAACTGGCTTGAGTTCGGCTCGCTAAGGCTTGATGAAACTTTGCTCGAAATTGAGCGATTGAAGCTTGTCAGCTAAGCCAAGCTTGAAATTCATTTTGAGCGGAGCTTGATCATGAGCCTAATCAAGCTTAAGCTTGATAAGGCTAAAAAATAATGATATAATTTTTGAAAATATATAATATATAATACATATAACTAATATGAACCTTTAGATCAAGATCTGTACGCTCATACTAATTAGTTACTCTAGGGCTATTTTTGTAGCCATGTTATGATTGCAATAGGAGGAAATATTGGTCAAGCTATATATTTATTTTTTCAATTTTTTTGTTACTTATTAGTTTAGGTATTTGCAATATCTATGTTTATGTAGTACAAATTATTTGCATACATACTATCGAATCAAGCCTAATTCAAACTTAATCCAAGCTCGATTTAGGCTTGAATTGAATAAGCTTGAAATTGCAATAAAATTGATCAGCTCATTTAGGCTTGAGCTCAAAATTGGCTCAAATCAAAATTGAATAAATTCAAACTTAGTTCTGAATTTAGGCTTGAAATTATTTTCAAATCAAGTTTGATCAATGCTCGCTTGATTACACACCCCTATCTATATGGACTACTTTTTAGTAATTTATTGATCAAGAACAACTGCCAAATGATTGGCACCATGTTCGCAGCTTTTTATATCTATTTTTCTTTGGTTGGGGCACTTTTGGGCCTTGCTTGGTTTGACATTAAGTCTTGAATTTGATTAGTTAGCCACATTTCTTGATCTAGATTTAGGTACCTTGAACTAGGCTTACATATTATTTTTTTTTCTAAAATAATGTAAGGTTAATATTTTATTTTAAATATAATATAACTTTACTATGTTTTATTTTCTTTTGTTTTTTGGTTTTAAGCCCATGTGTGAGGCTTATTATTTTGTAATAATTTATAAATATTATTTTAAAATATTTTTTAATAATTATTTTTGGAAAGCGAGTTATTGTGGGCTTAAACTTACAAGTCTGCAATCACTCTATAATTTATTGTGAACTTAGTAAATTTAAAAACATAATGGAGGAGAATGTTTTTATTTTTGAGAAAAATTATAATTAGATGAGAGAAAATTTAAAATAGGAGTGTAACTATTACTTTGATATGACATGAAAAAGTGAAAAATATTTACTCTTGCAAAATTGAGTATGTATCATTCAAATAGTACTAAAATATTATTATTAAATTTATAAAATATAAATGCAAGTTAGCCACTTTAAACTCATATTAAACATATTAGTAAAATTATATAAAATAATATTTTTTTTAATCTTTGTACAAATATATTTTTTTCAATGTTATTTTTTTTAGCCATAGTGAAAGAGGAGCTCTTCTATAATAGAAAATCATATATTTGTTGGAATAGAGAAGATTGATAAGACATGAAATTTATAGATTTAAGTCATGTCAAAGGTCAAATTAGAATCAATTGGAAAGAATATTAGAATTTATACATTTATTTATTTAGTTATTTATTGCGGACTCAACTTGATTAGGTAAAAACTTAAAATGTATTTGGTTACTAAACTAGGTTAGGTCAGGAACCCTCCCTGACTCAAAACAAACAAATGCCTCGTGTACTTAATTATTGTAATATTGGTTCGGTACCCTCCCTAAACTCAAAACAAACTATGCCTTGGGTATTGGGATGTAAAACTTAATTATCACAATTCAATATAAACAATTCTTCACGTGACTGTCCATCTGTGCAGATCTATCTTCTTGATATCCATATTTTCTACACCTTGGTGTCTGCTGTCTATGGGTTCCTACTTGGTGCAAGGGAACGTTTGGGTGAGGTAAATTTATATTTATGTGATGTTATTTATGTCATATCTTTTTGCTGTAATATTGCAAACATATATTAATTCTTTGTATTTAACATTGTCATTCTTGAAAAACAATGGTCGTACGGAAATTGTTTTTAATTTTATTTTAGTATCTTACTTCTTTGTACGTGACATGCAACTCAAGAAAATATTATTGGCACCTGTACAGGGTCTAACATTTAGCCCTTGTTTGTGTTATCTTCTTTTCATGCACATATTGCCCTCATACATATGTAATGCTGTTTGCTGATATCACTTGTTCAGGTTGTGCAAAAGCAGTTCCCAGATCTTGTATTTTATCCATTTGTCATGAATCATGATATATATTAGTCAGTTGTTAACACATATTTAGTTGTCTTAAAGTGAGTACATCTGGAAGAGATATTTTCCTTTAGCTGCTGTCCTGGATTCAGTTGTATTGACTGCCTTTACCCAGAATAAAATAACCACTTAGAATAGCGGAACAGATTATATTTGTCAAGAAATGCAAAGTGATAATCTTCTCTGATATCTTTCCTTTTTGCCAATATGTGTCACATTTGATGTCCAGATTAGATCTGTGGAGGCTGTCCACCAACTCTTTGAGAAGTTCCCTGAAGCCTTTATGGACAACCTTCATGTTGCTCTACCAAAAAGGTATTCAACATTTTCTTTTGTTGTTGTTATTTTGTCTTGTTCTGATGTAACTGAAACTCCCTTTTGATTCTTTATACAGGAGGCAGCTGCGATCATCCAGTCAGGTAATGAATTATTTTTGTACATATATTGGTTCACGCGAGTTCCTTTTCTTCTCCTTGATCAATACTGATTTCTGACATTCTTGTAATATTATAGAATTAAATGGTGAAAACATTTACCATAAAAAATTTAAAGAAATTTTAAACACTTTTTTCCTTCTGTTTACATTCTAAATAACATTATGTTTCTAAACAACTGGATAGGTAATGTTTGGTCCTGGTGTTTTGGGGTTTATTTCTTCTCATATAAGATATTGGTACATATCTTTTATAGTATTGGAATTTCCTCTCGAATGGTTTTCTTAATACATGGATGCACTTACTCCATGTACTAATTTTGTGTGTGATATCCTCATCAATTCTCACTTCTTATTGAACTATGCAAGGATGGTCACATTGTGCCAATAGAGTATCAATACTTGGCATGGGCTGTGCCAATGGCATAAACTCATGCCAAGGTGTGTCGATCTGTGCTGGTTGGCTCGATTTTTTTTATATTGTTTTACACTTTTAAAATCTAATTTGGGATGTACAAATAATATATCTGAGTTTAATTTTGCTAGATCTATTGTTTCTACATAGATCTAATAGTTCGGTGCTAGATCTATAAAATATGTAGGAATCAATGGGAAATTTTGATTTTGCCCAAATTTTTTTCCAATTTCGAAAAAATTCAGAATTAATATGTTAAATTCATTCAAATTGTGTCAAAATTAGTATATGAACATATTAGATTTACTCCATATGAGTTGATTTGAACTCAAAGTTTATAATTTTTTAGTTAAAATTTTAGCATGATTAGATCTCGCACATTCAAATTGTCCAAATTGATATCGAAACATGTTAGATTTGCTATATTCAACTATGATTTGGTTTAAATTCTTGAGTCATTGTCAATTAATTAATATATTCAGTCAGATTATGCGCTGAATCATGTTTTAACTTGACTATTGCTATATCTTTAATAAAATAGATCATTTGTAACATTATTTAAGAGTAAAAGACTCTAATATAGGCTTTAACACGTATATTCAAATCAAGACATGTGTAAAGACTCTAAAAAAATATATTAGAAGTGTGCCATTGGTATGCAGAGGCGTGCAAACATTTACCACAAAAACTGAAAGACTTTAACACTTTTTATCCATTTCTTTATATTCTAAATAGCATTATATTTCTAAACAACTGGATATGAAATGTTTGTTCTTAGTGTTTTGGGGTTTATTTCTTCTCATATAACAGTGTTGTACATATCTTTTATCGTATTGGAATTTCTTCTTGAAAGATTTTCTCAATACATGGGTGCACTTACTCCATTCAACCACCATGCACTAATTTTGTGTACAATAGCCTCATCAATCCTCGCTTCTTATTGAACCATGTGCCTAAAATGATGGAAGTATTCCCTTTCGGTTTTACTTGTTTGTCAAGTATAATCCGTTTACATTCTTGATGTCTCAATTTACTAAAATTGATAGCATGATTAAATGACATGCAGCATAGAATTTTATCTGGAATATCTTTATTTAGCAATGAGTGATAGTAAGGGCTTAATGTAGAGCCTTGACGCCAATTCACCCCATTCAACCTCATATTGGCCATAGCTCCATTATACGTATATCCTTAACAACATCGATATATTTAATTGAACACCCTTTTTCATTAAATGTGCCATAATAATTTCTAGGGGCCTATCTTGAGCTTTTCCTATGTCAATAAATACCCACATGAAATTTTGTGATCCTTTTCCTACTGTTCTTAGTCAATTGCCCTATTAATTGACTAAATATTTTATTCAGTCCACTTGGTACAGAACCATATTGATTTTCAGAAATATTCCTATTGTGTATTAATCTATGTTCAGTTACTTTCCAAAGACCCAACAATGATCTATAGGTTTGATTCAGTGACAATTTTTTTAGAGAATGCTGCATGCTTGCCCTCTTTTTCTTTGAACACTACTATAAAAGTTCTTAATACGCTGAGTGCAAAGCATTCTCTCTTGCTTTGGCTTCCCCTCCTCTTCTGTCTTGCTAACCTTTGAGGTAATGCATTGGGTTGTCTATATACATCCAAACAGACTTCAGCATCCAAACGGTCTGTTTCAGTCTCCCAGATGCTTCATTCTTAACTTTATATTTAGTTTCTTGTGATTGTGGGAAACAATCTATTGACCATTTTGATAATTACTTGATGAGGGAAACAATCTATTGACCATTTTGATAATTACTTGATGAAGACTGCAGAGTTAAACAAGTTTGATGCATCTAGATTTTCTCCCTTCTGGAATGAAATCATTAGGAACTTGCGAGAAGAGGATTATATTACCAATTTGTAAGTTCTGTTTAGTGTTTTAGTGAATCTTTGCATCTTCCTTTGCATACTATGATCTGTATGGGAATAATTACTATTCCCTTTTGTAGTGAAATGGAGCTACTTGTCATGCCGAAGAATTCTGGAGATCTTCCGATTGTTCAGTGGCCCCTATTTTTGCTTGCTAGCAAGGTAGACTGTACACTTCTACTCTTTCTTTGAAATATGCTGTTTTGCCCTTGTGCATTGATAGTTCTTTGTCTTAGTTTCTCTTTCTGAATTATCTCTTTGATTTGCTCAGGTATTTCTCGCCAGAGATATTGCAATTGAATGCAAGGATTCACAGGATGAGCTCTGGTTCAGAATTACGAGGGATGAATACATGCAATATGCAGTTGAAGAGTGTTTTCATAGTATTAGTCATATCCTGGTTTCTATACTTGACAAAGAAGGAAGGATGTGGTAATCTGAAACTTCTTTAGTTATGCTAAAATGTTCTCTTATATTGGTTGTCTTTCCTGGTCTTGCTAGTCCAATTTTTCTGATAAAATGCAGGGTGGAAAGAATATATAATGATATAAGAGAAAGCATTTTGAAGAAGAATTTCCAGACTGACTTTCAGTTGAGCAAGCTGCCACTTGTAATTTCCAGGATTAGTGCACTAACTGGAATACTGGTAACCATTCCCACTAACTACAACATTGCATACCTTCTTCAGTCATGTTGTTCTTGTTATTTTAGTATTAAACAACTCAATATCCTTATATAGATGACATGTTGGTGGCCTGCATAAAAGAGTTATACTGTCATAAGATCTGTTCTAAATAACCAGTAAGATATGTATGATGGAAGCATATATTGTACTGTGTGACATTTACCGATTGATTTTTAGGTAGAAAAATAGACTAAGAAAGTAAACAAGCAAAAAAGAGGAACAAGATGACCAAGAAGTATGCAAAAGTATTGAAGGCTAATGATGTAAAGAAGTTTTGGAAAAAAAAGTTTAAAAGACATGTAGGAATTACCTAGTGAGAATTGGAGGTGATTATTAGTTTATTAATGCATGTAACTGCACCAAGGCAAAAGACGAAGAGACGTTTAGGACTTTAGATCTTCCCTATTGGCACTTGGGCTCCTTATTATATGTTTAGCTGTTAGTATTACATGGTATTGGAGTAGCTGACTTGCCATTTTGATAGAAGTTTGAATGAGAGCGTAGTTATGGTACTTAACAATGCCCTTATCAGGAAGTATGGCGAAGAACAAATTATGATATTAATCCTGTGCTGATATATGTTGGTATGGCGAAGAACAAATTATGATGTTAAGCACATATTGTGGTGACAGTTAAAAACATTTTTGTGTGAGAGATATCTGTTCTTTCTCCAAGCAAGTGATGTTGAGTTTGATGGCAAATAGCTATTTACTGGTCCATTTTTATACTAGTCAAATTCTTTTGCTATGCAAGATATATTTATTCTTTACTCGTTGGATAATTGTTGGAAGTTGGAACTTTGCATGCTTTGCTGCCTCTAGTTTACTAGCAGTTCTATAGATGCTTGTTAGTTTCCTCTCAGATATACTTGTTTGTGCTGCCTTATTCCAATATTCTGTTTTTTTTTAATTTTTAATTTTTAATTTTTTTTGAGTATGTGACTGGAAGTTCTTTTACCCCACAGAAAGAGAAGGAACGCCCTGAACTGAAAAATGGAGCTGTTAAAGCTATTCAAGAGCTTTATGATGTGATTCGTCATGATGTTCTTTCTCTTGATATGAGGTGGACAATAAGAAACTTTTTGGTCTTGCTGAACTTAATATACTTAACTTCACATCTTTTGTATTGTAACGGGTTAACTTGTTCTGCATTTAAGAGGTAACCTTGATGATTGGAATCAGATAAGTAGAGCAAGAGCTGAAGGTCGTCTATTCTCTAATCTTAAGTGGCCAAATGATCCTGATTTGGTATAGTTCTGAACTTCCACCTATATGATTTAAGATTTACCTATTCTTCTAATTCTTTTTAATTTAAAATTTAGAACTGGCCTTTTGTTTTCATTTGATTCACTTTAATACAAATGCAGCAAGTATTGATCAAGCGACTGCATTCACTTCTGACCATCAAGGAATCTGCTGCAAATGTCCCAAGAAATTTGGAAGCCAGGAGGAGACTGGAGTTCTTCACTAACTCTCTGTTTATGCGAATGCCAGCCACTAGGCCAGTTTCTGAGATGTTATCCTTCAGGTGATATTCATATCCTGCTAGTATTTTCTGTAGAGAGAACCAACAGAGCAGGTGGATTAGGATTTCTTTTGCCACTTGCCATCCTCTGTAACCGGATGTGTTCAGCTTGTGAAACAGTAAAAATGATGTTCTAGGTGGATATATTCGTTTTCACCCGAGGCATTATAAGTTGCTAAAATCCTAAATAACATCTTGAAGTTTTGCTGCCTTAAACTAATTTTCTCCAACACTGAAGATTCGAGGATTTCCTATTGTCAGCACCTTTTTTCTTTTACCTTAGCAGCATTCAGAAGCATTGCTTATTCCGTTCCTTTTCATTGGCTGCACCTTTTCTTTCTTCCAAACTCCTTTTCATATCTTCTCTTTTAACAGCTTTGCATCAAAAAGGTTGTCTTACTACAGATTCACACTGAGGATTGCTGAAATTTGGTGTGAAATGAGAACAATCATGGTATAATGACCTAATCCTCTAGTCCTTGATGATGTGGCCAGAAATAGATCTGTCACATGCGATATGGGCATAGAAGGGAGGGAAATTGATATCTTAAGCATTCCAGGTCGGGAGCCAAAGGGTCAGATATGTCCATTAGAAATTCAGAATGACTGAAAGATGGAGAGTTCTTATATTCTTACTGTTGTTAAGGAACTGCAGGACTAGACTTTTCTTCTTTGACTAGAGATTGGACTGTGGCTTAGAAATAAGCAAAATGTGGATGTACTAGTGGTCGCTTCATAGGTTCCCATGATTTATTCTAATACTATCAGTTCCTCTTGTCATGATCATCAATATCTGATTTCTTTTTCCTTTCTTTTTTGCAGTGTCTTTACCCCGTATTATTCTGAGAATGTTCTTTATAGTGTTGCTGAACTCCAAAAGAAAAATGAGGATGGGATATCGATACTATTTTACCTCCAAAAAATATTTCCAGGTTTGTTTTTTTTCCTTCACGAAATGTTATTGGCATTAGAACTTAGGACCTAGATCAACCTGGTAATAGAAGTTTGTCCTTCTATTCTTACTAATTGGTTAACCTGAATTTTCTTTTTCTTTTTTTTTTCTCTCTTCATAGTTGTCTTTCTTGCCTCCTGCTTCCTAGTTGATTGCTTGCATAATTTGTTATTTGTTTGATAGTTATTCATTTGTGTTCTAAAAACTGAACTGTTCATAACTCGTCAAGAATTAATTTTTTAGATTTTTTAATACACTGTAAAATGGAAAAAAGAAATGTTCATGCTTTGGCATGGTAACGTGCTAGCTGAACGCGATACGAGCATGCTACCAGCTTTGCAGGGAACGCCTTGGCGCGGGCTGGCAGGTTGTGATATGGGGTTTCGTTTTTCCTTGTCTATTTCATGTGATGTAATAGCTTTACACTGTTGGTTGATTTTATTGTTTTCTTTTGTTGGCAATTTTGGGAAGCAATTTTCATAATAATGTATCAGAATTGTTGTATTAAAGTTGACTTATATCATATGTAATGAACATAAATGTAGCTCTACAGGCTTGACCCTTCGAAGGTCATGAATTTTACTTGTTTATGTTATTAGAAATTTATTTTTTGCTAAAAACAGTAAGGGAATTTGTTCTTTCCAATTTGACCTAAAGTTCCACCCTATGTTTAGATATTTTTTGTATGATGTGGCCAGTAAGACTAAGCCTAATATTGTTATCATTCAATAATCTTCATTTTGACTTATTTAAGCCTACATTTTCCTCTCCTCAAGTTCTGGTAAGAAATTAATAAATTTCATTTCCCCTATTATACGTCTCACTCCAAATGTAGTTCTTCAATGAATTCTATTAAAGAGTAGTTTGGATAGGAAATGTTATGAAGCCAATGCTTGTAGGTTTGAGCGACCTGTAATTTACTGGTGACTTTCCAGCTTGGATAGAGAGAGTGAGAGATTTGTTTTCCTCATCTATACTCGTTTCCAAGAATCTTGAAGAATGGAAAAATAGCATGGAGAGAATGTGTTTTTGCATCCCTTTAGGCTTTAGCAGCTTCAAATTAGTGCTAGTAGAAATTTTGGAAAGCATTTTTTGCTTTCTTGTATCTCTTTGGAGGTACTTTTATTAGAATAAATCATCAAAATGTGCATGGGTTGGGGAAACATGTATGCTCTCATGGATTGTCATGCCAGTCAGCACAGGTTAATATGTCATGCTAGTGAACTTTCGGCACTGATACGAAAAGAGTATCTCGATACTTCTCATGGCCATCCTTGTCAGTGCTTGTCATTGGAAATTAACTATATCTTACTTTAAAATTAAACAAATATAATTTGGGGTCTCTTTTATACTTTTGAGACCTCTTTACATTTTTGGTTCTTGATCTTATGATTTATATAAATTATACTTCAATTTTCAAAATCAAAAGAGAAATTTCAGTTTTTCCCAAGTCATCTTCCCTAATTTAATTGCATATGTTACATTAATATCAAGCGTTGAAGAACTTTAATTTAACCCCTAAAACTCTTTTTCAGGACAAAGAAAGGTTTAAAGATCGTATTTTTAGCATGTCAAGACTGTTCCATATTTCCAATGACACATTGGCTCAGTAGGTTATGTTCTAGGCAAACATACCATATCGAGCCAAGTTTCGCACACCCTGAAATTGACATTACTTGCATGTAAAGAAATGATCTCTTGATAAACTCGAGGGCATTACTTTATTGTAAGGCTTGTTATGTGCAGTAGTTGCAGAAATTGTATCTCTAGCAGCAGGTTAGGGCTGAAAACATCTTTGCCCTCCTAGCTCGGCATTCATGGGAATTTGCACACTTGGAATCCTTTTATTCTTAATAAGTTGTGGAATCCTGCTAAGTGAGATCTAAAAAAAAAATCTATTACATTAAAGTAATCTAATACCCACAATTGATTGATACAATAGAGTTTGTGATATTTTTCTTTTGCTTACTCTCTAACTGGAGTTTGTTGATGTAAACTCTCGATATTGTTTTTCGTATTGATAGTTTGATACAATAATGGAGCTTGTAGTTAATCATTTGCCTTGTTGGTAGATGCGGCATGGGTAGATGACTTGATATGTACGACCACTTAAATAGGATTGCGCTTTTCCATATTGTCTTAATGCCTATATATGATATTCCTAACTGATTGACGTGTTTATTTTTCACATTGTTGGATTCCTTCGGCAAAAATCATTTGTGAATATTTGAGTTTTTTGAACTTATTAATTTGTGAATGAAGTGATTTTTCATTTATCCTTGTCTTCTGAAATTTGGCTGGATTTTCTGGTTAGATGAGTGGAAGAATTTCCTGTCTCGGATTGGCAGAGATGAAAATGCACAAGATTCTGAACTATTGAATAGCCCAGATGACAAACTAGAGCTTCGTTTTTGGGCTTCCTATCGTGGTCAAACATTAGCAAGGACAGGTATGTCTTGTTTCTTCCAACTCTCTTTTCTATGTGCATGCCTACAAAAGAGAATGATTGTTCCAATATTTTACTTAGTACTTTATTGAGAATTGCAGACTGCACGATTCTCTATTTCACCCTTTTTTTTTCTTCATATACAAGTAATTGCACATTGCCTACTCTCTTTGACTTTATTAAGTAGCAAAACACAGTATCATGAATTCTATCCATTGTATTTAAGTAGGCAACTGTAAGTTGCCTACTTAAATACAATGTAACCAACACTTCATTCTAATTTTATAATGTATTTAAGTAGGCAACTGTAATTTTATAATTTTATAATGGTTACATTATAATTTTATAATGTGACCAACACTTAAATACAATGTATTTAAGTAGGCAACTGTAACCAACACTTCATTCTAATTTTATAAGCAAATTCTGAGTATCAGTAATTATTATTTTACTTGCATCTATTAGAAATGTCAATGCTGATTTGGTGCTTCGTTAGAAATATAGTTTTTTACTGACACCTTAGATTGTGAATGCTAGTTGCATAATTATCATATTGTTTAAGAATGATTTAATAACACCTTTATTCTAGACATGTGTTTTCCTTAGACAATTGCATTTCTTAATGACTTCTCAGGTTCTTTAACGATGCTTGTAATTTCTTATCATGCAAGTGATAGATTTCTGAAATTTGTTCATCAGTGAAATAGTATTTTTAGCTGCTAAGAATTGTGTGCCAATTTCCAGAATATGTTGAAATTTGTGAATGAAAGATTATAAAGTATAGGACAGTGTGGCTTCACAGTAGATCGATGTTATAACAAAGCGGTTTTTGTGATAGTGTTCACATTCAAGGCTGTAGAAATTTGTTCATTTTTTGGACTCCGCACTGGAGACTACAAGCCTACGGAGTTCTTTAGGGTTTTCCCCCTCCTGCCGACGCCCGAGACGGATTTTTTTCTTAATTTCGTATCTGAGTTTAAGAAGAATGTTTCTTCTTGAAAATGGAAAAACTTGTGAAGGTATACAAACTTCTAATTTCATGATGTGCACCGCAACTATCAAAGGAAGGCAGCACTCATAATTGTCTTGAAAGTTCTTAGCAGTTAGCATGCCAGTAGTTTGATTTTGGAAGAAGTCACAAATATACTATAGGTGTTTCTTATATTGTTCTTCTTTTTCCCTTTTGATGTCAAAAAATGCAATTGCCAGCATGTTGCATAATGCATATAAAAATACAAAATCCTTGTTCTAAATTTAATACAAACTGCGATAGTTGCCCTCCATTGGCACTATTATTAAGTATCTGTTGATGAAGTACTTTGTTTCTGTCTTCTGCACATCACTCATTCCCATAAGATCCCAACATAATCCTTGGGACTCAGTTAATTGCCGGGATTAGTTAATGAATGTGCTTCAATATGTTTATATTCGTCTGCACTATTGTCTTTTGCATTTTCCTGATATCATTTTGTATTGCGTCTTAAAAAATACAGTTCGTGGAATGATGTACTACAGAAAAGCTCTTATGCTTCAGAGTTATTTGGAGAGGATTGCATCTGAAGGTATGTACATCTGACCCCTAGTCTCTTGAGATATTTGTTGTTCTGAATCATCTTTTTTTCCTGGCAGATCCAGAAGCTGCATTTACGGGGACTAGTTTAACTGAAATTCAGGGGTTTGACTTGTCTCCTGAAGCTCGTGCACAGGCAGATCTAAAGTTTTCTTATGTTGTGACATGTCAAATATATGGCAAACAGAAGGAAGAAAGGAAACCGGAAGCTGCAGATATTGCATTACTACTGCAACGGTACGCTTTTATCCATATGAGCAGTTGAACGCAGATGTGAATTGCTAGTCCTCCACTGACAAGTCTGCATCAGCATTTTCTTTTTGAGGGTTGGCTTTCATATTTTCTTAAAGAACTTATCTTTTGCTCATCTTGGCAATCTCTTTTCGTGTTGCTAGCAATGAAGCACTCAGAGTTGCTTACATTGATGTTGTTGAGAGCATTAAGGATGGCAAACCCAACACCGAGTATTACTC
Organism: Typha latifolia; assembly: GCF_019914945.1. NCBI lineage: Eukaryota > Viridiplantae > Streptophyta > Magnoliopsida > Poales > Typhaceae > Typha > Typha latifolia. Next base: position 11,213,167 of record NC_133093.1, on the reverse strand, counting down.
AAAGCTTGTCAAAGCCGACATTCATGGAAAGGATAAGGTTTAGTCAATTTTGTTTAGTACATTCATGTTTTCCCTGTATATTGTTCTTGAAGTGGGTTGATTATTTGGCTATTATCATTTTTCTTATTCAGGAGATTTATTCTATTAAATTACCTGGGAACCCGAAGCTTGGTGAAGGTAAACCAGAAAATCAAAACCATGCAATAGTTTTTACTCGTGGAAATGCTGTCCAGACCATCGATATGAATCAGGTAAAGACACAGTAAGATTGAGCACTTGGTTGTTTATGGTTAATTTAGCTTATTTTGTTGACTCATTGTAAGTAATGACTGGTTTTCTCCTACCGACTTCTTTTGTTGACTCATTGTAAGTAATGACTGGTTTTCTCCTACCGACTTCTTTTGTTGACTCATTGTAAATAATGTTCGTCTGGTTCTCTCCTTGAGTATTTACTTGGTAATAACATTGTTTTGATTACTTTCTAATTTAATTAGAGCTATGAGTATTAATGTTGATATATTCCTATAAACAGCACCTAAATTGACAGTAAAAAGCAGATAATTAATTTTTTTCTGACTGCATCGGGGGTGGAACTACTTGGAGCAAAAAGATGAAAAATCGTTATGTATGTAGACATTATAATTCTTTATGATGAATCTTACCACAGTCCAGTATCCTCTATGGTAGAAGACTAATATCTAAAAGTATAGGAATCAACTTCAGATCATAACATACTGGTCTGAAGCACAGAAAGCTAATACGAGTTATTGGGACATCAGAGGCTTCAATTCCACAAAATAACTTTGGAATTTGAAGAGAATAGTAGTCAACCAGATTGTACAAAAATATTCTTCCTTGATAAGCAAATGAACTGACCTGCCACAGCGTCATTCATATTGTAAATGATCCCTTTCATAGTTGGCAAAAAAGAAGGTAGTTCTTTGTAATTACCTTAGACCATAAAAGCGAGCTTGCTTAGATTCATTATGGTTCAGAAATTTTCACCTAATGTGCTTCCTAGATCTTGATTTTTTTTCCCTTTTTTCTTTTGGAAAATGCCACTTCAGTACGTCCTGATTTGTCATGATATTCCTTTGACTAGGAGAACATATATTTTTAGTTAATTTCTGGATTATCATTATTAAATTTGAATATGAACCTCAAATCTTGGCTACAATGCTCTCCCAAAGCTATTTAATGTTGGCTGGTTTTGACTGTATCGACCAATACCCGAGTCGTTTCAGGTTGGGATCGGCCGTATCTACCAATACCGACCCGAAACGAGCTAGGAGGGTTGAATATCCTCGCTCGTCCCTCTCTCTCTCTCCTCCTGCTGTTGCAAGGAAGAGGAAGAGAGGGGGAGAGAGGAAAAGAGGAAGAGAGAGGGGGATCGATAGTAAGAGGGAGATGGAAGAAGAGAGAGAGAAGTAAAGGGAGAGAAAAAATGGTGAAAAATTAAAAAATATAAAAATATTCTTTTTGGTGGTAAAAAATTTGAGAGAAAGGGAGGAAGAGAGAGAGAGAGAGAAGGGGGGGGGGGGGGGGGGGGATAAAAGGAAATCAAGGAATAGAGAAGAAAAATTAAAAAAATTGAGAGAGATAGAGTATTATTTATAGGTTTTTACGCTTCATATGTGATTAATCTTTATTTTCTTATTTTCTTGTCTCTTTTTCTAAAATTTTAAATAATATTTATAATTTTACGTAATTAAAACATAAATCGATCTGATATGCCGATACCGAGTTTCAGAACCTTGACTCCTAGGTTTTTTAACTTTGGTGGTGACTTGCTAAACATGAAGTATATTTCATTTGTTGCATGAATATATTTATATTAAAAGACAAGCATTTCATTGGTAAGTAGACTGGTTAACACGGCAAACTCATTCTCTAGTCTTTCACAATTTATTTATTGTTTTCATTGAGTTCTTTGTATTATTATTGTTTGAAGGATAACTATTTTGAAGAAGCATTGAAAATGAGGAATCTTCTTGAGGAGTTTCATTCTGACCGTGATTTGCGTAAACCCACAATTCTGGGTGTCAGAGAACATGTCTTCACAGGAAGGTATTATTTTATGACCTCTTGTATGCTTACTAAAGGCCATCTGAGATCTGTGTTTAACTTTTTTTCCTTCATATGTTGAATAGTGTCTCGTCTTTAGCCTCATTCATGTCAAACCAGGAAACAAGCTTTGTGACTCTAGGCCAGCGTGTCCTTGCTAACCCCCTCAAGTAAGTGGATTTTCCATCTTCTGACATTCTTAGTCTATTCTTGTAATGCTAAAATTCTCAAACTTGTATATTGCTTCTTTATGCCTAGGGTGCGAATGCATTATGGACATCCAGATGTTTTTGATAGAATTTTTCATATAACAAGGGGTGGTATCAGTAAGGCATCTCGCATAATAAACATTAGCGAAGATATCTATGCAGGTAGGTCCTGCCACCTATCGGTATCTTCTTTATGCTACAGTAAAGATTTAATATGATGTTTGCCTTCTGAATGCTGGTATCTATTCTCTCTCCATATGATTGATAGTATGGTAATGAGATCCATTGTTTTGCATACCATTTTATGCTGGGAATTGTAGAGTCTTATCTCAGTGTGTCTTGGTAGGGATGTCACATGGGTCAATGCGTGCGTTGTATATCATAAGCATCTTGTATTTTGATATAACAGTGCACACGTCCCAAGTAAATTAATCCAACTGGCCTACAGTGTTATCTTGACTGCAAGACTGCTAAATAGGTAGTTCATTGGCAAACCTAGAAGATTCTTCTTTGTATGACTTCATACATCGTTTGATGGCATAATTAGGTTCATATGATTTGGTTAATGTAATAATATTAGAAAACTGAGTGTTGGTTCTTGGGACCACGAAGGGAGTTGCTGATGGTGTTTCTATCATGATAATTTGTTGTGTTACCATTCAAATCCACGTTAATTTTTAAAATAGTAGTGGGAAAAATAAAGTTGTCCTTTACTAATTTAATCAGGTTCTCATGCTGTTGCTAATGCATATTGAACTGCAGGATTTAATTCAACATTGCGCCAAGGCAATATTACTCATCATGAGTACATTCAGGTATTATCTATTTGATTCGACTTCCTTATTACTGAGGTCTCTAATTACTTTTCCATTCATAGGTTGGAAAGGGAAGAGATGTTGGGCTGAATCAGATTGCTCTATTTGAAGGGAAAGTAGCAGGGGGAAATGGAGAACAAGTTCTTAGTAGAGATGTTTACAGACTTGGACAGCTCTTTGATTTTTTCCGTATGATGTCTTTCTATGTTACAACCGTTGGTTTCTATGTTTGCACCATGGTATGTGTCTCTAAAGTTAATGGTTGGTTTTGATATTTGTAGTAATTTTGCTATTTTACTGTTGACTGCCACCTATGGCACCATTGTACATTTGAAATAGAGATCTGATTATTCAGGCTGCGTATGATATATCTGTGCACCTTGTCACATTCAGCAAGAAATTTGATATATTTCATCTAGCAGAGCTATGAATCACACTATTGAAGGAATAAACTCTGATAAATATGTTTTGTTTATGTAAAGCTGGCCTCCTTGTTCTCTCAGAACTATTGGACCTCTGACCATTTTCCTCTGTGCAGCTAACTGTGTGGACCGTGTACATATTTCTCTATGGAAAAACCTACCTGGTAAGTTGGTTTGAATTTTTTTTATTGCTACTCATTATAGAATTTTCCCACGTAAATGATGATGCCCTATATCATTCATGAAAGATGAGCTTTGATATTGTGATAGTGGAATTATTCATATCTGTGCTTATACAAATTTCACAGATGGAGTTTCAAAGGATGATACTTGTTCTGTTGCTTGTTGTTTCAGGCATTATCTGGTCTTGGCGAGTCGATTCAAGATAGAGCTGATATACTACAGAACACTGCACTGAATGCTGCTCTGAACGCCCAATTTCTTTTCCAAATTGGTGTATTTACTGCTGTTCCCATGATATTGGGTTTCATTTTAGAATATGGTTTTCTAATGGTATTCACTCTTGCCTACTGGTCTCATTCGTGTGGTGTTATATTAGACTCAATTTTGGTGGTTGCTTAATGAACTAAATCTGCATGATCTGTTGACTTTTTGACTGATGTATTAAAACTGTTAGGGATACTTATTCCATGAAGTTGTTAACAACTGCAGTGCAATAAATGCTTGATAAGTTGATATTAGCAATAATATGGTATCACAAGGCACTTCCCCATTAAATTCTTGCCATATCAAACTCAATTGCAGGGCAGCTCTTTATACTGAGTTTCTATGTCTAATAGGTTGAGACAACTAAGTTTTTATGCCATTTTGAACAAAAGATATTCTAGAAAAATCATAAAGGTCATAATGGGAAAAAGAAGCAGGCAACTGTCCCCACTTAATAACTGTTCAGTTAAAAAAGTGAGAACCTTGAGAAATGCTAGTTAGTAGTTGTAGTTTCTTCTTACTAGTGCTTGATAATTAATATCATGCTTTTTCCATGTTTTCGGGATCTCTTTCGTTTCAAATGGTGGCTAATTTCTCCTTGTTCTCTGCATTATCACCGTTTACTTAGCAAATAATAGGGTGTTATACAGAAAGTGTTGCATTTTTTTTTCGATGCTTATTGTTACCACATCAGAAGGACAATGATTTCCTGTTGTGCAATTGGTGAGTGATATATATGATTATGCAAACCTTTGTTAGAGTTATTTGAAGTTTGAGTGCATATGCATGTATTTCTTGATTCTTCTGTATTCTGAGTCTAGAATAATCATCAAGATTCAAGGCTGCCTGGCTTGCTAAGTGTCCTTAGTCTGTGATTTGTTGTAAGCTTTCTTATACAGTTTGATGGTAACGGTCTGTTTGTGTTACCTTGTTTATTCAGGTGATCTATAGTAACTTTTTAATACAGTTAGATGGTGATCACAGGATAACCATCTGTGTGTGTTACCTACTACACTTCGTGTTTGTGCAGGCTGTTGTCAGCTTTACCACGATGCAGCTACAACTCTGCTCTGTATTTTTCACTTTCTCTCTTGGGACAAGGACTCATTACTTTGGTCGTACAATACTCCATGGTGGTGCAAAGGCAAGATGTTTTTCCATCCTTTATGCTATTATTTTCTTATTATTTTTGCATGAACTTGCCAAAAGTTTCCTTTGATACTGTATACAGTATAGAGCAACTGGTAGGGGTTTCGTTGTCCGGCATATCAAATTTTCAGAGAATTACAGGATTTACTCACGGAGCCATTTTGTGAAGGGGTTTGTTGATTTCTCACTTTATTTTCTGAATTGTTACTGCTGTTATGGTGTTCTCCATATTGATGTCAGTTTCTAATGTGCAGATTGGAGGTTGTAATTTTGTTGGTGGTATTCCTCGCATATGGTTACAATGATGGTGGAGCTATCTCATACATTTTACTTTCCATTAGCAGCTGGTTTATGGCACTTTCTTGGCTTTTTGCTCCTTATATTTTTAATCCATCTGGTTTTGAGTGGCAAAAGTGAGCATCCTGTTGTTTTTTTTCTGTAAAATGGTTGTTTAGTACTGCTCACCATCCCAGTATGTCACCAAAATGTTCAATAAGACATATAGCTTTTTCTTTGCAGGGTAGTAGAGGATTTTAGAGACTGGACAAATTGGCTATTTTACAGAGGTGGAATTGGAGTAAAGGGAGAAGAAAGCTGGGAGGCATGGTGGGATGAGGAATTGGTATATATATCATTATGATAAAACAAATCTACTTATTCATCCTTGATTCATTATCAGGCAGAATTATGTGATTAAGTATCTGTTTCTCTCACCGATAACTAATTAAAAGCTGAAACTGTAAGAAGTTATTTGCTATATAATCTGGTGATAATTCGATACCATAATTTAGGCTATACAAAATGAGTACCAAAACAGCTGGTTTGATGTACTTTAGCTCATAATGCTTCATGATCTCTATAGAATGGAATAGCAATTTGCCAATTTCTGTTCTAGAATTTTGATAAGTGCTAAGATTTTACTAGTTTTGCATCAATTCATTGAAGAAATAAACATTTGTCTTTACTTTTGGTAGTTAATTAAATATATAAGCATGTAGAAGAACTTCATTGCAGGGCTTTATGACCCATTTTGTTAAGTGGCACTAGGTCGATGATATAGGAAGGGAGCAAGGCAAATTTGACAAGAGGGATTGAAGGGACTGAGGTCGAACCGAGGGGGATCCTCTGTGATGATGTAGAAGGGGGAAGAGGGAACAAAGAAATGGGATGGGACAGTGGCAGAGATGAAGATGCTTAAAGTGGAAGATAGATTTAGGTTAACACTTTCAATATCTGCTTGGACAAGTCTGGAAAATGAGCTTTATCCATTTGAATCGGATTTGATTAACTTAATTCTCTAAGAAAACCATATATGACCCGGTCCATCTCTGATAACTTGATTTTTCTCCTTGAACCATCTCCAATAACCTTAGCGTTATGTTTGCCTATCAGATATTGGATTGTTTCTTTAAGCCACAATCTGTAAATGGATCATGACCTAAGACACAACCTAATATATCATTATCTCTCTGTGACAAGTATTTACATATTGACATTTACTGTTGTTTCTTGTAAATGTTAATGTTAATGTAATCTGTAACTCTGTATCTAGACATTTACATTTACTGTTGTGTCTAGACATTTAAATATAAACAACAATATCTATATGTTTACGTATCAAGCATTTACATGTAGACATCTATTTTTTTTTGGAGGAAAATGTAGACATCTATTGTTGCTTCTTTAAATGTCAATGCAATCTGTAACTTGGTGAGGTTGATGTGGCATTGATTTTTACTGAGTTATCAAAAAGCTTCATAAAAAAAATGAGACTATATCAAAGTATTTTCCCATGTATAGTTTATTTCATTTCTTGCAGGCTCAAAATCCTGTCATTTACTATGTTAAATATTACTTGTGCAGGCCCACATTCATTCCCTGCGTGGCAGGATATTAGAGACCATTCTAAGCTTAAGGTTCTTTATCTTCCAATATGGCATTGTGTACAAGTTGCACGCTAGTGGAACTACTACCTCATTGACGGTACAAGACCTTTTTATACTGAGTTATTGCACTTTTTTATTTTTGAAAACTAGATAGTGGATAGTTTATCTTCTATATGCTGTAAGCAGGGGAAGTATGTTATTGAAAATTCTTAGTTGCCCGTTCATCTTATAATGTTATACGGCCGCTAACTTGTCTGTTGTTTATTTGTTTGAACTTACAATATAGGATATTAATTTCTCGAGGTAATTGCTGTGAGCAATGGTTTAGAAACACTGCAGGGTAAGAGATAACATATAATCAGTATCATTTTACTTATGTTAAGAACCTAATGCTTTATTGCATTACTCAAACCTTTTTTTTTTAAATCAAATAAGGGTGAAAGCACCATCCCATGTATTTCTCACATGCCAGCCACTGGAACCATGGGGTTGAAATGGCAAAGCTTGTCGTACCTTTGGCGTCAGGTGTCATGCTGGCGCATGGTTGGCATGCCCCTTTGCCATGACACAAAAGTCCTTGCACCAGCGACCCTCTATTTAGCTTGTATTGTTTCAGCAAATTGACTAGTTTCATGATAAATGTAATGCCGACCTTTTCCTTAGACAAATCAAAGTTGCTTTAGTATTATTAGCTTATATGCATAAGATCTATCTGATGATGAGTCCAAATTGCTGTGATTTTAGTTTTTCATTTATGGCAAATAGATTACTCTTTTTGGTACTTTTTTGATGCGCCATGCATTCCTCTGAAATCAATGTCTTCACATTGATGTCTAGTGTCATTTTAATAGAGGAAATTAAAATTCACATCATATAATTTAAGGATATTGTGGTTCAAATCCTATGTTTTCACTATTTGCAATACAGTTTCTAGCTGTTCAGGAAACACCCTATAGTTGTTCTGTCAAACATTAACAGTATGTTTGGTTAATTAAGCTTTGCATGAGTGAGTTAAGTTACCAAAATACCCGTAAAAGAGAAAGTAAAGAGTACTAGATCAGTTGGGTCAAAATAATCATTACTGAGGCAAGGGAGGTTCTCAAAAAACAATAGTAGCAGTAGAAGATTTTGCAGAAAAGTTATGATGTCAGCAGTGACGAGCTCTTGGTCTAGATGTTGGATGCACAGGAAGATTGTTTGGCAAATGAGAAAGGTGCTCTCTTAGAGAAGGAAATTTAGTGTTTCCCATAATGAAGCTTCATGAAAATTAGAGAAGGAAAATGCCCTATAGTTGGTTCATTCAATTCATCCTCTTACGGTTATGTAGCTCTCATGTCGATCTTGTTTGTACCATTTCCTGAACTTCTTTATAGTTACTTTACCCGCATTTATATTGTTTCTGTTGTACAACTGTAATTCACAGATCTGATATATCAAAAGGATTGGGAATGCTACTATATATAGCTATAATTTTTAGAAGTTTTATTGTTTATTTGAATGCTTTATGCTTTGGTATTTGATTACTGATGCTTGTTCTCTAGGTATATGGGCTATCATGGATTGTGCTAGCAGTGTTGTTTTTACTTTTTCAGGTACTTAGACTCATCCCTAGCAAATATTAGATTAATTATCAGGTCCCAACAAAACTCATCAATTCATTATAATGTTTGTGTTTTGATTATTAGGTGTTCACCTTTAGCCAGAAAGCCTCTGTAAACTTTCAGTTGCTGCTGCGCCTTGTCCAAAGCATCTCATTCTTGCTTGTACTGGCTGGTCTAGCCGTGGCTGTTGTTGTTACAGCTCTCTCTGTTCCAGATATCTTTGCATGTATCTTAGCATTTGTACCAACTGGATGGGGAATTCTTTCAGTGAGTATAATGGCATATTGTCATTTTTTAATTATTTTAGGCTTTATCTTTTTCTTTGCCATCAATTAGTATGGATAGGCTAAATCCAGTAGGGACTATAAATTCTCAATATAGTGAGGAAAATATGGGAATAAGTCTGCAGGTAAATCACCAAATAATCAGTGAAAGTTGGTGAAAATTGGAATAAAAACCTTTAATCTTCATGCATCTCAAAATACTGAAGACATCGTACAATCATTAATAGATCATTTTATGAGCCATTGTATTGCTATTCACTATTAAATGGCATGGTAAAGATCAATTTATGAGCCTGCCATGAATCGTTGAATATTGATTGCTTTTCTTTGGCATTCTCATCTTTTTATTTATATGCAACATCAACTAGGCCCTAAATTTCGTGTAAGCTTGTCATCTCTGATTATATTTCTTCTTTAAGGTACTTTAAGTATTTAATTTCCTATTGACATACATTTAATTTACTGAAATATTGGTACATGCAATTCAGATTGCAGTAGCATGGAAACCTTTAATGAAGAAATTTGGTTTGTGGAAATCCGTGCGTTCACTAGCTCGCTTGTATGATGCTGCTATGGGAATAATTATATTCATCCCTGTGGCTATCTGCTCATGGTTTCCCTTTGTATCAACCTTCCAAACGCGGCTTCTATTCAACCAAGCATTTAGCAGGGGTCTGGAGATATCTATTATCCTTGCTGGGAACAATCCAAACCCTGGCCTACTATGAGAATATCAATTCATCTGTTGTACATAAATTGGAGTCAGCATTGCAGTGTAATATGGCGTGGTACCCGTGGTTTACCTAACTAGTAACTGGATATCGTAAAGCACCAAATATGATCATTTATTAAGGGAATCCTTTTTTGGGAGGTAGCAGTTTTCTGTAGTACGAGTATGGCCCTGGATTCTATTATGATTGCCTTAATGTATTTTTCATTAAAATCCTGTGTTATGTAGTTACAATTTTACTGAAGTAATCCTGTATATCTAATCTTTTATTGCTGTGAGCTTATATCTTCAAGCTTATTTTTATGTGTTTCTTTCATAGTTGTTTACCTCATCAGATCAGTTACATAAGCTTAAACTGTGTTAAACCATATTTTCCTTACTGATAGAATCTGCGGTAGAATGGAAACTTATTCCGTCTTTTACCATGGTCTGTTGAACTCTAAGTTAACGCCCTAGTTGGTTATCTCGTGTTGAAATGTCCATTGCACTATAGTAATGAATGGATGGTAGTCCTAACCACAAACAATTCTGTTCTGATCTCTTTTGGTATCAATTTTAGGAGAGGCAGTAAATTACTCGGAAGCGCTCCTGAGTGCCTATAGTAGTCATGTTTGGACGGTAGTCTTAAGCCCAGAAGAAGAAAATGATCAGTTTCTTAATTATAGTTTGTAACTATTTCCCTTAATTATTATGAGTACTTCGAATCTATTTTATTGAGTACTCTCGCAAGCTGTGATTGCTTTACACACTTCATGCTTTTTTACTTTTCGAACTTCCAACCAAAGGCCATTGGCAACACCCAGTTCGCCGAATATCCATTATGGCTTGCATTGTGATTTTGTGGTTAATCTTTTTCAGCATAAGCCTTTCTTTCCCACAAATAAAACGTAAGACGAAAATAAAGCACCAGGGTTCAGGTCAACCAGAAGAACCAAAATAAAGCGTAAGACGACCAACATACTATCTACAAGGAGGAAATCTTTTTCAAATTTGATTCTTGAAGCCTGGAAACCATTTTTTTTCTCCCCACAATTGGAGACATTGAAAATCATTAATATCTGTCTCTTTTTTTAAGAGTAATGTATTCTTTTTCACGATATATATATATATATATATATAATTTTTCTGATTTGTTTAACTTTACTTCTAAATATTAGAATTGATATTTGATAAATTTTCTATGAAAATCGTATGTGCACATAGTTAAGAATTTCTTTTTCAGTGGGTTGATCTAGTTGTTTACAAGGATTAGTTTTTTTTTTGTCTAAACTATAATTAGACTCATGATCTGATATTAAAAAAGGAAAAAGAAATAAACTCAGGTGGCAAGACGGGTTTTGATCCATGTTTGAAAACTAATTTACAAATTATTGTTGCATGTATTGCCCATACAATTCCTAACACTTGAACCGGTCATCTTTGTCTCCTTGGAACACACTCGTGTTCTTCCAGGTTAAACCTAGACCAAGACAAAGGAATCCCGGTCTTCACTCTTTAGCTCTCGGATTTCGCCGCCTCTCCCTACTCGCCCAAAACAAGGGCGAGTGCGAAGGGGAACAATAGAAGCTAACTTAATCGTTAGAATGGACTCCACCTGCGTCGGGGAAAAATGACGTCGAGCTCCGCGCTCTCGAAATCATGAATCATGCGATAAAGGCCGCGCTTTTAGGCGGTCGGCCCTCTTCTTCCCCTTCGCTGTTGATGCCGGTGTCCCTCTTCCATTCTACCCAGGTGTTAGAACGCAAGAGGAAAAAGGAATGGCATTCCGTAAGTATAATTTTCTTTACCTTCTCCTCGCTTAATTTCTTGCTATTTCTATATTTTTATTAGTCGTGCTTTGCAAATGTTTGTTGAATTATGTGAAAGAATCAGCTTGTTAGAAGGAGGCTGTTGTGGAATAGACCTTGTAAAATTTTCAGTTTACCTTTGGGGAAATCTTGCATAAGTTTGTAATGTCGAGAAATCACGGAGGAGTTTGGCGGAATATCTCAGCTTTTGAAAGTTAATAACTTTACATCATCATGGTATAAAGGTATAAGATTATGCCTACATATTGGGGGTTCCAGATCATCAACTTCTGAGACGCAGTATGAGGGTAGAAAGAATTTGATTTCTTTATAATGTCTTGCGAATAGCATTATTTTCAATGTTCATACAATTCTTCTTACATTCAGTCTATCCCCAATATTTAATTCTTGCTGTGTGTAAACTTTTTCTGTCAAAAGAATAAATAATTATCGTCTGATTATTAAAAAAATGTTATCAGAGATTCAATTACTATGCAAAACGAAGGAGAAATAGAGAATCAAAAAGGATAATGTTACGGGACATTTCTGACTATGCAGAGTACCTTTTCCAGGTTGGTCTCTAAATTGCTGTGTCAGATTATTAGGGACATTGTAAGTTTTAGTTGATGCATTTGAACGTAAAGTAGGTCTCAAAGTTTTAATTGTTTCAGCTGTTACAGAATACCTTCCTCACTCTATATTTATCTTTTTTATCTTCTGAGATTTCAGAGTTGGCGAGATGAAGAAGAACGGAGTACATCAAATGGAGGACCCTCATGGTTTAGAGGTCATCATTGGGTCAGAGGAACGAAGAGAAATGGATTTCATTCACAGGGCCCTAAATGGTCGAACTTTAACAACAAAAGTAAGGACATCATTTTCTCTATCATCTTTTTGTTGATAATGACAAAGCTCCCTTAATGACTTATTCCTGTTTGTTCATTATATGCACATTCTTAGCTTTTGCACTTGCTGTTTTTTCTCCTTTTCTCCAAAAGTATAGGAAATTTCTATTTTGTTTTACTTTTCTTCAGATATATCAGAAATGCAAATTTTTAATAGGAGGATTAGTTGGTCAGTCTTTTGATTTGTCATGCTGTTTCTGTTTCTCTTGACATTGAAGTTGGAATATTATTTGCAACTATGTTAATTCTTCTGTAGGACAAGGAGGTCTCGAGTCTTCCTCAAGTGATGACGAGGAAGTTGAAACTATTTTCCAGTCTACATTTGGCAGAGAACGATACTCTTATTGGTCTTTCAGTAGTTCTGGAAATGTTAACTGGAGGGACTCTTCTAGACATGCTTATCAAGAAAGATCCAGGAGTTGGCATTATGAAACAGATGATGAAACTGATAGTTCCCCTAGCCCTGAGTTAGCTTCAGAAAGGCTAGCTCTTGGGTTGAGTCTTTCAGGTCCACTAAAACTTGAGGATGTTAAAAGCGCGTAAGCTTTCAGATCTTTTCTTTTTGTTTTGCAAATTTGTGACACTTCCTCTGTTTGATTATATTAATACTGCAAAATTCCACTATAATTTAATGTGCATTTGCAATATGATCCCTGAGATTTTATCATTGCCTTACCTGTTCTGACTAGATATCGAGCATGTGCACTCAGGTGGCATCCGGATCGTCACCACGGTTCATCAAAGGTAAGCATACTTAGATTTACCTCAAATTTCCATCTTTTTCCTGTTCCACAAGGTTCATCAAAACTAAGCCTGGTTTGGTTGCTTTTATCTTGTCAAGCTCTTCTGAAACAGTGGTGTTTCTACTGTTGATGATAAGGTTTCCCATTATGGAGCACCAATTTTTTAAATTGTTCCATATCATCTGGCACAGCCTATCCTGTTTTGCCTCAAATGTAGCCTTTTGGAATCCTTTCGTTTTATTGTTACCCTAGTTTTGTGGAACCTAGATAAATTTGATATACCATTTCCTTGCTTCTTGAGGTCATCATGTAATATGCATTTATGAGCTGAATGAATATGGAGCTATACCACATTTGCTGAAGAATGAGGAGAAAATGAGTTAAATGAAATTCTAAAGTAGAGATAGCAGGTGATACATGTTACAAAAAATATTGCTGGGAATCTCATTTGAGACAGATCCCAAGTCACCCTGAGAAGGCAATAAAACCATGCATCCCGTCTAAGATTGGCCTATTTATTGTCCCTTTTTTGGTTGACTTTGTTATTTCCTCAAGTGTATGCTTTTTGAGCTTGGTAGTACAGGGCTCAAACAAATACTATGTATTGTCCCTGTTTTTGGTTGACTTTGTTCTTTCCTCAAGTGTATGCTTTTTGAGCTTGGCGGTATAGGGCTCAAACAAGTACCATTAGTCATTCGACAATAATGACCACAATATGTTGTGTAGTCAGGATATAATTCTTAGCTGTCAGCCAACCAGGAATTGGAGAGGGGTTTCATTGAAACCAATTCCTTCTCTAGGCTCTTCATCTGTAGAATTTGAAACTGAAGCACATCCTGCCCAGCAGCATCTGCTATCACTTCACTGGATTATGTCTTTTGAGGTGGCCAAAGTTTGAAAAGTATTTTTACCTTCCAGATTTTATTATATTAAACTTGTCGCTAAGAGTCGATTATTTTGTAAACAACTTCTAGTGCTAGGTTAGCAGAAACTATAATGATATATTCTCAGTTTATTATTTCTATATTTAACAGAGCAAACTGTTCTTGACACATTTTCAGGTAGCAGCAGAGGAGAAATTTAAGCATTGTAGTGCAGCATATAAGACGTTATGCGATAAATTGTTTATGGGCTAAGGTGCAAGTTTTGATAAATCAAGTTGGTCCATTCAGGTGTTTTGATTTATAATTTATGGCTATAGGAGCATATGCTGCTGCCTGCTGTGTAGACAATGTATCATGCAGAAGAGCTACACTAATTAATCAAACACCGAAGGTCAAGCATCTTTTCATAGTGACATGGAGTTGCTTGTAAGAAGCCCAATTGTACTATGAAAAGTGAAGCTTTAGATCGGTGAGCTGTTCAGTAAGTTTAAAGAACGTGTCCTCATTCGAGAGGACAGTGTGATTTTTTATTCTTTGAGCCTTTTATTTGCAGCGGAAGCAGACATGAACGATATTTATCTTCTGACATCATCATTGTAATTGCCTTAATATCAAGATGTCTGTGAGAACAGTGCAAATTTTTTGGGGGGCATAAATAATGGGATTAACTGTGTGAACGGTGCAATTGCTAATGTGGAATTGACATAAGCTCGCCAGAGATTTCACTAGCTATTCTATAAAACTGCATGAGAATTTCTGCACTGGATCTGCTAGTATTTCAGTACCGATTTGGTTTCAGTCAGAATGTCTTTATGTCCATCAATATTTTATTATTCTATTCCTTGATCTTAGAAAGGCACAGATGAAATGTATCCTTGATCATCATCTCAGATTATTCTATCTCGTCTATGAATAAGTGCTGTGTTAACTTTTAATTACTGTATCAGTTTGGTTGTTGGAAAATCTGACATTGCTCAAAGGAACAGTTTCAAATTGCAATCACATAACTAGAATACTGCATACGTGAAAGGCTACAAATTTAAGTTACCCCTCAAGTCTACTACAACATACAACAAGACAGTACGATAATCATAGACTCAATACTACGCCTTATTCGTGCATTTCGGGACGATCCGAACTCAGAGGTCAGAGCCACCAGTGCAGAGGGGGTAATTAACTCATTCTGGAGATTTGCAGTTTGCCTTCTTCCAGCTATCACTAATACCTCCAGACGTACTGATTAGGCTCTGAAGTAAGCATTACAGCATTTATTGATCCCATCCTGCTAATATTTCTAGCCGCCATTCTTGCCTGCTGCTGCAAATGAAGCGAGGACATAGCCTCCTGTTGGTTCCTTTCCTGATCAGCTCTCTCGTGTAACTCGTACAACTCCTTGGGCATCCTCGTTCTTGAAGCAAAGCAACCAACATGGCCACCGTAGTCACAAGTCGTGCAGATATAAATCCACCGGGACACCTCACACTCACCTCTACATAGATCACAAATGTAATCCATCTAATTGTTCCGAAGGATCATAAGGTGGGGGTGAGAGGGATGGTCCAGGGTCTCCGGCAGGGCGGCGCAAGGAAGGTGGAGGTCGAATTGGCAAAGGGAGCAGTGGAAAGAGAAGCCACTGCAAGCTTGCTTGCAGGCGTTGCAGGCAAACGCACCGGTGACGTAGACCGGGGTCAGGTGGAGGTTGAGAGGATGGTCAGGGTGTGCAGAGTGGCGAAGTGTTTGCGGGAGGCGAGCGCAGGAAGGGTGGAGGAAGTAGCGGCATTGAGAGCATTGGTAGGCTTGGCCGGTGCATGGTAGACGGCAGGCATGGCATAGATGTGCGAGTTGTTGTTCCCCTTGCGGCTGTATATGAGTGAGATACAGAGGATGGAGGTGGCTAATGTGGATCAGACGAGTGTTTTGCTCATCCATCCTTTCCATCTTCTTTTCTCTTATTAGAGCTCTTCTTCCCTGCCTCATCGCTACCTATATAGTCCTATTATTCTCATGAAATCTGTAGGCCGGAGCTTAGTGGAGTCATGCAACTAACAATTAATGATGACAAAATTTATGGATGCAAAAGTCTTTGGAGTTAAAACTAGTGGTCTATTTACCACAAAAGTCAAAACAAAATAGTACGAGAGGATCATGGATGACAGGCGAATGGGTTGTTGACCCATTGACGCGTACAGCACGGCGACGACTATGATGACTTTCGAGTGGGCAAAAGGGCTACATTTATTGAGTTCTTTTATTTTACCAAACTATTCCTGTTCTAAATTTAATTTACTGATATTGATCGCCCATTAAACTTATTACCGAAAAAAGTTTATTTATTCATATCCTTCTCGTATAAATTTTAATCTGTATTATTTCATATATGTTAAAATTTTATTTAATTATCTAAAAGTTTATCTCTAATAAATATCTTCAAATCTGATCATTTCGAAAATTTAAAATGTATTTAAATATTATAACTTTTAAATATATATATAATTACATCGAACTACAATAAACCAACGGAAGTAAATAGTAAGTAAATAGTCTTCTTGGTTTGTCAACGTATGGTTGACCGACATAATTTTTAAAAAAAAATTATAATGTTTAAACAAACTTTAAGCTTTCAAAATAATCAAATTTGAATATACTCGTTAAAGATAAAATTATAGAGAACTAAATAAATTTTCCAACGCATATAAATAATGTCAATCGGAGTTCATATAAGAAAGATACAACAACAAAAAATAAACAAAAGATAATTTTAAATTTTAAATTGACAAATTTTAAATTTAGACATGTAAACTAGTCAAATTTAAAAATATTCTAAGATACAATTGTAGAGGATTAAATAAATTTTTCGGTGCAAATAAAATAATATTGATAGGAATTCTATAAAAAAATAAATGAGTAGAATAGTGAATAAAAATTATCGTATTTGGAACAAAAACTTCAAAAATTACATTTGTAGTCACTGTTTAGAAAAAAAAAACTAAAATTATTTTTAAATGATAAGGAGGAAGATAGGAACGAGAATAAAGAGCTGCACCACTTTTCTCACATCTAGTCTCACCTAACTAGGAAGAGTTTCTTTTCAAAATACTCTATATTTTGTAGGAATATATCTTATCATTTCTTTATAGTTTATTAAATAAAAAAATAAAGTTGTCGGAAATTTTTAAAAGATAATGCAAGATCAAATCAATCAAGACATAGTGAAATATGGAGAGTTTGTAATAAAAACACAAAGTGGAGAGAAGATGCAACCCAAAACATATCTCGGATTTTTTTTAGCAAAAGTCTCCACTTAGAAAAATAACATTGAATAAATTAAATTATTTTACTTATAATTTTGTATTTTTACACAAACTCCTCCTATTTTAGATAATTACATAATATAAGTATATTTGGCCCCTCTTCAATAAAAGTCTAGCTCCACCCTTGCTAAATTAATCATACTTACAACCACTTAATATTGTCTCAACAAAAAATAATTAAACATAAAAATAATATTAAAAAAAAGTGTACATTTGGAATGATTTTACTTAGTTGAGGAAATAATTATGCTATGAGAAATAAATGGCATTAGTTAAGGGGCTTAAGTATAATTATTTTTAATTATTATTTCAATAATTTTCCAACGGAATAAAACTAGAACTATATCAAAAGCCTTCTTCGGTTCATCCTCTCCTCGAGTCGCGCCCATTCCTCTTCAAACTCTATTCCAGCAATCCAACATTCGTCTCCATCATGGAGTTCAAGATAACAAGATTTATCTCCTCTCTTAGAATTCTAAAATATCTCCCTAATCCTATATCGAGAATTCTTTCCGCGTCTTCCTCCCCAGAAATCCTAAACCCTGCTCCTCCTCCTTCCTCCGCTGTTAACATTGACCCTAGCTCTAATTTTCTTGCTAAAATCCTTGTCTTTGCTCAAAACCCTAACTTTTGTTTCTCTTCCGGTCCCTCTTCACTTTCTTCGTTGAGTTTCAACACTAATCTTCGCCATCCTCCTTCAAGAACACCTGTTGGATTTATATTTGATATTAGGAGAGTAGACCTAATCTCGAGAAAACTATTTGTCTGTGTGCGTCGCAGCGTTAGGCCTCGAACTTCCCCTTCGTTTTGCTTTTCTTTGGTTTCCAGATCTTGTTGCACATCGTACAGAAGTTTCTGCTCGCAAAGTGCTTGTGGAAGGTCCCAGAGAAGAGCAAGAGCTCTTCTGCCTCGACATCTTAGTATTAATCCAGATGATCTGATTGAAATTGTAAGGTTGATTCGAGAAGATGGTAGAGGTATGGAAGCAAAGTTGAATCAGATGAATTTGAGGCTCTCGAACTCTCTGATTATGGAAGTTCTTTGTGTCTTGAATGAGCACCGCATTTCAGCATTGCGTTTCTTCAATTGGGTTTTGAGTTATAATCCTGATTCTATTCCCAGTGCTAGAATTTACAATCAGATGGTGGATAACCTTGGCAGGTTAGAGGATTTTGAAACAATGTCCCGTGTATTAGACAAGCTCTCGTCTAAGGGGCATTGCCTAACTGAAAGCACATTTGCATTTTTGACAGTTTCCAGTTCAGATAACCTTAGAGATTTGGTCCAAAGAGTCGCTGAAACCCTGAATAGAACCTTTGGTTCTTGCAGAGGATCCGGAATCTTCTCGCTGATTAAGTTGCTATGTTCTATGAGTGCCTTTGATCTTGCAATTTTTGTAATGGATGAGACAGCCAGAAAGACTTCTTATTATAACGTGCTTATTGCGGCAAAGTGTAGGAGTGGTGATTTTCAAGGTGCACGAGATCTGTTTGATGAAATGAGAAAATGTGGTTGTGATCCAAATGTGAAGTCTTATAATTATCTCCTCGGTTGCCTTTTGAAAAATATGAGAGTTGTTGAAGCTTGTGAGTTGCTGGAGACAATGGAAAATTGGGGTTACCTTCCAGATTCGGCGACTTATGAGTTGCTTGCATTTCATGCTTGTAAGGCCAACAAGATGGATATGGCAACTGAATTTCTCAATAAGATGATGTCAGAAGGGCTTAAGCCAAGGATAGCTATGCATGCTGCGTTTATAAAGGGATACTTTTTCTCCGGGAGAGTGGAAGTTTCTTATGAATATGTGGTTGATATGAGCATTAAGGATCCATGCTCTGTTAATATGAATTATAGTTTATTTACAAGTCTCCTTCATGGATCAGGAAGGGTGGTAGAGGCAGGTAGGGTTCTTCATGAGATGATGGAGAAGAACCTCAAACCTAACTTTCCTGTTTACATGAGAGTAATGAAGGATTTACACAAAATGACCAGAAGAGATCTGGCTTCAGAGTTGAAATCTATGTTCTCAAAATTTAATCTGCCAGATGCCACGTGATGTTTTCTTCATTCTGATTTTTCAGTGATTGTGAACGATGCAAATGACATGGAGTGGTCAGCCTGTATCTTGGGCTGTAGGGAAACCCACACAAAAGCACTAAATAGGAGGTATGTCATTGTCTATATTATCTCCGAACATACTTAATAATGTTACAGTTTCTAGCTTAAAGTCTCGTTTAGTCCTTTGAATATGGAAGATTATTAACCCTTTCCAAAGTACTAATTACTCAGTATTTGTATCTGTTACTCCATGTGAATGAGGTAGTAATACAACTTAGTTGGTAAGACTGTGATTTAACCTAGGTTTGTTGACTTTCTATAAGACTGTGTTATTATCTTATACAATGAATTGGTTTAAGTTTTAGAGACTTCCCAGTTGCCAGATTTCAGTAGATGATAGTTGACAGCTTGGCCTAAAATCATCTACGTTGTTTCAACCTGGTTTTTCAGTATTCATTTTACTCATACTTGCTTTCTAGGAATTAATGGCATATCGTTTAACATTCTCAAGTAAATAGCAATTAAACTCTTACTTGCATTTTAATGTCATATATTGCTAAAGCCTCTAAATCCATGGCCTCCATCTAGTAGTTACCTAAGGATTGTAGAAAGTGTTAAAAGAGAGTTTTTAAAGGCCAACATGCAGCTTGACGATAGCTGATGGTAGCTGAGGTGCTACAGCTGGAGGATTGAAAATTTGAAATGCCTTAGTTCTTCAAGTGTTTTACTGTCATTTCAGATATAATGGATTAATTTTACAGTGGTGGATAGTTTTGGCAGAGATGGTGCTGAAATGTGATACTCTTTGTTCTATTCCTGCAGATTGTAGATTAAAAGGGGACAGACAATATGTTTTGATACACTTCAAGAGACTAGAGATGAAGTTTCTGGAGATTCATGCAGGACAGACAGTACGACTTTCTGGAGATTTCAAGAGATTAGAAGTCTAATTTGAAGTAAAATTTCACTTCATTGACCTAATTGTCTAGTTTAATATAACTTACAATCTAAATAAACCAAAGTGTTCTTCTTTCCCTCTTGTGATATTCTCTGAATTGTATCTGTTCTGCATATGTAAATGTATTCCAGGTGATGCTCATGGCATTGAAGGTGAAGGTCCAATAAAGAAAGTCATGGGTTGATGGATCTCAACATGATCTGAAGTTGCTATTTCGTGTGTCCTATGGGCCCTATAGTTAATGTTTCATGTGAAGTCTTGGAGGAAAGGTATTAGCATTTTCTCACAGCTGAGTCGTCTTAATGTATGACATTGTCGAGGGGCCACGGATATATTGATTTGTCTGGGACAGCTATTCTTTGCTTGCATATAGGTGAATATGTGTAACAGCTTATACAAAGCACATTTACTGTTTACATGTTGCTCAGACTTGCCTGGGCACTATAGTGGGCCATGGACACTTATTAAGGGAAATACATATATACATATATTTTTCCTTGTGAGTTATGTTGTACCGAATCTTGCCTACATTATTGGTGTTTATCTTGGTTTTGGTTGCCAACTAGATCATCTTGCTACCTGTTTATGCAATTAGGATGAGACATCCTAATCAGAGAGGTGACTACTCATCAATGAATCCCAGTTTGCAGATAATACATTATCAGTTCTCACGTTAAATGTTTCGCTTGACTAGTAGTCTAAATTCTGCTCAACACTAGGAGAGGTCTAAGCCCTTCTTCCTTTCTTTGGATCCGAACCTCAGGAAATCGATAGGCTTTTTATGCAGCACTAATTACAGACTCTTTTCAATCATCTCTGCCGTCTTAAAATGTTTCTTTTTTTTTCCTTTTCTTTTTTTGTTTCAAGCTCTACATATCTCCATTGTTGAACTTGAATATATATTGGATTTGTATTAGACAAAGAGAAAATAAGAAGAATATATAAAAACTGCAAACTGGGGCAGCTCTATCTTTGTGTGAAATGGGCTCTTAGATTCTTCTAAATTCAAAGTGCATTCTCCTAAGCCACAGATTGTTTGTAAGCCAAAGTGGTCCTCTTCCAAAGAAGTAACGACGCGTGGTATCTAGATATCATTCAGAATCTCGCTTCTTTCCATCCACAAGCTTGAACCTTGAAGCCTCTGTGGTGGTCCACCAGATCTTTTCGGACGAAGGTGCTCGACGAAATGCGTCGACGTGTACTCTCTGAGTCGCTAAGAGATGCCAAATTGGTCGTACCCACTAAGGGCATATATTTGAGTGGTAGAAACCACTGCTCGATAGACAACAAGCCACACTCCCAATGCTAAGCAAATAACAATAGATAATTTTAATTTATTATCATGTACACTTATTAACATATAATATATATATATATTCATTTAATGTCTTAAAAGAATAAGTGCAACACTATTTTATCTACACTACTTTTGATTAGCCATGTGTTTACCTACATATAACATTAATTAAAATTATATATTTATGTATTCACCTAAGTTTGTAACTACTATAGTAAGTGAGATTTTAAATTCCTTTGTTCCAACTTGTCATCTATTTGGCGTTATCGTAGAAGTAGAGAGGTGGGAGAAGGGAGCAATTTTGGGATAAAGACATGAGATAGCATGCCATGAATCTTACCAATAATGCATGGCAAACTTCGAATAAGAGAGAGAGAATAATTGTGTAACAATATGAGGATTAATTAATTTTGCATGGTGGTGATCTAGCCTTGGCTCCCACTTGGACTTAGAGACTAGTTCATTGTATATTTGTATTGCTAACTTCCACTTGGATCACATGAAAGATTAGATACTAAGACTTGGTAAAAGGTCCTAATGCTACTCGTTGCTGGATATGAAGACTAGAAAATTTTATCAAATACATCCTACTAATTTCTGTATTTTTATTTATTTTTTATATCTTAAAAAAGTAATCATAATTAATTTAACTTAATGGCAGTTCACTGAACCATATTAAAAAAAAAGACTCTTGATTAGCCTTAAAGATTGGTCCTTTTTCCCATTCGTATCTTAATCTTCAAAAAAAAATCTCACAGGTATTAAGATTGTTATTTATAGTTAATTTAACTTATCTATACAATATATTGCTATTAATGAATCAGAGTATTTGAGATATGAAAATTGAAATTTGAAGGTCGAATAACAAATATCTATTAGTATGTTTTAGTAAAATTTTTAAAAGTTTTAGTTAACATATCAAAGGGAGCCCAGAGGGCCACTAAAATTTTAGTTAACATATAAGAGAAAAAGGGCTAAAATGAAAAATAGTACCATTTTTTATATAAAACCTAAGCAGGTTGCGGCTCCTCCTTATTTTATGAGATTTATCTGTCAATTAAAATACAAAAATTATATAAAGACATAATTTCATAGGTAATTATGCACATTGGAACCTTACAATCACATAATCTCAATCATCATGGGCGATAGGTTAAGTTATGCAATCAGACCCTCAAAGAGAAAAACTTTATAAACCCAAGAAGAATTTATTTACGGGAGCTCCGAGGATAAATAATAAATTCTTATAACTTGATTTAATCCTAAATTCCGGTCGGATAACTCGGATCGGCTTAGGAATAAGTACGGCACAATCTAAAACTGGGCGCTAAACCGTTTACCGTACCTTTAGAATCTAACAAATCCCAACTCCTGCGAATGTGTGAACGTCCTTTTTACCGTACTCCGTACTACTATCCGGTTTTTTATCCCATTTTACATATTTTAGCTAATAAATCCCTTAATTAGTTCGATAGCCAATTAAGAGGTGCAAAGTGGCCAGGTGTAGGGAATTGGGCGTCATCTGTGACGTGAGATTGTTATTCTTGTGGTCGAGAGAGGACTCCATTGCCTAAATAATAATAATAATAATAATTTTTATGAAAATATATTATGTTTTCTCTTTATTATCCTTGCACCCTTATATATATATTTTTTAATATCTCAAAAATATTCTAATATTATTATTTTTAAACAAAAAGCTACTATATTGACAATGGATTCGTATATTTTTAAGAAACATTTTTGCAAACTAAAAATAAAAAAAATTGCCATTTTTTCACCATAATTAGCTTAACTAGAGGCCGGTGTCTCAACTTAAATTAAGTATAAACACAAAATTATTTTATACATTTGGGTAAGTTTTTTTACATTGATATAAAAAATAAAAGAGAATTAAATTCAGAGTCAAATAAGAGATATTTAAGTTATTTTATGTAATATTTTTATATTATGTTAGCTATTGTTAGGTTAAATATCTACAGTATAATTATGCGATATTTAAGGAATCTTGTGATCCTCCGGTCTTCCCCAGTTTGAGTGGCTGTACTTATTTCTCCCCGATATTACTTTCAGAAAAATTTGGATATGAAAATTTGCATTTTCAACCCTGAAAGTTACGTATTCAAAGAATATCTTTCCATTATATTTACTCAAAAAGAGCAGTTATATCTCAGGTGGATTCTTATTAGGAAACTTTAAAGGGGCCCAATATATTTTTAACTTAATCCGAGGTTTTCTTTGCTAATTTTACCGAAGAGTTGAGAGCCATCCGCTAATTATAGACCGTCTGGAAATTGTAGAAATTTAGAAACTATTTCTATTTAGCGAGGAATGCGGATAAGAAATAGTTATCCGACCAAGTGTGAGGTTTATCTTTCGTACGGTAAACTAGAGGCTGCATTAAAGGGCCGGGTTGGGGGAAGGCAATAGGAGCTGCCACGTGTGACCTCAAGGAACGCCAGCCACAAGAAGTGATCCGCTTCTAGAATTTTCCAACGAAAACGGATAATAAAAAATGATAAAAAAAGCAATGCCGACGTGGCACCTCGCTTCTCCCCCTTACTTTCCCTCTTTCCTCCAATTATATCTTCCTCTTCTTGATACGCTTCCTCTCTTGCTCTCTTCTCCTATCTTCTCTCTCTCTCTAAAGTCTCAAGTAAAAGATCGAAGCAATAGATAATTTGGGCACCGAGAGAGATTTTTTTTTAACAAAAAAGAAGAAAACCTTGTGTCTTTGTTCGATTTGGGAAAGAAAGATCCAATATTTGGTCTCCTTCTCCCGTCTCAACCTTGGTTTCTGATGGCTAATTCGTGATCGGAGAGTTCGGTTTTGCTTCCACTACTTCAGTTATTTAATTTTGAGAGAAGAAGACATTTGAGAGGGTAGGGTGTCATCTGTATGTGGATATTGGAGGCGTTGCAGGTCGTTCTGTTCGTGAGTACTGTTTCAGCTTCAGTTGATCGAGGAGCAGATAGTAGAAGGAGGTTTGGGAGCTTGGTTGGTTCTTTTTTGCTCTGGAGGATAGGAATTGGAAAGAACTGCCTTGTGATTTAGATTGTGGGCTAAAAGATCCTTAAACCGAACCAGCCGCAATGGATGTCGAGGTACTTAAGTTTTTGCGTTCATTTCCTCTACTTTTACCTTTGCTTGATGGATGCTTTTGGTAATGCGCTAAGATGAGCCTTTGCATTGTATAAAATGGTAGAGCAATAAAAGGGATCTACTTTGTTTTGGATCATTCTCAAGAGAATTCATGCTGATAATTTTCTAAGTTGACCTGTGATGTTTTTGTTTTCTTTCGTGTGATTATAAGCTACATGTGTTCTTCAGTACCAATTTGTATTAACTCTGTTGGTCTTCATGAATTCTCTGAACAAGAAGATATTGATTGAGTATTCTATTTTCAGGAGAAAAATCCAACCAGTCTGAAATTAGTTAACCAGCCCAATCTGAAGGGTGTGGATTTCAAAAACTCATCCATGATGAGCCTTCAATTGAAGGATTCGGGTTCCTATGGGGATGAGATCAGCCCCAAGGTATCTTTATTTTTTCTATCAATTTCTTTTCTTTACTTACATGTTGATTAAATCTTTTATCAAGGCTTTTTTTTTTTTCTTTAGCTTTTTATACTTATAGTCTACCATGATTAGGTAAGGAAGCCCTACACAATGACAAAGCAGCGGGAGAGGTGGACGGAGGAGGAGCATAAGAAGTTTCTGGAAGCTCTGCAATTGTATGGACGCGCATGGCGCCGCATAGAGGGTAAATTACAACCTTGATTGCATCTTAAGGTTTTGAAATGCATATATTTTATTCCCTCCCCTGAGTAGAACTTATTTCTCAGAGCACATTGGCACCAAGACTGCAGTTCAAATTCGAAGCCATGCACAGAAGTTTTTCTCTAAGGTATACTGCTCTCCCTCATTTAATAATTCTCTAGCATAATATACATGTTGGCTAGTGAAGTAATTTATTCATGAATTACAAGCATGCCAAATATGAGGTGTTATTTTCAACTTATTTATTTGACGTATTTCGTGACGGGCATGTTCTTGTTAATACTGCAGGTGGTTCGAGAGTCATCGAGCAACAATTGCACGGGCTCTGTGATGCACATTGAGATTCCTCCTCCTCGACCAAAGAGGAAACCAGTCCACCCGTATCCACGCAAACTAGGCAACACCTCCAGCAAGCAAGTTCCAACTCTGAAGCAGCTGGAAAGCCCTTCATTGCAGATCTCTTCAATCTGTGAACAAGAGAATAGATCACCAACATCAGTTTTATCTGCTGTTGGATCAGAAATTCTGGGCACAGCATGTGGATCTCCAGTTGTATCGGCCACTGGATCAACTGAACAGAATAATGGAGGCCAATCCCCAATCTCATCAGTTGAACAAGTAAAATGGTGCTCGTCTGGCTTAGCAAATGCTGGAGTGTCCACGGAACTGCTACCTGTCATGGTAGTCTATTAGTAAGCTTGACACTTATCTTGTGAATTTGCATAAATTGTTGGACTCCTTCAAGCTGATTTTTCCTTTAACTATTCTTTCAGGTATCTGATCAAGACACAGATGAACATGCCACTGTGGAAAATGAATCTTCGGTAGAGTCCCAAGCTCCAGCAATTAAGCTGTTTGGAAAGACAGTAGTGGTGTCTGGTTTGCAGCGACCAACTCTATTGACCGTTGAAAACACCTCTGAATGTATCAAGGCAACAACTGGTGTTGACATTGGAAACCACCAGAGAATCACAAATATGGATCTGGATGCTCCAGCAGAGCTACCCGTGCACAATATCAATCATGGAGTATTTCCTGCTGCTGTGGCTAATAGTGCAATGAACCCGTGGGCTAACGCAATGCTTCCATTTGTCTATTGTTTGCAGCTTCCTGGAGATAGCATGACGGTGCCCACTGTCACACCGTTGCCATGGTTAGCCTTCTATGGTAGTTTGCCTTACCCATTTATCCGTCCACAGACGATGCATTCTGAGCAGCAGCAGCAATCTTGTATAGAAGTTGTGCATGATAGAGAGACGCAGAGAGAAGGTTCTTGGACTGGGTCTAATACTGCTTCTGTTGCTGGAGTAGTGATTCTTGATCAGAATTCTGATGTTGCTGAATCACACGAGGTGGAAAATCCTACGACAATGGAATCAGCATCTGCTCTTAGGTTAGACCAAAGTGATAACACAGGGAGCGCTGACAAGCCCATTAGAGGTTTTGTCCCATACAGAAGATGTGCGGTTGAGACCGAGATGCATCCGACGCAGATGAT
Organism: Typha latifolia; assembly: GCF_019914945.1. NCBI lineage: Eukaryota > Viridiplantae > Streptophyta > Magnoliopsida > Poales > Typhaceae > Typha > Typha latifolia. The sequence goes on along the minus strand of NC_133093.1, from coordinate 11,186,339 downwards.
AGTAGAAGACAGAGAGATTGAGAAGCTAACCCTGTCCTTGTGATGAAGACAGTCTTACCCACTTCACAGATGCTAGATTTTTTTTTTGGCCCTCTTCTTCTTGCCAGATTTTTTTTCCTCAAGAGACTATGATTCTTTAGTGGTTAATTGATAATTGCAGCACTTTAACCTGTTTTATGAGATGGCAGTTGGAAAACAAACTTGATGAAAGAAATAGGTCTGACTGTTCCTGCTTTGTAGAAGGTTATTTTCTTTCTTTTCATTTTTCGGATAAAACCCTGTGTGGAAGTGCTCTCTTCATATCATATTCTTTCAACTCACCAATGGCTAATGGTGGTGTTTTGTGTTCTTCCTGTTGGTCTCTCTTTTTCAACATAAGGTTGTGTATGCTGAAGTATAAACAGATGCAGAAAAGGACATGGTTGGAATGATGATTCTTGGCTAGTGAAGGTTGTTTAGAAAGCGAATCATTCGTTTCCTCTGTAAACCGAACTGTTGGCTGAGATGAAAATCGTAATATTATTTCGTAGTATTTGTGTTCCATTTTGTTTCTAAATGTGTCTAACTTCTTAACCAATATCTGTTCTGCAAAGTGCTCCACTGTTACAAAATGTTATGCAATTTATACTCTTCATTGAGACTTGTTTCGACTCATACTCTACATTTGCACTTATAATAGACAGTCTTGCTCTGAATTGCGAAATACACCTATCAAGACAAAGGCTACAAATGCGTTACAAGGAGAGAAGAGTGGCAGGATAATAACATGAATCAATTTTATTGTTGTTTTGTGGATCAACCGTAACTAAGGATACATCAATTGGAAATTAAGAAGAGAAATTACAGCTATGGAACCAAATTGTCAGATTAATATGACAACAAGGACTTGCAAGCTCTTTAATGCTTTCATCCATAAGAATAAAAAGAAAGAAGAACAATGAAACTCTTAGAATTGCTTCGGTCTTTGCTTGGCACCTTGACGGAGCTCTGACCTCGGTTTTGCCACCTCAACGAAGATGACTCTACCATCCAGAAACTAGGAGAAAACAAAATTCCGTCATCAATGAATGAATATGTTTTTTTTTTCCTCTTATAATTGGTGAAACTGAATAACAATATGATACTGTCTCTATGGTACAAAATGATAGAACAACCTAATCTCACAAAAGACTCAAGCACAATTTATCTGATCTCCAAAAGTATATTTGACGCAATTAAGTTGCAAAACCCAGATTCAGCTGGATCTGGAAATATCTCAGCAAGTTCTTCACAGAAGCAGTTGTGAGTTGTGGCAAGCTAAGAAATAAAAAGTAACAGCAGGAAACCCACAAGAATTGTTTCTCCCATTTTATCAATAATATGATGGTTTTCCTGCTGTTTCCAGCATCTTCTAAGAACTTAATTAATCTTCATAGTTCATACTTCTTAGATCTTTAATAAATTACTTGTTAATTTCCTAAAAGGACATTAGATCTTGCATCTTAAAAAGGGCTCTAAAACAGTGAAAAGAGAAGAAGCTAGCACAAGCTGTACACAGCATTATTTCTGTAAGATCACCAATTTGACGAAACAATGATTATTAATATTGAAAATCCCCACTTGACAAAAAAGCATATGTAACATGCCATTCATGTAAATACACCTCTACTACTTAGTCCATGTACTCATTTTCCTCATTCTTTTGTGAGGAACTTACTACATGTATCCAAAAATAAAGACAATCAAGAAAAGAAATCAAGTAGAAATGATTTGGTACTTTGGTGTATTCATCTATACAAACACAAATATATATATATATATATATATATATGCAAGTGCAAAGCATATAACACAATTCTCTTAATTATCACACAAAAATAACAATAAGTTATCATTTCAAAAGGCTCGTAGACACAGCTAGATACTAGATAAACACATATAGTGGATTAACAGTAAGCAAACTGATGGGCTGCAGATAAAACGTGTACAATTTACCTTTCCATGCATCCCCTCGATGGCTTTCTTGGATTCCTCCTCAGTATCATATCTAAGAAATGCAAATCCTCTAGGTCGGTTCGCTATTCTATCCATCACAAGATTCACTGCACAACAGATATAATTCGTAAGAAAGAAAACAAAATTAACTATCAATGATTGTACTGATCCATTTACCATTTCATCACAAAATTCCTAGAACTTGTATGCGGAGACGAATAACCAAAGACGCAATAATTCATTTCAGATAAGCTAACAAAGCAAAAACATCACCCAAAACAAGAGTTATCCACAATATCTGCAACTCTGACCTTCTACAAGTCGACCAAAACTTTGAAAAGCATTTCGGAGACTTTCCTCGGTGGTACGGAAGGAAAGACCTGCGAGTAAGACGCTATCAAAATGGCATATTGTGTACAAATTTGTGGGTCACTTAAAAGTAAAAGAAGCCGACGATTGGATTACTGAAAACTAGAAGGTGGGCGAAGAGGAAATACCACTGACGTAAAGCTTGGTGGAAGCAGCGGGAAAGATCTTAGGCGCCGAAGGGAGGCAGGCCACCACGAAACCTTTACTCCGGCGCGATTTGGAGCCCAATTGAGTCCACAGAGATGAGAAGAGAAGGATTTGGAAAGATGGGCAGCGCGAGGTGAAGGAGTAGGAGGAGAGGGAGGAGGCGATACCCTTGCGAGGAGAAGTGGAGGAGGAGGAAGGGGGAAGAGAAGTAGCTTGGAGGAGAGTCGCGGCTGTCGCTGCCATTTGCGAGACGACGATCTCGGTGAGTTCGAGAAGTGCTGCTATTCCCGTTCTGGATAACCAGTGACAACTGTGAGTCGATTAAAGAAGTATCCGCTCCGCTATGAATGAAAATATATTCGGGTTAGGATCCGATATGAACCCGCAACCCGCCGGATGATGGCTTCACTGTAAACGGATCGGGTATGCGGGGAACCTAATCACAAACAGAGTAGGTGTAAGACTTCAATTTGAAATTTACTACAGATAATTAGATAAAGAACTGCAGATTTAGTTCCCTAGCAATTGGAAATTCAACAAAAGGAAATAAAACTAACAGTAGAAAATTTCCACTATGATGTCCATTATAAAAGAACCATAACATCAGTAAAATTGTTAAATTATACCCACTAGATGATTACACATAATGGTGCATAAGAGCAACAGGAACTCCTTAGATTTTTGTGACTACCTTCAAATGGATGATTAAAGCAGTTACCTGATGTCACTTCTATAGTTTATATAGCTAAAATCGTTATTGCTAAGCATACCTGAATTGTTCGTTAAATCGGATAAAGATACCTTCATGACACAAGATAAGTCATATAGATTTGCCCTGTAAAAACCACTGACTATAACTCAATCCTTCGATGAAAAACTTTCAAACTTTTACATCAAGAAGATTGCAGAAATGGACCTTGAATCTCGATGCAAGGAAAGGCAGAGAAAATGTAAGCTTATTTTCATACTCTAGCAAACTTGAGGCAGCTGAACTTCAGCCTTCAGGAACTTTCTTAATCAAGAAAAAAAAATGTCAAGATGAAGCTGGACAGTTTATTTTCCCATGAAGATGGATTACAGCACACTTGACACAGGACAAATGCCGGATTAGACAATTGCCCTCCCCGCACTTGTACCCCTAATTTTTACCAAAATACAAAAAGATATAGCAGTATCTTTTTTCCCTTTGCTTATTGTAAGGTTGAAGTAGAATTATGAGAAGAGGTCAATGCTGAAGTGATGCCTCCTCTCCTCAATCCAACAAGATTATGACATATCAGTAGCCTTCTCTTATTATGGATTGGACAGCATGCAGTGCTCCTGATCTCATTACGACATGCTATCAGACGGTCAACATGATGGATGCTCATCTTTCACCTCACACTCTCATAGTGCTAATGCAAGAGAAACATCAGAAAATCTTTCTTCAAGCTCTTATAATGCCATAGAAACTTTCTGAATCCTTGATTAATAGCTAAGATACTGTAAGATCCATTTGGTTCGATATATTTGTAGATACTGCATATGTGGAAACAGCTACAGTGTTAAACCAACACTGCTAGCAAATAGTCATCAAATTTCCAACCAAATTGCTGACAAATAGAAGTGGTCCAGCTGCCTTCCCTTCTCATTGCAGATGGAGAAACTGTGTTTTGACATCCACACTAACTAGATGGATGTCAAAATCCAGAGAATTAGCTTAGAATTATACCAAGACACTCAACATAATACTAAAAACATATGTTGATGCAGCATCTTTAGAAACATCACACCAAACGGCCACTAAGTATCTCAATCGCATTAAAACATGTGGAATGTCAATGAATCTGAGAACTTCTCCTGGTCCTTCAACAAACCTCTGCATATGAGCCATTAGGAGGTTCACATAGTTAATCCTGTAGCACGTATCAGCTTCTTCTATCAATTCCTGGTGCTGTTAGATTTGCCAAATGAAATAGTTGCCAATAGATAGTGCCATCCAGAATTTCAAACTTCTTGCTGCTCTACATCTCACTGATCAAAGAATCCTCATGAGCTGCAGGAGGCTGCAGCTTTAGTTGTTCTGCAATCTCCTCCAACACTTCATACATATCACTGATTTCAGGTCGGGATTTGTCACCAACTGAAAATTTGTGGGCAACAACATTTAGATCGATCAATGTACAATCTGGTAACTTCTTTAGTCTCCTTTTCTTCATGGCATCCTGCAATTCTTTATACTTGTCCCATTTTGATGCAGCAGCATAAAGATTCAACAGAGGTAAATACCTTCTGCTATTATCTGGCTCCAACTCAATCAAGCGTTTTCCCAAATACTCCCCCACACTAATATCACCTTTGACCTTAGCAAGGCTAATTACTGCACCCCACACAGCTGACTGACTGTCCCATGGCATGTTCTGTATTATCTTTAATGCCTCATCAGGACATTGCACGCGGATGAAGAGATCGACCAGACACCAGTGATGAGCAAAGCTTGGCTTAATACCATGTTCTGACCTCATCATCTGAAAGTATCTAAGCCCTTCGTTGACCAACCCGGAGTGGCCACAAGCAACCAGAACACTGATGAATGTGATATCATCTGGTTTCACTCCATCATGCAACATCCTAGTAAAAAAGCCTAGAGCTTCCACGCCCCTACCAGAACTCCCAAGACCATAAATCAAAGAGTTCCAGAAAATCAAATCCTTGTTCTGAGTTCTTTCGAACACCATAATAGCAGCATCCAGCAACCCACATTTGCAGTACAAATCAACAAGTGCAGAATTCACATGAATCGGTATCCGTGACCACTTCCTAACCAGGAACCCATGCAGTATTTTCCCCTGCAACCGCCACTTGAAACGAGCAAAGACTGATAGCAATGTCACAACCGAGCAATCATCAGGCTCCACACTAAGTTCTTGCATTTGACGGAAAATCCCAAGACCCTTCTGAAACATCTGATTCCGAACATACCCATTGAACATTGTGGACCAAGAAACCACACTCCTCTTCGGCATGCTCCAAAACAGCTCCTCTGCCTTATCGAAGTCCCCACTTTTAACATACCCATCAACCAAGGAATTATAAGACACCATATCCCTATTCGGCATTTCATCAAACAGCTGCCGCGCGATGTCCAGACCGTCAGCAGAAGCGTACATGTGGATCAGCGAGTTGGGAATTGGGGCATGGCTTAAAAATCCAAGTTTCAGAGCAAGGCAGTGAAAGAGCTCACCGTAATTGATCGACTCGCAGAGTTTGGCGGCGGTGATGAGGAGAGGGAAAGTGCAGCGGCTCGGGCGGCAGCCGGAAGGGTGGGCGTGGCGGCAGAAGAAGGCAATGGCTTTAAGTGGGAGGGAGCGGCGAGTGATGGATTTAAGGATAAAATTTGAGGCTATTGGATCCGGGGATTGGAGATTAGAGATGAGGAGGACGGCGTCGGCGAGCGAGTCTGAGGAAGGGGAGCGGCGGCAGTAGAGGCCGACGAGGCGGCGGGATGCGAGCTTCTGGAGAACGGCGCCGGAGACGATGAGTAGAGTGTGGGCGCGCTTGACGTCTGAGAGGGAGGGGGAGGAGGAGGAGGAGTGGAGGAAGGAGATGAGGGAATGGAGGAGGGAGTGGGTGGGAGGAGACATTGGAGAGAAGGGTGGAACCGGAGTTGAGCCGGGAATTGGTTTAGGGTTTATGAGGAGGAGAAGGGGTTGCTTCCATGGTGTTTGATGGAATGGCCAACTGGGATCTTGGAGCTTAGAGGGTTTTAGTTTTGAGTTGGAATTATAGTTTGTGATGGAGCACTGCTTTGATGAACTCAAATGTGGTACCTGATGAAATGTTATGAGAAATGCAACCTTCTGCAAACTTTGACTGTAATAATCTTTTCTAAAGCTATCATTTTTAAATTTCGACTCAGGATGATTTTTGCACAGTTTATTATATATATATATATTTATTTATTTATTTTTTGCACATTTGGTTTTAGAGAAAGTCCATATATAATTTGAATAAAAACAGCTTTGCGTCTCAAAGTTAGTATATATTCAACTAAACTATTCTAACAACTATAAGTTAGATAGTGATGGATTTTGTATATATTCCTTCTAAAATCACTTATTGCTTATATATTTATCTAAAGTTAGTATATGTAGCAGAATAGCAGTGTAGATATTTTCTTCAAAACATTTACCTTTGCACGAGTACGTCTTAAAAGCCTTTTTTTATTTAATATGTGCATGAATGCTCCTTAAACCTATTCAAAATTTAATCAATTAATAATAGAACGATACAAGTACCCTTATTCTGGTTTGCATAATTTCATCCTAGTTGTGAATACTTGTCTTTTTGTCTATTATGACTGTCACAATATTAATTAAAACTATGGATCTGAAGGATATATTAATAATTTTTTTATAAAAAATAAGAATATAAAGATCACAAATTTACTCGCATATGTCACATGGCAGGATATTAAAAAACATTATGAAGTGTTTATAGAAATAAATGAGAGTTTATGAGCCGAAGTGAAATTATTCATCCTTTAGTTTTTATCATTAGAGAGGGTATATTATTTGAACGTGTTCTAACGAGACTCTTTTATCTATCATTTAATTTATACGAAGCCTTTATCTAGTCGAGCTCGATCGACTCGAGTGCGATGTCCGCCGAATCCGCGTCTCGTTGGAGGTGCACGTTAGCCAGTCCTCCAGCCCCGTAACTAACCTGAGCGGCGACCCCCCCGCTTCTCCCCCAACTGTTGCCTTGTTCCCATCACGGTGATGGCTCCTCCGCTACCAAAACCCAACTACCGATTTCCCACCATCACCCCCGTCGCACGTTAGACCCTCTCCTCTATCGTTCCGCTAACCTACGCCTCGGATCCGAGAACGGACGGCCATGGTGCCCCCGGCGCAGCTCGGAGTCTTCGCCGCCTGCGTTGTCCTCTTCGTCCCCATGGGGATGGCGGGCTACCACCTGAGCCGCAACAAGATGCTCTTCTTCTCCGGTGCGCTCTTCATCACCCTCGCCGTCGGCGTCCACCTCACCCCTTACTTCCCTTCCTCCATCTCCCATCTCTTCTTCCTGCCCTCCTCCTCCTATTCCCACCATCACCTCCACTTCTCCCCTCTCCACCTCCTCCCTCCTCCCTCTTCTTGCCTCCCCTTCCTCCACCGCATCTCCTGGACTCGATCCGCCTCCCCGCCTTCTTGGTCCTGGTCCCCCTCCTCCCCCTCCCGCTCCTGCGGTTTCCAACGTCTCTCCCGCTCCGACGCTTCCGATCTCCTAAACGGCTCCTGGATCCTCGTCGCCGGCGACTCCCAGGCCCGCCTCCTCGTCCTCGCCGTCCTCCGCCTCCTCCTCGATCCCGCCTCCATGGCCTCCGTCGAGCCCGACCTCTTCCGCCGCCACTCCGACTATCACCTCGCCATCGCCGACCGCGGGATCAAGATCGACTTCATCTGGGCGCCATTCGAGTCCAATATCACCCGATTCCTCCGCCACGACCTCCGCCACACTCCCAGATACCCCGACGTGCTCGTCCTCGGATCCGGCCTCTGGCACATGCTGCATTCGACCAATTCTACTAACTACGGGGAGGAATTAGATGAATTGAGGCGGGCGGTTAGGTCGCTGCTCTTGCCGGTGTCGCCGCATATGTTCTGGCTGGGGTTGCCGACACTGGTGAATTCGATGCTGAACACGGAGGAGAAGAGAGAGAGGATGAACTTGACGGTATGTGAGGCATATAACCGCGAGGTGGAGGAGAGGAGGATCTTGCGGAGATCTGGCGGGCCCTTGCTGCTGCTGGATGTCGGATTATTGAGTAGGGGATGCGGACAACAGTGCACGGCAGATGGGATGCATTATGACGGGGTTGTGTATGAGGCAGCATTTCATATAATGCTCAATGCATTGCTGATTGATTCTCAGCAGCGGATATGAGATGAGGATTCGATGCCGGGGTGTGATCTTTGTTGTGATATTTGGAAGAGGTGTGCCCCTTCAGATCTTATGATATATAGTGTTTTTCTCCTTCTTTTTCTATGATTTATTTATGCACTTGGAGATTTGGGTATAATGTGTTAGATTGTAGCATACTAACTGTTAAAAGATTTCCTTAATTCAGAATAATGAGATGTATTCTGTGTTTTCTACCTTAATAGTGAAACTCTGAAACTTGTCTGAAAAGAATGAATTGCTCCTCGACTAAGAGACATCTGTTATCACTTTAACTAAGAATAGGAGAACACCAACATCTGGAGTACAATTCCAATTTGTTTGTAAAGTCAGGAGGCAGGAAACTCGTGATTAACTAATTCTGCGCGAGCTTATTCAGGCATAAGTGTGAAGTAAAGAATGGAAGAATCTTGTTGGATTTGATTAGTTAGTTGTAAATTCTCAATTTTCATGCCAATTTTTCTTGTGAAGAATACTTAGTTCGTCCTATTCGCTGGTTAATCTGCGATGTTACTACACCCGGTGTACATGGTTGTCCAATGCTATGGTGTTATATGATATATTCACTTTTTCTTTGTGAGTTGGCACATGAATATAGTTAGATCTTGTCATGTATAACATAAGTATAGAAGATGCTTGGCTGCTTAAACAGAAGAAATAGGTATGCAAATTAAACGAATAAGGATGAGATACAGCTGTCAATAATGCTGAAATGATGCCCTCGGAAAGAGGAGTGTTATTCTTGTCATATCTTTACCTTGAAAAGTTGTAATTAAATAAGGTCATTGCAACTGATCTAAAGTCCTTATAGGTTCTCATAGAGCACTGAAGGTCTGAGAGACAAGAATAGGTGGAGGATCATGATTGATCTTAACATTTTCTCTCTCCTTTTTCTATTTGCACAATGTATAGTTTCTACAGGTCTTTTGTCTGGATAGCACCTCTGCCGACACCTTCGCACGGATATATGTACAGTGTTAAGTGTCTTTAAGGATGTTTGCTACACAACTAAAAGGGTTAATGCCGTGTTGACATCTAAATATAGGATCGAGTTGTTCGTAGTGGAACTTTTTTTGATGTATGTTGTTTTTTGTGGTCTCCTCATCTTTGTGGGATGGGATCACGAGACTAAGTTCGCTTCTTGCCAAAAGATGATTATCAATTATACAACAAACTTTACAATAAATAATCTTTTTTATTTAGTTAAATAATATGACAACACTGAAAACTATCCACTATGATGAAAAAAAAGAAATGGACACTCAAGCATTACATTAACACTTAAAAGAGGAAATCTTGCAATTTAACTAGAAAAGCTTTAGAATAGGGGCTAAGAATTTGTTCAATTTCTAAGTAGGTTAAACAGATGCAGGAGACAATGGGTTGTATGGAACTAAAATAGCATTTGGCTGCTTCCTTCGGGTTTTTATAAAAAGTTGAAGCATTTTCAGCTAGTCTGACTTTGAGCTTAACGTGATTTCCCTATCTTTATCTAAATGCTATTTCAAAGCTAGTTTCTTGGGAAAAGAGTTTCCTAAGTGGAGGTCTTTATATTAACTCTGTTCAGTGCTGCAATCATGATATGTGTTTATGAAATAATAGCTGATCCAGAAAAGTTCTATATGCAAGCAATTAGGGTATGCATTAATTTGAGCATATTTAAGCTATTTCATCATGGTGGAATTCCTTTTACTGTTATCATGTTTCTCTTAGAATCATGTTTCTCTTAGAAAGATGAGATGATCATTTATTTCAGATTGTCTCTTGGGTTGAGGATATCGGTTGAGACATGTGCACTGTGAAAAATGATGCAGTGAATTGCTGTTTATAACTAACTTTATAGGCAGTGGTATGCTAGATCTGTGAAAAGTTAAAACCTTCTATTGATTTACTATTGTTGATACTCTAAAATATTTTAGCTATCTGCAATTCTCGCAAGTATGGAGGAAAAGAAAAAGATAAAAAAGGAGAAAGCTGAAATCACATGGAGGCTATGCATCAACTATAACCAGAGGCCACATGTTATAGCCTATAGGATGAATTAGCGACCCAAAATTAAAAAATACTGTTAAAAACACAGATAATTTAACAGCAAGAAAATATGACTTTATAGGCAGACATGCAAAACAACTTAATTAGAGGAGTGGATAGGCAGAGGCCCATGATTGACTTGTGTATGTAGGTCTTCTGTAAATATGAGAATGCCCAACACTAAATGTTTACCAGTGATTCCTTCCAAATAATGCAAACATTGCATTTCATGAATTTTTTAGGTGCTTGCTTCTCTGTAAAAAGAATTGTATCGCTATTATCACTTTCATGTAAAACTAAATAAATGGAATTTTAGATGATCTGCATAGTTACTCTAATTTTGATTATAGTAGTATCTTGAATTTTATCGGTAGATGCTGAACCCAAATCACGTTTATCTCATTATCAGGCCAAACACAAGTGAAATTTAATTCAAGTTGATTAAACTTTGATTCAGATTGGTTTTTAGTTCTTACCTTCAATGTGAGCGTGATCATACTTAATATCCAGCCCGAGTGCAAAGCTTCTTATAAGCTGTTTCATTTTTATTTCGCAACCCTACTACTATGAAATGTTCTAAAGTGTGATGATCTATCAACTTATATTTGGTTCGCATGCTGCTCTTTCTTGGTATACCACATGGAACTGAGATGTGTAGTCTTAATTCTTTTATAGTTATTTTCCCTTTAATGCTTATAGTTTTGTTATCCTCAGGAAGGACCATATATATATATGCCTGTCGCCTGTTAATTTGTTACCTCGTTCCAGGTTCGACAAAATCTCTTCTGGCTCTGCTTATGTCTGATAAATTTGTTACACTGGGTTTATATACAGCATTCTTCTGCTCAATGTAAAGAGTTAATGCACTTTCTTGCTTACATGTATATTAGAATTCACACATTATATGTGATTTCTTTTCTTTCCTTACAGCATACAGATTCATGTGCAACCATGGAGTCTCAAGTTTCTTCTATTTGGGCTTGCAAAAGTTGGGTGGTTGGGTAGGCAAACCTTTCGGTTATGTTGATTCCTGCACTCCAATATTTAAAACCCTATATACTGTAAGCTTACTACCCCTTTTTCTGAACAAAAAGAAGAATTGCCTCCTATTCTATCATTCTCCATGGCAAGTTGAAGAACTTTGCTTGCCTCTTTCGGACGCCAGCCATCATCATATCCCAACCCCATCTTAATTTCTAACGCTATTCCTTATTATGTTAAGCTCCCCTCTGTTTCTTTATATCTGATCGACTTCTTCTTTTCCTATATTTTTCTCCTCTCATTCCTTAAAGCCATGTGAACTGTTGGACTCCCTTTGGTTTTGAAGCTATTAATCTCTGTGGAGTTCCTCTTTACAAATCAGATCATCAACATAGGCTTTATTGCTGAGAGAATCACGCACTATTTTATTTCCATCTTGTAAACTAAATTGTTATGAACTATAGAAGTAAACAAGTTTCAAGATATATATACATATATATAATTTTTTTTTTTTGCTTGTATATCCTTCCAAAGTTTCTTATTTGCATATAAAAAAGTGAACTGTTTTGAAGAACATACATTTTATAAGGGTATAACACGTAAAATTCTCCAGCAATATTGAAGGTAATTAAAAATAATATTGCTACAGAAATAATGGGAGTAATGATGATTATATTAATAACTTGGGTGGGTTGGTACTGTTTGCTTGTGGGGAGAAGAATAAACTCCTAAAGGGGAAAGGTAGCGAAAGAAGGATTGATAAAAAGGAAAAGTGGGAGGACAAGTTGTAGATCAAAAGTGGTGAGGGGCCACCCAAGCAATCCTGAATCGCATTGTGGACCCCGCCCTTTATGGCCACGTGGCAAAGCCCGCCGCAGCATCTTGGCCAGAGCCCCGAGCCGTTGTCGGCGCCTCTGTCTCCAGCTACTGAAGGATAAATATTATTACTCACCGGAGTAGGTGTGAACGAAATAAGATCAAATTCTAAACTAATTTATGCGACCATATGGTCTTTTACTTTCTTCTAAGCGCCATCTCAAGATACAGTGGATGGTTGAGTCGCTCTCTAAATTGGCCATTTTTATTTCACCTAAATTAGTCAGCAAGCAAACGATTGCTAACTCTGATAGTGAAATATTTTTTGGGTTATAATTTGAGATTATCTCATGATTAACTTTTTATGCTCGTGAGAGATACTAACCGTTGTCTGTTGAACTAAAAGCAATAAATTTATTTTTCAGAAGAAAAAAAGAAAGAAAGAAAAAGCAACAAACAAATAGTTGGATGTGCGACAACCATCGTACGACTGGTTATGGTTACCACATGAGACGACGTTCCCCTCCGCGATCCAAATCCATATGGGGAGTCGCGCGCGTGTGTGAACATGACGTCATCCTGTCAAAGTCTTTCATAATTCTGTGTGAACCCTGGGCCTCCTCCTTTACCGCAACGAGGGCCCACCAGGCCCACCAACACCACCAATGGGGAGTCGCCACGTTGACCCCGGGATATTTCCAGCCATTGATCCAAAGCCTCGAGAAAGCAAAAGACAAAAGCAAATAAAGCCAGGGGTGCTTCATCTGAAAGATGACAAGAATCACCTCCTAATTTATATATATATATATATATATATATATATATATATATATATATATATGTATGTATGTATGTATGTGTATATAAAGAAAGGGATGAGGGTTTGTCCATCTCCCCTTCTCATTTTCATTTTGCCATTCTCCTAGCTAGTCCTAGCAAAGGTTTCTCTCTCTCCCTTCTTCCATTTCCATTTCTCTCCCTACTTTGTGGAAATAGCTTCTTGGGCTATCATATATTGGTTTTATCTAACTACTGTGTTATTGTTTTAGGTTTTTTGTACATTAGAGGAGCGTGTAGCTGATAAGAGAGCCAAGTTTTCCTCATATATTTTTTTGGAAGGAAGGCTTGTATCAACCCTGGTTTCAGGTTGCAGAAGATGGCGCCGGTAAGCTTGCCTCCTGGTTTCAGGTTCCATCCGACCGACGAAGAACTCGTCGCATACTACCTCAGGAGTAAGATTAATGGGCATAAGATTGAGTTGGAAATAATCCCCGAGGTTGATCTTTACAAATGTGAACCATGGGATTTACCAGGTATACTCTAATCCTCCTCATCAATTTCCTTGTTAGAAGTATAAGATAATTATCTAGCTATATTTTGAGATGAGCAAAGCAAACAGAAAAGAGTTAGTAGCATTGGAGACTTATATATATTTATATCCATCTATCTTATTCAACTCTACAACTTGGTTTAGCAATCTATGATTTATCCTATTCCATTTTCTTTTCTTTTTCTTTTTATGGTTTTTTTCGTTTGAAGAAGAAACGATGTTATGCTGCTTCTTGTGGAAAGAACTTCTACACCTTGCCTTGAATAGTACTTCATCCATTCCCGTTGATTCCAGCATAACTTGCTATAGAAAAGTTCCTACATATTAAGTCTGCGTCAGTTACTTTTATAGAAGGCAAACAATCTCTGCAAGGTTTGATACCTTACTGTTTGAAATATGCCCACCACCAACGCAACTGTCGAAAGATTAATTATCTTTCGCGGCTTTTGATTTGAGAGTATATATATATATATATATATATATAGTCTCCTCTTCTTTGTCAAAAATAAGAGACATGTTATATTCAAAAGCTGATACTAAAATTCCATTGAATAGAAAGATCACCTTATCTTGTTGGCTTATATTTTCTTTTGAGGGAGAAATATCCAAAATTTGAGATAAAAGCTAAAGGTTAGTTTGAACTTTATCACGTCGGCTAGCAACCAGAGTAGGGGATATTAATAAGAAGATCCTTAGCCTCTTTGCTCTCGCTTTAGCTTTACTTCCTAACATTGGCTTCTTTTCTTTGTGGAACTTTTTATCACTTCAAATTTTGCAGCATAACTAAATAGCTAGAAACGTAACAAATAGAGCAAAGTTCCAAAAAGAAATAAAGATGGGCAAGTCAAGAAAGTTTCAAAAGAGAAGTTACATGGTCTCCAAGAGATGTTGAAATGCATAGAATTTGTTTTCACTTTTCCCTTGCCCTACTTTTAACCCCTTGTTGTTGGGGCATATCTAGGGCTTGATGGGCATCATGTTGGTTGTAATGATTATAGCATTACATTTCTTCTAAAAGCACAGAATGATAGCTAATCTTCCACACTAGTGTGAATATTATTCATCAAAAGCGAGGAGGCCCTGCTTTTGTTTTAACACTACCACATTCATCAGCCCCTTTTATTTTTGAAACTTAATTAGTTACTTAGTTAAAGGGTATTGAATAGCATCTAAACATTGATCCTAAAAACAACCTGACAAAATTGGATTTTGCAACAGAGAAATCTTTTCTACCAAGCAAGGATCTTGAATGGTTCTTTTTTAGCCCCCGAGACCGCAAGTATCCGAACGGCTCAAGAACAAACCGCGCAACGAAGGCCGGCTACTGGAAGGCGACCGGAAAAGACCGGAAGGTGAACTCACAGAGGCGCGCGGTGGGCATGAAGAAGACCTTAGTATACTATCGCGGTCGAGCACCGCATGGATCTCGGACCGACTGGGTCATGCATGAATACCGTCTCGACGAGAAGGAATGCGAGACCGACACCGGTTTACAGGTAATGTTTGTTATCCCCATCCGTTCTGACATATGAATTACATGTCATTTGGCTTTGAGTTAAAGAGCTAAGGGAAGCAATGCATGTCGCACGGCATATGTACTCTTGTTACAGGATGCATATGCTCTATGTCGCATTTTTAAGAAGAGTGCGCCGGGCCCTAAGATCATCGAGCATTATGGTGCTCCTTGTGAGGAGAACTCCCAGTGGATTAGTCGCAATCACTCGCCAACTCTAGATATCTCTTCTGATGGAAGAGGTGAAGAATTGGATAGCTGTAGCTACTCTTTCCCCAGCTCATCTGACATGATTCAAGGTGCAGCAGCACTCAATACCGCTGCTCCGGTGGACGGCAAATGGATGCAGTATCTGACCGAGGAGGCATTTAGCGCGACGAATTCGCTATATAATCCGACCAGCTTCTCTTGCTTGCCATCAAAGGTACAACTTAGATTAATTTCTACATACATGTATATATATTTACTAGTTATTGCATTTACTACGTAGAAGCTGTTGCATTGGTGGTTAACTTTATTTTAATCTTCTAAATAATATATGCAGGTAGATGTGGCTTTGGAATGTGCAAGGCTTCAACATAGGTTATCTCTGCCACCCTTGGATGTGGAGGACTTCCCACAAGTCAGTCTGGGCCACTCCGGACTCTTTCGAGAACATAACAATGAAGTCGATGCGTTGCAAGAGATCCTGTCGGTGGCGTCGGCGTCTCAGGAGCTGATCAACAACACTAGCTACCCTGATGTGTGGGCTGGAAGCAGTTCTTGCTTTGATGAGTTTGCCTCTTTCTTAGGACTCAATAAGAGGAAAGAGACAATGCAGTTCTCTCAAATGATGGATGGTGTGGGTTCCTCCAGATCCGCAATTAGATCGAGCGAAGAGGTGAGATTGATAGAGATAAGTGGTTTGGATCAAGAGGAGTTTAAGGAGGAAAAGAGGAAAGTAGAGAATCTAAGAGGGGTCAAGATGCTGAACACTGACTTAGCTGAGGTATTATACAACCTTCAACAATGATTTTTGTGTATATTTAGCTTTAGATAGATTACTCATCTTTCTCATTTTTAAACCAGATAATCGTGGAAGAAGAACAAGGCAGTCTTATAGTAAGCAACCCAAATTATTCCTTTGAAGAATCTGAAGGTATGTGCCTTAGGAACTCTTGGAACCTTTCTTATAGTTTGATATATAGACTTTCATGTTAACTCAAAGCTAGATTGCAGGAGAAGCCGATCGCCTGACCAATTCAACTGATTTAGGTGGCACTGACAACAATCCCATATTCTCTCAACCCCAGCCTGACGATTTCGCTCTCAGTTTCATCGACATCAACCAGCATGGATGCTCTCAATTACAACACGATGAGTCGGACGCAGATGCTAAAACTCCGACTTTTAATCTATATGAGAAGGTAGATGTCAGACATGGGTTGTTCGTCTCGAGAGCCGGCATGGCTAAAACAATCTATCACCCTATCGAGCCTTCGAAGAAAATTAGCTTCTATATGAATCCAGTAGCAAGAGATGGTGTGGTTGTTGGGAGGTTTCATCTTTCGACAAATGAAGTAAGTAGAGTTTCGATATTTAGCAAGTTCAAGACATTCATGAGGGACAAGGTAAGAGGAAGTAAGACTTCTTGGAAGCCATGCAAGAAGTCCTCAGGCAATGAAACAGTGAATGGAATGCTACAAACAGTTACAATTCTCATTAACGTCATGAGTGTATCTTGGGGAGGTAGGGGAGCAGGAAGGCTCAATGCAGCAAGTGTCATTCAAGGGAAGAGCAATGAAAGGGGGAAGAGAGGGTGGATCGTCTAAAATCTACTTATAATGACAATAACACCACTTGATTTGGGATGCGAGAGAGGGATTGGCAAGCATTTCCATGATGTTTGTTCACAGGAAATGAGCCTTTAATTCCTCTCGGCTGTTTCTGATCTTTACTCACTCACATTATTTTCTTGCACTCCTACCTCATTTGTTGTAACATAAAGAAGACTCAGTTAACTTTACCTATTTGTCATTGAAAGTTGTAACATATACTATAAGGTTAGGTGATGGAATATGTGTACGTAAACCATGTTGATCAAAATGTATGGAACTGTAGAATGTACTAATTATTTCATATAATTAATTGGTTTATATGATATATTTCTGGTCATTCTTCTACTGATAAACGGATCAATGGGTATAAATATATGATCAGGTCAAAAAAAAAAAAAAAAGGAATGCCAATTAACTATAAATCTCTCTCAATGGTAAGCCAAAGGAGGACCTTAGGAACAAAATACTTACCAATCCAAGACCCTCAAAACTAAAACTATGCATGCATCTTTGTAGGTGTTAACTCGTTGGCCCAACTTTCTTCTTTGCTTTCAGCTAGATCTGTTGTAGTTACGCACTAGAAAAGGTGCTTGAACTAACTTCTAACCAATATTTACCATTGATATCTTCTATAAAACGATTTAAAAAGAAGATATTGAAGGATCTCATTGAAGATGGAGCTAAGTGGTCATTCCAGTAATGGACCCGACGGTAAAAGGTTGGGTCTTTTATTCTCTAGTACGTATTATCGCAGTTGATTTCTCAAAGATAAAGAAAATAACTGGAGGAATTTAACCCAGGCTAAAGGGCAAGGTGGCCATTATAACTGGCGGCGCACGTGGCATCGGCGCCGCGACCGCCAAGCTCTTCGCAAGTCACGGCGCCAGAGTCGTCATCGCCGACATCCTCGATGAGGATGGCGCCCGCCTCGCCGACTCCATTCCCGCTGCCCGTTACGTCCACTGCGACGTCTCCCGGGAATCCGACATCGAATCCGCCGTCTCCCTCACGCTGACGTGGCACGGCCGGCTCGACGTCATGTTCAACAACGCCGGCGTGGCTGGCCCCTTCGGCAGCATCACCCGCCTCGACGCCGCCGAGATGCATTACGTCATCGGCGTGAACGTCTGCGGCACCGTGCACGGGATCAAGCACGCGGCGCGCGCGATGGCTGCGGCCGGCGCGTGCGGGAGCATCATATGCGCGGCGAGCTCCGCCGCCATGATGGGAGGGCTGGGCTCGCATGTGTACACGCTAACCAAGGAGGCGGTCGTCGGCGTGGCGAGGAGCGCGGCATGCGAGCTCGGCCCGAGCGGGATACGGGTCAACTGCGTGTCACCGCACGGCGTGCCGTCGGAGATGCTGCTCGCTGCGTACCGGAAGGTGACGGGGAGGGATGACGTGGGAGCCGAGGAGCTGAGGAGGGTGGTGGAGGAGACGGGGAGCTTGCTGCGCGGGCGGTGCGCCACGGCGGATGACGTGGCGCAGGCGGCGCTGTTCTTGGCGAGTGACGAGGCCGGGTATGTAACGGGGCATAACCTGGTCGTCGATGGAGGTTTTACTTCTGGGTGTAGTGCTATGAGTTTTATCTACCGGTGAAAGCTATAGAAAATTGAGTTGCTTTGTCTTATTATTATTACAATAATTATCAAGTTTACTTCAATATCTTCTCTCCCAAAAAGAGAAAAAAAAAAG
Source organism: Typha latifolia (assembly GCF_019914945.1). NCBI lineage: Eukaryota > Viridiplantae > Streptophyta > Magnoliopsida > Poales > Typhaceae > Typha > Typha latifolia. Next base: position 11,167,726 of record NC_133093.1, on the reverse strand, counting down.
AAACAACAGAACTCGGTGCTGTTTTAAGAAATTTCTGAATTGTTTTTTAAAACTTTTTTCATATTCTAATTTACAAAACATTGATACAGCAACGGAAAACAACAATAGAACAGTTGGAATAATCGACAGGAAGCTGGTAAAGAAGAAATTGAGTGTGGGCAAATGTTTAACAGAAGAAGCTTAAAATCTGATTATAACGAGAGAATAGATGGAATAGTACCTACCTGTACTAGTTTATTACAAACAAAACTAATGAGAAGAATAGCTGCACAATCGTAGGACATAAGATGAATTAAAGAAGCTGTTCGAATATAACTGGTCCAGATTTGATTGAATTTACTACAGCAGAGATGGAAAAAGAATAAGCCTTCTAGTTCGGACTGCCAGAAGGATTTCTGTTCCATGATAGATAGGATGGATCTCCAAGGGTCCTGCACAAAAACCAGAGTTAAATTGCCTGCGGAAATAATTATCTCTAAAAACTGAATGTGAAGAGCACCAAATTTAATTCTATGAATGCAATACTTCACAAACTGAATTCCTCTTCATTCTACCTCCACTTAAAATATAGTTAATCTGAAAAAAGTGCAGTATATTTGTCAATTTTGATAAGAGAACATGAAAGGGTGGGCCTTAGAACCTCAATTCAGTCAATTTCTGGACCTAAATTCAATAAATTTGGATAGCAAGGACTTGAATCTCCAATATCTCAACAATTGATGACATTAAAATCATCTATCACAGACACCACTTATTCAATTAGAGTAAATCATGTGAAACTATGTACCATATGAACATAATATTAATGGTATGCACATTCCCTCGGCGAGGAATTAAGATACCTACCTTGGCTTAAAAAAGTACAGAGTAATAAAACCCAATGCAAGAAATAAGCATAAGCCACCAATAGTGAGATAGGCTAAACCAAGAAAATTGTTCTTTCCACCTATCCAGGTGGCAGTTGAAAGAACCAATTTCTTCGTCCCTCCATAACTATAGGTGTTGTAGTTGTTCTCTATCACCACAGTTATTTCCTCATTTGCTGCAATATCAACCTCAATTCTCCCATAGAGTTTTCTGAAAGTCGGGAGGGCAGCAGTTCTCATCCAAACTATGAGATCCTCTTGTTCACTTAACTGAAATATGTTAGAAAATGACAGATCACAACAAGAAAGTTAGTTTTATGAAAAAAAGAAAAATGAAACTTGAATGTAGTGAAGAATAAAGGTTTCAAGATAGAAAAAAGAACTTAGGAGAATCAAGACAAACATAACACCTACAGGTATGCTAGCATTAAGTTTTGCACCACCAATCAGAGCTCCATTCTGGAAATTTTTGGGATAAACTTTGCTGCCAAATTTGTGTTTCTTATCACTCTGCCATGCTATGTTCTTTTTATTCACTGGAGTGACCTTCTTACTTACTGAAAATGTGTATGTATCATTAAACAAACTCCAAGCAATGAGGCCACAGGGAACAATTGCAGACCCATCTGCAGTGGTGCCTTCTGGTTCACAAAGTTTGGTCTCATGCTCACTTGCTGTAGTTTGCAATTGTTTATCGCTTCGGCTTTTGACATACCTATGTAATGAAGCAGTTCAAACTTGAAAATCAGCATGACAAATCAATAGGCCATTAAGTGAAACTGGAAGCTCTTGCTGTGTAAACCTGTGTAAACTGAATTATCAAAAGCTAATTTGTGAAGTCATTGTTATTCGTAAGCCGATTAACAATAACCTTGCAGGTCAAGCTACAATTCCATGTACATTCCTGATGTATTGGAACTAAATTGATTATCCAAATAGCAGATATTACAGTCAGCAGTGCCCATACCGGCGATGATTTTGGTAGAAGTTATCAAGCTGATAATAAACATGGATTGGACTTTTCATATACTTTGGCACCTGAAAGGTATACAAACACTCAGTAGATTTAAGCTTTTGAGAGGCGAACTCTATAAAAAACAGAAGCAAGAATAAGACTAAGAACTTACAACTAATCTTCGAGTACAGGTTTTGTTAGTTTCACTGCTCTGAATGAAAGAAAGTTTATCATCGTGCAGCTGATCAGGGATGCAATCTGCATCATATCTGTCTACGACTTCGACAACCTAGATATCAGACATAGGGTTAAGTACCTAAACTTGTAAAAAACATATTGATCCAAAAGAGGAAGAGTTTTGTTACATTTTTTGAGGCAGACAAAGATATCAACCCAATAGGAATGAAGACAATACCGATGATGGCAAAGGTAGCAATAACCTGTACATGTACATAAAATAAATTTCACTTAATTGACCTTCAGATTTGGGTTTTATAGAAGAATAGCAGGACTTACAATTCCTGGAGTTAGTAGTGGTTTACAAGCTGGAAGCTCTTGCTGTGTAAACCGGGAATCTGAAGAATCATGATAAAACTACATATCAATGAAGAAAGGAAGCAGAAAATTTTCTTATCAGGGCAAGGTGGACGCCAAGAAAAATGTAAAATATCTACATACTACCACACCACTTTAATAGTATGAATAAATAAACTGTTCACTTGAACTCAGCTTGTTGTACACATTGATGTTTTGACAACTAAATTTAAACCGCAGAAAAACAACGGAATCTTACGGATTACTTTTGTTTTTCTAATAGAACACCATGGAATCTCTAAACTTGTCAACAACCCAAATTAAAAGTACGACTGCAAATCCCAAAAAAGGCTTCAGGCAACTTCTCATTCCAAACACTCAATAAAAACTGCATTCTATTCAAAATGTGTTCGTTTTTGGACATCACTAACTTATACAACCACAGTAATAAAAAAATCTAAGATAGAATCTAGCACTTTACTCACATTGGAAGACAAAATCGAACGCAGAAGCTAGAGATGAAAATTTGATCGAATAAAAGCGAGATATTACATTTGGGTTTCTTGGAATTCCTTCTTGGAGCCGAGCCATCGGTGGCTCCATCGCTCCCGGGCGCCGAAACCCCCGTGGTGTTCATGAACAAGAGGAGAAGCGAAATCAAAAGCGTCGAAGCTAAAGAAAAAAGAAAGGAGAAAAGTGACAGAAAATGAGAAAAGAAAAGGAGAGAGAAAAGAGATCGAGGACTTCACGATACTTCCCCGATAACGGAGGGGGTTTTCTGTGAACGGCCTTTTCCTGGACGTCGTTACAACTGCCATGGCCCTTGGGCTCGGGGGGAACGGACGGTGGAGCCCATCTCGACCCGTAAGCTGTCGCCGCTTCCAAGTGATTCGAGTGGCACCTTTAAATTGTAAATTGTAAATTGTAATTCATGACCGGGTCTAATGGACTGGATTGAGCCTGAGATGTTTGTTATCTAGAAAAATACCTACCATATTTGAAGGCTCCAGAAGCCACTACCATCTTCGCAACTCCACGTGGCGAGGAAATCGTCTTCCACGTGGCGCTTGGTTTCAAAGAGTCGGTGCGACCCTATTGTTCAATGGCAGCTATAAATGCATCGTCTACCTATCCTTCTTCTCGCCATTTCAGTTTAATTCTCTCCTCCAACTTCCCCTCTTTTCAAGAACCCAAGCCGAAGTCTCTCAAGGTAATTTTTACTTTTCCTTGTCGCGGATCTTGCTAATAGTTATTTATTTTGTGGTATATTTTTAATTTCTGATCGGTAATCTAAACTCTATGCTCGAATTATGGCACGGATCATTTCTTTTTTATTTCTTTCGATGGCCTATTTTGATTTGAGATTTTACGGGATATTTCAGGGGCTTGATAATTTTTTGTCGCTAGATCTGAGGTGATCTACAGATTTTCTTAGCTTTTGATGAAGATCTGGTGGTCTTCTGCGATGATTTGATGACTTTGGTTGATTGTGGTTTGATGTATAGTCTTGCTGTTCGATTTGATTTGGCCTAGATCTTCCTTTATTTATGTGATGGTGATCTAATCTTTTTAAACAGCTGGATCTGGACGTGTTGCTTTACAGTAATTTTAAGAAACTTTTATCGTTCTGTTGTTTTGCCTTCACCGATTAGAATTAAGTTGTGTAATCTGTATATCGTGCGATCCGTTCAAGATCTCTAGTCCTCAATCCATACTCTTCTGTGGTCGTTATTTGATTCTTAGATCTCTTTACTGAGATTAATCTTTGGGTTCTGGTTGCAGATGCAGATCTTTGTGAAAACGCTCACTGGCAAGACCATTACCCTGGAGGTGGAGAGCTCCGATACGATTGACAACGTGAAGGCAAAGATCCAGGACAAGGAGGGCATTCCCCCGGACCAGCAACGTCTCATCTTTGCTGGCAAGCAGCTTGAGGACGGTCGCACCCTCGCCGATTACAACATCCAAAAAGAATCCACTCTCCACCTCGTCCTGCGCCTCCGTGGTGGCATGCAGATCTTCGTCAAGACGTTGACCGGCAAGACGATTACTCTGGAAGTCGAGAGCTCTGACACGATCGACAACGTGAAGGCAAAGATCCAGGACAAGGAGGGCATTCCCCCGGACCAGCAGCGTCTCATCTTTGCAGGCAAGCAGCTTGAGGATGGTCGTACCCTCGCTGATTATAATATCCAAAAAGAATCCACTCTCCATCTCGTCCTCCGCCTCCGTGGTGGCATGCAAATCTTTGTCAAGACGTTGACCGGCAAGACGATTACTCTTGAAGTCGAGAGCTCTGACACGATCGACAACGTGAAGGCGAAGATCCAGGACAAGGAGGGCATCCCCCCAGATCAGCAGAGGCTTATTTTTGCTGGCAAGCAGCTAGAGGACGGCCGCACCCTTGCTGACTACAATATTCAGAAGGAATCCACCTTGCATCTTGTCCTTCGTCTCCGTGGTGGCATGCAGATCTTTGTGAAGACACTAACTGGCAAGACTATTACTCTTGAAGTCGAGAGCTCTGACACGATCGATAACGTGAAGGCGAAGATCCAGGATAAGGAGGGCATTCCCCCAGATCAGCAGAGGCTTATATTTGCTGGCAAGCAGCTAGAGGACGGCCGCACCCTGGCCGACTACAATATTCAGAAGGAGTCCACCCTCCATTTGGTGCTGAGACTTCGAGGTGGTATGCAGATCTTTGTGAAGACCCTCACTGGGAAGACGATCACCCTGGAGGTTGAGAGCTCTGACACGATCGACAATGTGAAAGCCAAGATCCAGGACAAGGAGGGTATTCCACCGGACCAGCAGCGTCTTATCTTCGCTGGTAAGCAGCTTGAGGATGGGCGCACGTTAGCGGACTACAATATTCAGAAGGAGTCCACTCTCCACCTTGTGCTCCGCCTCCGTGGGGGCCATTGAGCCATTACGCTGGTCTATATCCTCGGATCTAGCAGTCAGTCTTATGTCTTTCTGGCTGCTTATCCAATTCACTTGATAGAATCTTTGGTATATGCTACTATGGTAGAAGAAACCCTTTATGTTTCGTGTATGAAGAAATAACACTGGTGTGTTTATGCTCAATAATTTCTGGTTTTCAAGTGTGGTGCTGTATTTGGTTTACACTTTCGTGGGAATGGTAGTTTTAGTCTCCATGGTTTGTTGGCCGATTTCTCATGTACGCTCTTATTGTGATGCTAGTCCGAGAGACTGTAACTCAAGGGATTGTATTTGCGCTATCTTTGGACACTGGTATCTTTATAGAGTTCTAACATCTAAGCAGAAAATGTGCAGCCAAGTTGCAAATAGAAACAGAATCGATAACGAAATCTTGATTATACTCTCAGCCATATATATGCACACTGTAAGAAGACGATGGTTGTCTTAACTCTCCCTAAAGATTTGCTTTTCGGATTCTCTTCGGTATTAGACACTTGACATTGTATTGTATCAAGCAATCAATCCATCTCTATCGGACTTGTTGGCGGTGCATCCTGTAGACCATCCACCAGACCCAAAAGGCCAGGGCACCAAAATTGATCCATGTAGGTTGATTTCTTCTTTGCATAGAACTGAATTAGCCTTATCCACTATAGTGGTATGTTTTAACTTTTCCCTTAATTCATCACTTCCTAACTGTTTTGCTTGTACTGTCCTAATATTTCTTCTATTCTCCTCACTTTTCTGAACATGTTCTTCGTACTTAAAAGCATTTGTTGCTCTTTTCCTGTCTTTTCAAGAACTTAGCCTAGGAAACCTCTCCCAAGAAGGATTGGCAAATTCTGAAGGCCATCCACTACCTTAACCTGGTTCTTATCCTGGTCATCCGTCTCCATTAGATCATCTTGACGACTATTCGTATAATGCCTTACCTCGTAGCTCACCTTATCTGGTGAAACGAAGGTGCTAGAATCTGTCACAGAAGAGATCACCAATCTTTGGAACACATAAGCACCATAAAATTTCGCACGTCTGAGATTTTTTTTTAATATGTGTCTAGCATAAATATTTGCTCCCAATTGTGGAATCTATTTGAAGTTGATAGGTTCACATAGAAAAGTTTGTAGCCACACATACTGACGCAGAATGCAGATGCACATATTGGTGTATACACACTTTGAACAAGTACTTTTAGGACACTGAAATGTTCTCTTGCCAGGTAATCTTAGCCTTTTGTTTTCCTTTGAAGTAAACCAAGTATCTCATGGGAGTGGAAATAAATGTAGGACTGAATAGAAGCAAAATAGTAGTAGGTCTGTTGCAAGACTGAAGCTAATTTAGAGGACTATAGTGGTGATCGTTCTGTTGAAGTTTCTCAGATCAGTGGCTGAGAGGACATCAAATCTTCGATACTAATGGAAGTATAGAGGACTATAGTGGCGATCGTTCTGTTGAAGTTTCTCAGATCAGTGGCTGAGAGGACATCAAATCTTCAATGCTAATGGAAGTATAGAACAATGAACATTGACTGATATGCAAAAGCCGAAGTATCAGTTAATAATGTTTCGCATCTACATGGTCTTTATTTCATATTCAAGTATATTGCTGTTGGCAGCTCATCCTAATGAAGTTACAATGACGTAAAAGTTAAAAACAAGACACGAGACATTCAAAATTTAATTAACAAGAAATTGCTTTCTTTGTTAGTTCTGTTAGTGCAATTGAGGAGAGCTGTATAAATTACAAGCTAAACCATCTATACTACTCAATGACACAACTTCAATGCTGCTTGCTTGGATTGCTTGCGGAAGTTGTTGATTTTGATCTATATAAGATGTTCGATCCATGAACAGTGGATATATTTAATAGAATTCAGCTATGCTTCCATGATTGTTTTGGCAAGAAGATTTTTGTTTCCTTGGCCGACTGGACACTGCAATTTAGAGCGCTTCCATATGCTGTTTTTGTCCAAGAGCCAAAGCAACCTTATGCCTTCAGTTTCCTTCAGATTCAGACAATCTAATCTGTTCATCAAGTTATATCTTCCTGGGAACCAAAACTTCTTTGGAGCCACTCTGCATTAACTTGGAGACCTGCATCTCTGAGACTATTCAAGGCAGACCTATACAGCCTCTCATCCAATCCAGTTCTGTCTGACTTCATATCTTTCAGCAATTCAATTAGCTCATTAAATCTACTGGTCTTGGAGAATACTCCAACCATAGTACCTGCCAAGGCCCTATCAGTTTTTCCTCCGCTCATCGTAAACTCCTGATACAACTTGATGCAATCTTCCAGTTTTCTTGCCTTGCTATAGGCACCAATGATACTGGTGTAGCTAATCCTATCTGCCACTACCTTCCTCCTCTTCATCTCCTTCCATAGCTTCTCCACTTGCCTCGGGTTCATGAGCCTCCCATGCATGTCCATGAGAGAATTGTAAACCCACACATTAGGTTGGCATCCTTTCTCCTTCATCATGGCCAAAAGCCTCATGGCATCTCTCACTCTACCAGTCTTCCCATACATTGAGATTATGTTTGAGTAAGCAACCACACACCGGTCGAAGCCTTTCTCCATCATCTCTGAGAACACGACCTCGGCCTTCTTTGATAGCCCAAGACGGCAATAGACATTGATGACTGAAGCATATGTCACTTGCCCTGGCTCACATCCTAGGGAGATCAAGTGCTCATATGCTCTCAGTGAAGCCCTGAGCCCTACTTTCTTGGCAAAACCATTAACTACAGCGCAAAAGATACAGTCTGATACTCTTACTCCAATCTCTTTCATCTCTTCTACTACTTGAATTGTCTTCTCCACCAACCCAACTTCCACATACATCATCACAAGCTTCAGGAAGATGTCTGGATCTTTCACCAGTCCCTTCTCTCGAGCTTCATCGTATAGATCTTCCGCTATCTCCGCTTCTCTGATTCCTGCAAAAGATCTGATCAGTGAAGCATAGATGGAAGGATTCGGAGATATCCTCTCTCCTTCCATCTCTCTGAAGTAGCGAAGAGCCTCAAAAGCTCTTCCTGACCTTCCTAATGAATCACAGAGGATAGAGCATATCTCAGCTGATACAGCTGAAGGCTTCTGATGCAAGGATTTATATTCAACAAATAGAGCAAGCACCATGTCTGTGTTCCCAGTCGCCCGATACGCCTCCATGATAGAGCGATAGGAGGCGGAATTTAATGCCAGACGAGCGGCCCTCATCCGATCACACGCCGCAATGGTACTGCTATACATGTGGAGCTTGTTGTAACCTTGCATTGCTGAATTAAAGCATGAAACAGCAGTACCTCCATTCTTGGTCTCAAGAAGCCCGAGCAGTCGATCCGCAAGCTTGAATTTTCTTGCTTTGACGCAAGTCCTGATGACCCGAACAAATGTGGGCTCATCTGGAAGCAAATTGAAAACCTCGTAATCTTCCAGCAGAGCTGCGATGGAGTCCCACTTCTTCGATTTGAGCAGCCCCCTGATCAAAACCTTCAGGGTGGTCGTGTCAGGCCGGAAATTTGGCTGATCTCTAGCTTTCTGATAGTACTCAAAAGCCAGAGTCTCGGTCTGTGGACTCTCGCAGAGCCCATGTATGAATCGGTTTGATATTTCGGGATCGGTGGCCGCCGGAGATGACTGCTGCGATGGGGAATTAACGGGACGCAGAATGATTCGGAGATCATTCGAGGAGTCTTCGACGAGAGTCGAAGAGAGGGATTTGGATGAATTAATGGTGAGGTTTCGTTGCTTCTTCGGGAGAAGAATAAGAGACAATGGAGAAGGGATCGAGTTGGGGAGTTGGGTCTTCGTGCGAGTTTTGTGAGAAGGCAGAGGAGGCAATGGCCAGTCTGAGCTCCATATGGCCATTAAATTTAAGGGCGGAGGTTTTTTTAGGAAGGAGAGGAGAAGAGGCTAACAATGGCTCACTTTATATATACCTTATCCTTTGGTGGATTTTTTTTCAGCGGAATGAGCGAATGAGAGGAGGACGCGTGGAAGATTTGAGAACCGTTGGAATTATTCAAAAATATATTTGTGACTCAGGTGTTGAATCGCACGCAACGCAAGCGTTCGACGGCGTTGTGGACTCGTGTATGCCCCAGCAAAGTGTTTGGTTTAGTTTAGTTGGGAAATCACAGCCTCTCCTATGTTCCGATGAGGGGAATTAATCCACGTAGCAAGTGTTTGGTCTTTTATTAGTTATTATTTTTAACTTCGTTAAAGCTACTTAGTGCTTGGATATTTTTTTGAAGTGGAAGCCCCAATCGATTAACAAATCCCACCAAATCTAACTTGCTTTAAAAAATCTAGTGGATAGTGTAGCCAATCCAGCTGCCTTCCAATAACCTGATAACCAACCGAAAGATGCCCTCACATCTCTGTTCGAAGGACAGTCTCATTATATTCCAAAAGTTGCACAGACTTACTCTATGTGTGGATCATCTAATTGTGCTTATAAAGACCTAAGCACAGTGAATTATTCTCATTGTCAGGCGACCCCAAGTGCAGTAATTTTATTACTAGATGATTTGGTAGTGACTCCTCTTCCCTCTGTTTTAGTCATCCCCTCTATTCTTATGAGAGCTAAAGAAGGTGTACAGGAGGTAATGTTAATTGTGCTAGAATTGTAATGAATTTAGTTAAATACTCTAAATCTTAAGGTCTTCTCTTGCAGTGTTTCATGCCTCCATGACTTCTAAGACAGCTCTTACGGATGCATTCAGAGTGTGCGCACGATCTAGTTACGTTTACTTTTACAGAATATTCGCATTCAAGCAATTGTGAGCTTATTCCAATTCAGAATATATATATATATTTTTTCCAACTAATTATACGGAATAGAGAAGATTGAAATCCAACTCCATCTACTAAGAAGATGAATTATTTTCGGAAGGTGAGACCAGAGCCATGCATGCAGCTTCTTCTCCACTATGTCGTCCAACCTTCGAGCCATCTCGTCTTCTCATATAATACTCTCTATACCATAACTCTTTGTATTCTCAATGACTCCTCGGCTCTACCAACTCCTACATTACATAGGGAAGATTAAAGATCGACCGAATTGATTGGGGGAAATCCCCGGCAAAGGGCGACTCACCTGGTTCTAAGTTCCCGATGGAGATAGACATCGGTGAAGGTAACTTAACTTAATGGACTCATAACTACTTACGACTCGTCGCTTCTCCTTCCCATTAGCATCAACGCCAGTATATAAACCCCAGATGCAAAAGAAGTTTTTGCAATCTCTCGACTCAAAAGATATGGCTACCAACAACACCATCACCTTAAAGTTAATTGTACGCCGAAGCCGATTCAAAGTTCGTCGACATCTTGCTAAGTTTCTTGACCCTTCCCATTGGTACCATTCTCTCTCTCACCAACAACAAATTATTCTCAACTGGTTCCCTCAACAATCTGTACCAGAGTGTCGTAGATCTCGACGACAAGTACTTCGACCTCATGGCAAGCAAAGCCATGCTACTCCACCCTAGCAACTCGGCAGAGGGGAAGCTACGTGATTTAACTATACACATCGAAGGCTCTACAGTTCTCCAATACTACGTTTGTGATGAGAGTTGCCATTGGGAGCTCTTGAGTCCCTATGCGAATACAAAATGCCGTTGTGGGGCTTCGATGGCGAGGAAGGTGAAGGTAACTAGAAAGAGGAGTAGTTGCGAGGAATACGAAGGGGTTTTCATGAAAGGGCTTACGAGGTTTATGATCAGTGACGATTGGGTTATAACGCCGGCTTCAACTCGCGTTGTCTTATCGTTGCTTGAACAAGTGAATTCCTTCGAGGAGAGAGAAGTGCATTTTGGTCCTTCTGATGTAAGTAATATATATTTACCTTTTTTTAGTATGTTTGGATTTTACAGGAAGAAATTTTATAAAAATTACCCTATGAAAATTTTAGCTCTGTAAACGTATTCTTCTTCTCTTCAGGTTATTCGTTTACTCCGATGCTCTTTGGACTCCAATACTGTAACTGATACATTTCTAGCAGAGAAAGATCAAAGCAATTCGTCAAAAATACCCGGAATTGTCGTTCGGCAAAATCGTCGAACTTCAATTGCGAAAATTAAACTGAAGCTTTTTATAGACAGAAAGGATAAGAAGGTCATATACGCAGAATGCGATGAATACTTCATCGATTTATTGTTTAGGTTTCTAACTTTTCCAATGGGGTTTGTGGTTAAGAAACAAATTCTCCGATCAGCTGTTACAACAATCTATACAAAAGTGTCCTCAATCTGGATGAGGCCAGTTACTTCCAGACATGCTCAAGAGACTTCTTAATTAATCCAATGCTTCCAGAACATCTCTATTATTACAACCAGCTCACAAACAAATGTTAGATGTCAGTGCGGTGTTATAACTGACAAGAGGATGAAGCTTATTGACTACAGCAGGGAGATTGTTAAGCGTACAGTGTATATGGTCACTGATGATCTCGTAGTAACTCCTCTTCCATCTGTATCAGTGATCACTCCTTACCTGACGAGAGCTAGAGAAGGAGCCAGACATGACAGTAGAAAGAGTAAATTTGAATTGCAATTTAATGGTCATGTTTGTTTTCTTTTTCTTTTTCTTTTTCAAGCTCTTGCATTGGCTTCACACCTCCATGATTTCTAAAACAGTCCCCACAGACGCATTTATTGCCGAGCAGAATTTGGTGGAAGTTGTTCGTGGTTGGTCAATAGTTGATGTATTTATTGGTATTTGATGAATTTAAATATAATTTTCTCCTCTGACCAGAAATGCAAGATCCCATTGACGCGGCTAATCAATCCCCATGCATATTGTGTGCACATTTAGAAACTTAAACTATAGTCTCTTGATTATTATTTTTTTAACTGGCCGGCTTAGAATGGGAAGCATTTTCAAGGAGATATAGATTATATCTTTGCAAGTGGACAATTAATTTACAATTTTAAATTCATATCTCAGATCTCAGATCTCAGTTCCCAGATCCGATTAAAATTTCAACAAACTTTGGACCCCGCCTCGCTGTCATTATAACCAGCTCTAATATTACGTATTCGTACCCAACCGCTTGTAGTAGTATTTATAACCCCCATCCTTGTATCGCAACCGCATGGATCCTCCTTCTCCCTTAACCCCCAAAGCCCAAAATGGCAGAGACGAAGAACTCAAAGCCTACAAGGAATACGAAGACATCGCTTCAACCCTACCCTGCGAATTATTGGGTTCCTTCCCTATCCCCAAGTACCAAAACTTCTTTTACCCCAATCACCTCGTCTCCACCACCATCGCAGTCCAATCCACCTTCCAACCCCGACCCTCCGACATCATCCTCGCCACCCAACCAAAGTCCGGCACCACGTGGCTCAAATCCATCATCTTTTGCATCTTAAATCGCGCCCGCTTCGCCTTCGACGATGACCACCCTCTCCTCCACTCTAGCCCGCATGACCTCTTCCCTTTCTTGCACACCTTATACGAGGACCGAACACTTCCTATCGAGCTCCTTGCTTCCATGCCGTCTCCTCGTCTCCTCGCGACCCATAACCCGCTCTCCAGTCTTCCGGCGTCGGTCCTCGACTCCGGTTGCCGTATCGTTTACTTATGCCGTAACCCCAAGGATGCCTTCGTGTCCATGTGGCATTACATTGATCAAACGATACCAAGCACAATCAAGAGGCCATCTATTGAGGAATTATTTGAGCCCTTCTCCAAGGGGATCATGGCATATGGGCCGTTGTGGGATCACGTTCTTGAGTACTGGGAAGAGAGTTTGAGGAGGCCGGAGAAAGTTATGTTTTTGAAGTACGAGGACATGATGGATAACGCCGGAGCAAACGTGAGGAAGCTTGCGGATTTTTTGGAGATGGCATTTACCGAAGATGAGGAGAAGGAAGGGGTGGTGGAGGAGATTGTGAGGTTCTGTAGCTTCGAGAAGATGAGCACTGTTAAGGTGAATAAAGAGGGGAAGCATGGCAAGGATAGTTGTCATACGTTTTGCAATTCCGCTTTCTTTAGAAAGGGGAAGGTTGGGGACTGGAAGGAGCATATGAGCGAGGAGATGGCTCGAAGGTTGGACGACATAGTGGAGAAGAAGCTGCAGGGCTCTGGTCTCACCTTCCAAAAATAACTCTTCTCGAGTCTTTGTCATGAGCAATGTTATATTTATGCTACAGTTCAGCTTTGGGCGGTTTAATTTACCGTTGTTTAAGAAGAAATAAGTGCTTCAACCGTCTAAGAAATAATTTCGGGATTCGCTGTTCAAACGGCCAAATCAGGCATTCCAACCGAAAACTAGAAACAACTCTAAGACTAGAAGCCTAGGTCAAGGTGTTTTATTTTATTGTATTTTTGTTTATGTTGGGCAATATGATCTTTTTCTTTCCAATCTTCTTCCTTCTTGCCTAGATACCTTCCCCTTTGATAATTTTGGAGTACCGTGATGGTAACATCAGGGCATTGATTGAATTTTTTTGTTGGGAAAGATAGTTACTTACCATTAGATTTTTCAACAGTCAATTAAGGTAGAAATAAGTTAAAATAACTATGGATACAAAATTGGTGATCCTCTTGAATATTTTTTTTTAAATTAAGATAAAAATAAATAAGGAACTAAATTTTAAAGTAAAATAAAAAGTATTTTAGATTATTTTTTTATTTTTAAAAGTAATAATATATTTTCTACTCCCTTAATTTTTGTTAGGGTAAATTTAACCTAGACTATTTTTAAGGTATTCTAGACAAAAATATAGGAGTCAAAATGATAAATTTTTATATGATGTGATATAAGTTTTTTATCAACTCTTTTAAAATTTTCATTGAATAAATAAAAGAATAGGCACAGCTTTTGATGTTAATTTGGCCCACCAAAGTGTTGCAGTAATAATAGTAGGTTGGATTTTGCCTTTTAATGGTATACGGATGAGAGAATACTTGGGCTTAAAAGGCCCATAAAAAGGCCCAATTGTTCAAAAATACCACATGGCGGTAATACGACAGACGAATACCCGGGTTTGGGCTTATTCCGCATTCATATTTCCAGAGGCAAAGGATTATCCGGAGCCGTTCGAATCTCTCCGATAACGCGAATCTCGAGGTCGATTCGACGGCCAGGACATCCGATTCCCCGAATAACAATCCACGGATTGGATTGGTGGAGGGGAAGAAGGGCCTTATCTTAGAATAGACCCTGCAATAACTTTATTCCGACCTACCCACCAATTTTCTTCGCCTTTCCTTATTCCTATCCCCTAACCCCCTCTTCTTCCTCCGACGCTCTTCTCCTCGCCTCTCCTCTCCTCGCCGGGAGGAGAAATCCTAATCGCTTACCCTCTCCATTTCGCTTCGGGATTCGTCGATCTCAACTCCGCCGAACTCTTAGGTACAGGTTTTTGATTCTCTTTGGTCCTTTATCTCCAGTCGTTTGCTTCAGTTCGAGAAATTTGCGTTACTAAATTGTTTCTTTTGGCTTTCTTCGAATGAATTTGGAAGTATTCGAAGATTTCTGGAGATTGAGGCATTGGAGTGGCTCAGTGGCATTTATGATGATCGAAGCATCGGCTCAAAACGACTTAGGGAGAGCGATAAAAGAAGAGGCAAAGTTTAGGAAGAGAAGTAGAGATCTTGTTTGGGACAAAAGAGGTATTGCTTATTTATATTGTTAATTTGGATCTTAATTGTAGCTTGCTCTCTATCCTGGACCTTTTTCTCGTGGTATCAACTTATTCGACTTGTTTTGTAGGCTTGTTCTATCTTATGCGATTACTGACAGATAGATACATGCGAAGTAAATTATATCTCCTTGAAGAGCTGATATCTTATTTACACTGAATTGAATTGGACGTTGTTTTCAACTCATTATCATTTCATTCGTGACATATTCGTGAATTGTTCAAATTGGCATCTTGCAATTTATCTGTGTTTTTCTCCTTAACTGAGTTGAGGATGAGCAGTCTTAGTCGGATGTGGGCAAAACAGATCTCTTTTTTCTTAATTCTTTTTTTTTTTTTTTTTTTGCAAGACATTCTTGAGGTTACCGTTCTAGTTAGAGAGCTTGAGTACCTATACAAATGGGATGCAATTTTGCAGCAGTGGGAAGGAACAATTGAATGAATAATGGCCAAAATCTCTTTGATCTATTGCTTATGGTTCCAGCCATGTAGGGCGCATTATCAGTTGGTTATGGCTGATGGTTGAACTTTACATTTTAACATGTCTGCTATCATTTCTCTCGTTTTTCTGGGTGTAAAAAGTTTTGCCAGTCTATTTGATTCCTTTGTTTGTCTTACTGTTGCCAGTATTTTCCTTTTGTAACGCAGAATTTTTACTAGTCTCCTTAGCTTAAGTTTTGTTCGTACTTATTTGGCCCTGATAGGTCTCTACGCCACTGCATTAGGCATGCCAAAAAAGAAAGTCGCTGGAGAATCTGTTAAAAGGGCACGGATTGCAAATTGGACGCGAACTCTTGATGCAGCATTGGTGCGAATTCTGAAACAAGAATACTTTGAAGGAAATTTCGTCAATGGATTATTTACAAAAAGTGCATGGATCCGGATAGTTGCCGCCTTTAATGCTAAAACAAGGTTGAATCTTAATAAAGGCCATCTTCAGAATCGATTAAAGGTCCTGAAGGACATATTCAGGTTGTACAACGATGTTGCCACAATGAGTGGGTGGGAGTGGGATCCAGTTCGAAATCTACCTAAACCTGAGGACCCTTCCAGTTGGGAACGTATAGTAGTGGTATATATTTTTTGAATTATCCATTTAAGGATTGCGTTTTGAATAATTTGTCCTCAGTGATCTTACTCATTGAACATACTTTTTCTCCTTGTTTTATAATATAGATAAATCCACAATTTGCAAAGTGCCGCGACAAACCTTTCCCAGCTTATCCAATCCTTAAGTTATTTTTTGTGAAGGACACATCAAATCAAAGCCAAATGGATGCAATGGCAGTTGATCTGAGTGATATAGGGGAGGATAGCTCTTCTTCCCATAGCTTGTCTGAAAAGAATGCATCTATTGAGAAGCAAAAGGATAGAACGGCTCCTGTTGCTAGTAATAACAAGGGTAATGATGCTTCTGCCTCTGATGATGTCTCTAGCTCAGGTCTCAGTGAAAGGACCTTTGTTGTTTCGAGAGCTTTGGAAGAGCTGGTGGAGATTGGACGACGGCAACAAGAGATTGCTAGTGAGCTCCTCAGCCAAGAGATTGCTTTCAGGCCAAAGTCTTACTCAATCGAGCAGTGCATATCCAAACTGAAATCATTGCGCAACATTTCTTCAGAAGCCTTTCTAGCTGCTTGTGAAGCTTTTCAAGATAAGCATGATAGATGTGTTTTCATGAACCTCAAGGGACCAGTTCTCCGTGCCTGGATTGACCGGAAGTTTGCCATGCACTCCATTTATCATCAGCCCATTCAGCCCATACAGCAGCGGCCGCCGCATGCTGCTCCTTGCCCTCCCTCACAGGAGGTAGATTATTCTTGAATTCAAACCCTTCCTTTTGTGGTCATTGTACTGTATTAGACCTCTAGATTGGAAAACTGCAACTCTATAAATTTATAATTGTTGCTGATATGCAGTATTATGTTTCAGTGCAGTTATAGTTCAGGAGTATAAAAATCTCAAGAGTATGAGTCATGGAAGGTTTTTATGATCAAATTTAAGAGCACCTGTTTGACATCATATATAGATGCCATGTTCTATTCCTTCATACTTATCTAGAAGACAAGTATACAATGTCAACTGTGTATAGCGCACAAATCCAAGATAGAGAGCAGAGGCCTTGAAGTGCCAAAGTGTGGTCGCGCAGTTTTGACGGAGGTTGGTGCATGAGGAATCCGGCAGCCTGGTTCAGGTAGCCTCTTGTAAGTGTCTCTACTCATTGTATGGCATCATAGCTTTTTTATAGTTCTGTCAGCTGAGCTAACGAGAGAAACCTAGCAAATAATTTGCTCGAGGGATCTCACCTTCAGTGCTTTTTTTGATTTGGCCATTAATGGCCACCTTTGAGAATCAAGCGGGTAATGTTATCCCTTCTAGATTCTTATTCATCTTGCTGTGCTTCAATATGAACTTCTGTTAATAGTTTGCTCCCAGGACCAGTATGCAAAATTTTATGTTGTTCTAGGTATTGATATTCTCCGACATCCTTTTATTATCCAATAGCTCCTTGGTCAATCACAGCCTATGAGGGCAAGTTAGAGGACTGACAAAATTGAATGGTATCTAATTCTTGAGTTATTAGAACAGCATTTGATGATTTTTCTTTTCCAAGCATATCAAGTGTTTGTTGATTTGTTTCTTTGGTCCCTTACAATTCGTCTTGTAATTTCCATACAAAAAAAAAAAAAGACGACGACGACAAAAACAAAGTTACGAGGAGCTCGTCTCCTTATCCGCCCCCAACCTATTCCTAAACAAACTATCATATAAATCAAATAAAATAGCAAAGAAAATGGGGGAAAAAAAGTTTCATATTGACAGAGTAATTTTGGCTAGGAACGAGGAGGCCGGATGGCACGACATTGCTCGGAGATCTTGCGGCGGAGGTAGTAAGAGTGGTGGGGGTTGTCCGGGGACAGGAAACCCCACCTCCGGTGGTTTCTCGTTATCTTAAGGAGTCTCAAGAGGATGCTCTCCGTCAAATCCCCGTCTCTATCCCTGGCCACGAAGTGGGCCACTCGGTCGATCCGATCTCTCTCCTCCGGTGTCAACCGTACCGATCCGTCCTCCATCCTTCTCCTCCTCCTCCTCTCTCTCTCTCTGCCCATCTCTGTCTATATATGTATGAATAGTTTTCTCTCTCTAGAGATCTCTTGGGATCCAAGAAAGGAGGAGTCCTTATGAGCGGTCCGTGCGGGGCTACGTCGACATAGGAACCGAAACTTCTACGAATTTGACGTGCCTTGCGTGGGAGCCCGATTTTTGAAGTCCACGTAATGTAACTAAAATTATTCTATAGTAACTGAGATCAGGATTTCTCATTCTAGTACGAAAAAAGTTCAACTCTAAGTGAAGATAAAAAAAGAATCAGAACGAATAGAGATAAACAAAAGAATGATGATGCCACTTTCATTTCTTGGAAAGGAGTTCATGGTTGAAAGAAACAGATCATAACAAATGGAAACCTTCTTCCTTTACACAGAGATGAACAACTGGAGAGGATGCAACTCTAAGCATCACTGTAACTCGGCTGCGTCATGGGCTTTATGGTTCCAGATTGGTTAGCGATTGATTCTTTAGGAAATCACAAGCACCAACTCCAGCAGGAAAATGAGGAAGGAATGCGACCTGTTCTTCTGATGTATTCAGCTTGTCGTTCGGTTCTCGCCGCTTGCTTGTTTCGCTTGGCCTCCGCTGCTGCTCGCTTTTCCTCAGCTTTATGCCTAGCAGATGCTAACTTATTTGAAAGCCTTTCTAGCGAACTAGCCCTCATTTGTTCTATCTTAACCTGCGATGTATGGCAATATCTCCTTCAATCAGAAAATTTAATTATTTACAAGCTTTACATCCTATACTGATGTCCTTCCAATACACGGTTGCAAGTAATCCCATTGGAATTTGATATCTTACCTTAGCGCCACGAGAATTTATATACATGAAGCGTAAAAGAGTACGAAATATGAAAAGATCTACCTCTATCTTCCTCATTTCAGCTTCAGCTTTTGCTTTCTGATGATTTTCCCAGGCTTGGATTTTAATCTCTTCCCGCAGAAACCTAGAATTAAGATTTGCTGGTCTCAGAACAATATAAAGATAAACTAGAGGAATTACACTAACACAAACTGTATCATCGTAGAAAGAGAAGAAATGAAAGAGATCTAGAGATCTTTACAGATGAGATCAAATGAGCCCAGAGTTGAACTACCTGGCTTGATATTTGGCTTTCTCTGCCTCGTCCCAAGCTGCTGCACGAGTCTCAATAACACTTTTAGTTGGCTGACTTGATGTTACAAACTTAACGGTTGCATTAGTTTCCTCCTCTTCTTTGCTTGCCCAGGCAGCTATATTGGTCTTACCCAGTTGTTGGCCAAGGACCAATATTTCTCTCCTGGTTTTCGCTTGTCGCTCCTTCTCAGAGAATTCCCCGTTGTTAGAGTTACCATTGCAATCAGCTGACTCAATTGGAAATGAATTTGGAGTGGCTCGCGGTGGAGTCGATGATCGCGAAGAATTTGGGCTGCGCTTTGGAGTTGAGGCTCTAATAGGAGTAGCGGTCCGAGAAGGCTCTTGGCTTGCAATAGGAGTCATTTCCGTGCCCATGTCTCTCATTGATACAGACCTAATTGCATCAGGTGTTTCAATGTCTGAAGAAGCTGGAACAGATACAGCTGAATCATGCTGACTAAGATGGGCGGCAGAAAGCGATGGAAGACATGAATATTCAAGAGGATCTAGCAAAGGTAGAAGTAAAATCAAATGAATACTCCAATATATATATTCATTACAGATTAATCAGGGAACAAAATAGTGTAGATTCTGTAGCTATTTTTCCAACAAAACCAAGTTAGCATACTATCAGCAAGCTAGGATAAGTTTTACAATAAATCAATCTAAAGTCCTATGAGATTTTGAATTGTCTTAAGCTTACTAAGCATGACAAAAAGGAAGGGAGATAAAGAACTAATGTTACCAGAGTTTTAATTTCCATTATTTTCCTTTCTCCACCTCAACTATACTTCATTTGAACTCTTCAATGTTCCACCGCATTACTTAATCAAAAATTTATAAGAGAAATAACAACATCACAAGAACTAAAAATGAGAAGAAGAGAACTTCCTTACCAGTAGAATCAGCAAGTGGGTTGTCAACCATAATCCTAGGCTTCACTCCAGAATCCACCACAGGGAAAGTCCCACTCACCCAACTCACAACCTTCAATCCACCTATTTCTTTCTTGGCCTTCTCAGCCTCCTCCATCACCTCCATAACCACCTTGGTTGCCGGCGGCGGCCGGCTTCCGACCCCGACCAAATTCGACTTCTTGCCCTGCCCACCGCTCGCCCGGCTTCCCCGGTTCGACGTGGGGCTCGCAATCCATTTCTCCGCATCGTCCCATTTCGACGGCGCCGGCTTGGAGAACGGCAATCTTTGAGCTGGCCCAGCTCGCTCCACCTTGTGGAAATCGAAACCAGAGGAAACGCTCTCGGAGTCGAAGCTGTCCTCGTCCTGCGTCCTAATTCTTGATCCGCCCATGGAGCGGTGGCCACAACTTGATGTCTCCGTAGAGGTGGAGTACTCTACATCACGGCAGCTGTCCGCCGCACTAGCGCCTGAAACAATTCGATGTAACTAGGATTTTTCCAAAGATTGTCCTTCTATTGGTAAAAAGAAAGATGAAATTTTTACCTTTATCTTCTTGATCGAGGTCCTCCTCTTCGGCGTGCTCCTCCTCCTTGCGCTGCTGCTCTAATCCAAGAAGCATCGCCCGGAGTTTCCTCGGGGAAAACCCACCGCTCTGGAACAGGACCCCCAACGTCAAAAAATTACCAATTTCAAGCATTAAAAAGCTAAAAATCTAAACTTTCACATGCGAAACTCATCGAATCCAAAAACCCAAAGAAACCCATCTAAGATTTCTCACGGATTAATCAGCCGTTAAAATCTGGTACGGAACTAAGTCAGGAAAAAGAAAAGGGGAATCCGACAAGAAATGCAGCGAAATCGAAGCAGAGGCTGTTATTGATGGGAATCTATGAGATGAAGAGCACTTGAAATGAGAGACGGAGAGAGAGAGAGAGAGAGAGAGAGAGAGAGAGAGAGAGAGAGAGAGAACGACCTGACGAGGAGAAGGCTTATGGATTCGCTCGTATTCCATTGCGAGTCTCTCGGATTGAGTTAGAGCCAAATAGGCAACGAAGAAGAAGAGTGGAAGCCGTTGGATTCCGGCGTCGAAATTCGCAATTTAGCCTTAAATTATAAGCAAGTTAGCATTTTTGATTGGTGTGGGGATAAAGTTTAGGGAACAGTAGAGAGAGTAGAGACTCGTTGAGAAATAGATGCAGCTGGAGTTGGTCTTTATTGCAATCTTGCCACTAACGTTTTTCTGGAAACTTTTACAAATAAGCGCCTACCTTATGCTCTTATTGCGAAAAAACCACTTCCCTTTTGCATATTTCCAAATTCCTTCCGTATTAAAAAAACGGAAGTTTTGTGTAATACATTTGAAATGTGGGCGGTCATTTGGAAAAATCCAATTTTCGTTTCCAGGATTATTGTCTCTTTGTGATTTGATTTTAGATACGGATACTGGCAGGAGATTTGATGCCGGTTGGGAGATTATTACAAGGACAAATTTTTTGCTATGATAGACCGAGTATTCTTTTCCTCTACTTTTTTGTCCTTTTTATGTGATAACCGTACGAAAATATAGACAGAGCACGAGAAGAGGCAGTAGATACTACACTTTCTGGTTTCCTTTTTAAAGGTAGTTTTGTTCACTGGCAAAGAAAATTAGGTTTATTTAAGCGTTCGGCAAGCAGTTCTCTGGCTGGTCACAGATTAGAGCCCGGCCACAGGCAGTGAAAAAGTAAATATACATGTTTTTAGCTTAGCTAAGCAGTTCAGCTCGGCTCGACTCGGTTTAACTCATCGGCAATTCAAAGAGTACAGTGATTTAAAATATCTAACTCAGCGGTATTTAGTTTGGAGCTCTAATTTAACTACGTTACCGTTTAGAGCCTATTTGTCCAATTGACTCTCTAATTTTATATAAATTATTCAGAGAAAATGAAAATAAAAATCACATTATTTTTTCTACCTTACTACTACTCTCATTTAAGTTTACGAGAAAAAGAAAGGATTAAAATTTGATCTCCAACTAACTTCTGAGACCTCGAGGCGTCCGTTAGAATAGTATATGACTCATTTCTCTATAGAAGAATATTTCGCATTAACTCTGTCCCTAAACGTGCGTTACTTTTCCTACACGCCAAATTTTCTTCATGGACACAAGAGATTATTCATTTCAGGTGATAAGACCAAACAGGAACAGAATTATTATTATTATTATTATTATTATTATTATTATGAGGGAGAAAATATTAATGGCATTAGGTGAAAAGTGGCATGGAAGGTTTCAGACATCCATTCGTGTTATATCCAATCCTTGTCAGTTGTTCTCCTGTCAAGGCAATGCTTCCACTTCAAAAATTAATGCCACTCATTAAATTATACTCCAAAGTTGAGCACCACTTCTATTAAGAAATATTCTTTCCAGGTTCGGTGTCAACGGACGGCTTAATGCGTTGTTGGCTTTTATATTGTGAATGTTTGTGAGGTTTGACCAAAGTTTTGTACTCAAGTGTGGATTAATTGATCTCATAGTATCGTTTGCCGAGTAGTTGAGTATTGAGTAGCAAAACACCTAAGTAAAAAGGAGAGACAGAGAAAAAATAAAGAAGAAAAAGAAGGTGGCATTAGCTTTTTAGCGGCGTACGTGCCGTGGACAAGAGGATTTCAGAGGAGGGAGGGCCCGGGAATGCAGTCTTTATTGTTCTCTATGCTCTCTGTGGAAATATAATAGATGGTATCTCTTATTAATATTCAAGGCTTATATTTTTCATCCAAAGGCTTTTTGAAAGGAAAGCCTTTATTCTCACATATTTTTTTCATAAGTTTTAATAATAGATTTGGTTTTAGAAGAATTTGCGCTAAAAAAAATCATTGTAATCGAGAAAAAGAAAAACATTAAGACAAAAAAAGATTATCAAACCAAAACATCATCATAAGCAACATGATTAGATACATTATTGTTACACGACTTCTCCTATTTATTTTTCTTAGGTCTGGTATATATTTTAAAAATGTTTGAGCTCAACTAATGTGATAGGAGCCTAATTGATTCATCTTCCGATATTTATTTTAATATTCATAATTTATTATTTTTTAATAAGTATTGGACTCGTGTGGTTGATCGCTCGACCAACGACATTCAAATGGCGAAATATAAGAACAGCCTTCATTGAACTAATCCAATAGAGTTGATCATCTTCTCTCTCTTCCCTTAAACCCTAGCTATCGGCTAGCTCCTTCTTACTCACTCGTCAATTTTCTTTTCTTTTTTAATGCTAACAATCTTCATTATCCCGCGTCATTATCAGCTCCATTACGTTCCTATACTCTAAATCTCACCATTTTCACTAATTTCACCACCAAATCATCTACCACTTCAGCACAAATAATCCACCTTAGCCTCGTACTCACATCAACCCTCATTTAGCATTAATCTTCCATCTTTCATATATATATATATATATATATATATATAACATTTTAAAATTTATATTAATTTAATTTATTTTACTCATGTGATCCAAATTTATAATAAAAATATGAACGCGTTCAAATTTTACAAATCCTTTGTGAAATTACCTTTTTAGGATACTAGTAGAAAAAATAATTTGGTCAATAAAGCTCGTCTACAACGTGGTGTATAAATTAATATTATTATTAGTAGTTAGTATAAATAAAGAGTGTGTAATATAATTACAAAGATGTAGCGATGTATAGCTCCAATAAAGAACATTGAAAAGACTAACAAAGTGGCAATTACGGTAATTTCCTCTAAAGCGAGGGTATTAAGCAGCAGTGAACAAGGGCCATCCAATGAGGACAAAGGCTGGAAACGTGGCCCGTCAAAATCAGGGGCCCTAACGCCGTCCGGTCGCTAATTGCACGTGACTTGGGCGCTTGATCCGGAGACACCTGTCCAGATATTACAGGGATGTTCCTCTTCCGTCTAGAATCCAATGCTGCCACGCTGGCACATTACTCCATCCCATTAAGCTAATTACGCTTCTAATTGGCTTTCCCCTCTCTTTCTTAGTGTAATTTCTCTCATTATGCTTTCAGATACATCAACTGATGCCAATTTATACAAATATTAGCCGTGAATTTATCTATATCAAATCCTTTTAATATAGCTTTTTGGGGATTTATCATAAATATCGTGGGGTTGTTTATATCTTTTTTTTTAATTTAATATTGAGGGAATGTGTTTTAATTTAATTTAAATGTCAACGCACAGCATATGAGCCAAATATAGCCATTGGAAATAACGAAAAAAAAAGGTATTTAAAAACATATGAAGTCTAATGGTCCCCGTTTGCTTTGCCTTTACTATCGCGTGTGTATATATTTGATTCTTATATTTTAGTCTTTAATACCGCAATAATATTAGGTTTAAATTAAATATAAAAATAAAAATAATCTAAACACTCTTAAGCATATTATTTAAGATTAAGAATAGAGATAAAAGAAGAATGTAATTATTTTTTTCAAGGATAACGAAATAGTCTCTATCCCAGTGCTTCTGTTAGTCAAAGTTAATCTATGGTGTGAATTATATAAATGTCCGTAATTGCTATGAGCCAAATGTTTCCGGACTCGAGCCCGGCCCAAATTTTAGCCCTATGGTCATATGATACCAGTTTTGATATATAATTTGCTAGTAAATTATTCAATATAAACTAAAACACAACAGCTAAACTTAGATGACAGACCAAAAAAATGAAGGATTATTGAGCAAATTATGGGCTTGCATGCACGTTCTAAGTATGTTAATCTCTCTCTTGATAAATTTGTAGCACGTCTTTGCTTCATGCTTTCTACGTGGAAAAAGAAGAAGAAAAAATGGGAATTGAAAATGCCCAAAAAGAGACGAGGAAAATTCCACATATACTATATTTTCTTCATGGTTGTATCATTTCATGTCACAGTTGTCAATAATCTTTTGAGATTACTATCCAACATTTTGGGTGCGCTAACATCACAGCACGTCTTAAATTAATTAAATATCTTCTAAATAGCTCGAAAGAAATGGGAGGAAAATAGTAGGACTTGGCCTTTGCTCCCTCCCACAACTATACCTCCATCTCAATTCTCTAAACCCTCCAAAAGATTAAACTAATGTCACCTTCTTCATCTTCCTCACTTATAAATAGCCACTCAAACCAAACACAATTAGGAGTACTCTAAATAGAGAGGTTAAGTGAGAAGAAACCAATGGCCATGAGAGGTGGAGAGGTGACACTAACAACTATTCTTGTGAGCTTGTTCTTAAGTGCTACTACTACAGAAGGCCAACTTGTAGTTGGATACTACAACAAGATATGCCCACAAGTTGAATCCATCGTACGTGACGAGGTTACCAAAGCCGTGAGATTTAATGCCGGAGTTGCCGCTGGCCTTCTGAGGTTGCACTTCCATGATTGCTTTGTTAGGGTTAGTATATATTTCTATTAATCCACATTCTAATATTTTAGTCTCTCTTCAAGCTTTAGTATAACAAAATATTGCATATATATATGCTCCTATATATGCTAGGGCTGCGATGCGTCGGTGCTCATCGACTCGGTTTCCGGCAATACCGCAGAGAAAACTGCGAGTCCGAACTTATCCCTTCGCGGATTCGAAGTCATTGACAAGGCTAAGCTACGTTTGGAGGCCGTGTGCAAGAGAAACGTTTCATGTGCAGATATACTTGCATTTGCTGCAAGAGATAGCGTTGCATTGGCCGGAGGACTCTCCTACGCCGTTCCGGCCGGTAGAAGAGATGGAAGAATATCGAGAGCATCGGAGACCACCGACCTCCCTCCCCCTAACCTAACCCTCCCTCAGCTCATTCAATTTTTCGCACGAAAAGGCTTGTCCCAAGATGACATGATCACCCTCTCAGGTAGCATTTATATAAATCGCGATAATTAACACGTAAAATAGAGTGTGGAATGAACAAATAATAATAATAAAATCTCTATATATTCTTAAAATCGCAGGAGCACATACCATTGGTCGTTCGCACTGCAGCTCATTTAGCAAGAGACTGTACAACTACAACTCGACTGTGAAGCAGGACCCATCCATGGAGAAGAACTACGCCAACCAACTGAAGCAGGCGTGCCCGAGCAACAACCCTAACCCAGTCGTGCCGTTGGATCCACGTAGCCCAAACACGTTTGACTCCATCTATTACAACAACGTCGTAGCTAATCGTGGTCTCCTGCAAACCGACGTGGCACTCTTGTCCTCCTCTGCTAGTGCTGCTAGGGTGAAGCAATACGTAGCAAATCCCAACTTGTTCTTGAGGAACTTTGCGCAGTCTATGGTCAAGATGGGCCAGGTTGGAGTTCTCACCGGGAGAAATGGCGAGATACGACTCAACTGCAGGAAGATCAACTGATTATGCTACTTTTATTTTTTTTTCATTTTTCCGGGAGAATTAATTCCCTTTAGTCGATTGTTGTATTGATATCATTTGTGGTTGGGATCGTCTTCCGATTTTATTTAATTACAATGGACTTTGTTGTACTTCAATTTTTAAATAAACCTTATATTTTAGTTATTTGTGTGATTAACTTTCAATTCTTTGTAATTCAAATCCTACTTTTACTTATTGTTACTTCAACTTCTGAAGGGTAGATCTCTATTTCGTTCAGATATTACGATTCTGTCTTCAAAAGATTAAGTTCCAATTTGCGAATAATTCATCAAAATAAAAGGTTTGAATCCATTACCACCGCTCATTCTCAACTCCTAGTTTCTCCACCAAAGATTCGATTCTTAAAACACCTCAGTTTATTATATTTTTGTCTTCCGAAGAGAGAGCAAATAAGATATCAGGGGACAAAACAGAGGGCAGTTGAGCTGAGGTCTCGTAATCGTACCCAAAGAAATTTCCTGGATGCGTATATGGCCACACGCAGTGCTAATAATCTAACTCCATTAGTGACTCCTAATGCAATAGAATAACTCGTGATCTCAACTCCCAAAGCCTAGATTAAATCTCGCTCATGTTTCCAGCTATAGACCTGACATGGTTCATTAATTTGTTCATTTAACTAAGTTTGGTCTAAGATTCCACTCTCACATCCCCATACTACTATAAGATGACACTGCCCGAGAGCTTGATCACTTGAAGGAGTTGAGGTAACGAGTGTTTAAAGAGAAGAGTGATGGCATTTATAGGAGGAGTAAAGATGGTGCTAACTATTGTTTTGTTCTTGTGTCTTGGTGTTATAAGATTAGAAGCTCAGCTTAAAGTGGGGTTTTATGATAGTATCTGCCCTTCAGCTGAGAAAATTGTAAAAGAAGAGGTTAGCAAAGCTGTAAGAGTCAATGTTGGCCTTGCTGCTGGCCTTCTTAGGATGCACTTCCATGACTGCTTTGTTAGAGTTAGTTCCTCTTCTCACACACTCTTATGTATATCTTTCTTGCATTTCATGTATAGCTAACTTAGATGACATATATACTTTCAGGGCTGTGATGCATCTGTTCTAATAGATTCGACGGGGAATAACACGGCGGAGAAGGATTCACCTCCAAACAGTAGCCTGCGAGGATTCGATGTCGTCGATAACGCCAAGTCGCGGTTGGAGAAGGCATGTCAAGGGATTGTATCTTGTGCAGACATACTAGCCTTTGCAGCCAGGGATAGCATTGTGCTGGTAATGAAGGACCATTGCATACTAATCTCTTAGCTTAGCTAGAAAAGTTTTGTAACTTGGTAAGTTTGCAGACTGGAGCAGTCTCCTACCAAGTTCCTGCAGGTAGGAGAGATGGAAGGGCCTCAATGGCATCTGAAGCACTTGGAAACCTCCCTCCTCCGTTTGCTAACCTTGACACACTAACTCAAATGTTTGCAAAGAAAGGTCTCACCCAAGATGAGATGGTCACACTCTCAGGTATTGAACTACTTTGACCAAGCACCCAAAACTTTATGCTTCACTTGTTAGTTCTTATGCATATGTCTTTGGTGTTATTCCACAGGAGCTCATACCATTGGTGTCTCACACTGCAGTACATTTAGCAGCAGGCTCTATGGCTTTAACTCTAGTGTGAGCCAGGATCCAAGCTTGGACTCTAGCTTTGCCACCAACCTAACAAAGCAATGTCCACAAGGGAAGTCTAATGCAAGCTTGGCTGTGCCAATGGATCCTATTAGCCCGAATTTGTTTGACACGAGTTATTATAGGAACCTTTTGGTGAACCGTGGATTACTCACTTCCGACCAGACTCTCATGTCGAGCGACACTACTGCAGCACTAGTGAAGCAAAAGGCAGACAACTCGTCTATGTTTCTGATCAATTTTGGAGCAGCGATGGTTAATATGGGCCAGATTCAGGTCCTCACGGGGAGCAATGGAGAGGTTAGGAGAAATTGTAGGGTAATCAACTGATGAACAGGTTGGCATAAGGCGTGTCGGAAAATTGCTTGAACAAGAAAGAAGAGGACGATGTCCCTAGGGCAGACTGCTTTAATTCCAAAAGAGAATGCATGACCTTCTCTTACAATTTTCTTTGTTTCACATTATGTATTTCAAAAGATCATCTCTTTCTAAAAGAAGGTTTCCTGCTCATGAATGCATCTGATCAACAATCTACAACTTTGACATAAAGATATGATTCATAATAATCTTGATTCTTGAACAAGTTCAGATTAATAAGTTTTGCATCTTTACATGAACCTCGGCAAGTCAACTACAGATTGCTTGTAAGAAAGACGAGCTATATAACAAAGTACAAGACCCTTCAAGCTAAACGGCAATCTGCTTCTCTTAATTAGCACGAAAAAAATCCAAATAACAGTTGATGTCAACGTCGCATTATTCCAAAATAAACAAGAAATGTGCTGTTCTAGCGAGTTGATAAGCATCTTCTCAGAACGATGGCCTCAAGCCTTTGAGAGCATCATACTTCCAAAAGGCTTGGATCTAACGAGGAGAGCTAAACAGAGCTCTGCCGATTATACCAGTTGCCTCAATGTACCGATCAACACAACGAGAGATGCAACTTCCCTCACTCCCACTCAAGCTTGATCCTGGCTTTGTAACGCACTTTGTGAAGCACTTGCTGCTTATAGTCTGTAGAATTAAGTTGAGAATTCAAACAACACGTAGATTAGAATATAAGGGCAAATAGTTCATCCAAGAAAGAGGATAAACAAATATAGGAGCTTTGAGATGACTTTTTGAAAGTCTCTTAAAACAGTATAGAATAACATCATCTCCTGTTTGTGCTCGTGTAGCTAATATGAAGGATTTCAGGACATTAGCTCTGCATATCTATAAAATAACCTCATTTAAACAATGCACTTTTTACTTTTTATGCCCACTTGAACAAATTTCTTTGTGATTCCACAATCCAACATGGTTTTATAATGCTATTATGTTGAAAGATATATGCCGTTCTATTGAAACTCAAAGACATATTTAAATACGAGCATAAATTTATAACAAATAAATGCATATCGAATAATTACAAATAACTACCAATTAGTCTCTTCTATAATAACATATCATTACAAACAACCAATGGTATTATGTTGAAGTAAAATTACACATACACCTAATAAAAATTTGGCTCATTCATGCATAATAAATTTAAAATGATACAAACGCCCTTTACATAACAATCTACAAGATAAAAAGAGATCTAATAAACCTAAACAAATCAGTCGAAATGCATCAGTATCTAACACAAAACCTCCCCAAGTAAACAAAGATGAGATCTTTAGTTGGGAGAAAGTAAGGAAAAGCCTCATAACGTTAAAAGGGGGATAAAAAAAATCGACCTCGAGGAATTCCTGGGCATAGGCTTGCGCGAGCTGGGCCTTGAGACCATCCATCACAGCCTCAGTGGATATCCCCGACGAGGACGACGAGCCGTTCGAGAGCGATGGCGACGAGAAGGAATCCATTCTCCACTATCTCCGCTATCGCGCTTCGTATTTGCTCTGCGTAGAGATAGCAGTGGGCAGTGGGATAAAAACCCTAGCAGGGTATAGAGATTTTATAAAAAGTTTAACAAAAACACCCTACAGTTTATCATTATTACCATTTCACATTCTTCACACGAGTCAGTTGAGTAACAATAGATGCAAAATGATATTAATATGTTTGAATATATATATATATTTTTTAAAACATAAGTTAAAAATAAATAAGAACTAAAATTTTTAAAATTCAAATAAAAAATAATTTAGATATTTTAATATTTTTATTTTTAGAAATAACATAATATTCTCTATTCTCTTTTTAGACTTGATAGGGTAGATTTAAGGTGGGGGGGTAGTTTTAAAGTACTAAATGTGAAACGTATGGGACATGAATGATAATAAAAAGAAATCGTTGTATGTTTTTGATAAATTCCCATTGATTTTTCAATGAGGGTTTGGTATCGAAAATGGGCACGGGCCATGCCACACAGTAATGGGCTCTTCCTACAAATTGGGCTCCCTTTACGTGAGCCGAGTGCAAAATAAAGGTGCGAATGACAATAAGGCAAAAGGTAAGGTCTTTTTGATAAAATTTCCAAAAAGAAATTTTAGCGGATCTTCTATTAGGAAATGGGTAAATGGCCCGGCCCATTATTAATAAATTATTTCTGATGAGATGTCCACATCACGTGCCTGATGACTGATGTGATGATCACATCAGATCACATCACATGGTAGTATAAACTTATGAAGGAAACATTATTCTTTATAATTAAAAAAGGTGAACCTTAAGATCAATGTGCTGGAAAAATATAACACCGACAGCCACGGAAAAGACTTGCAAAATCTCCACCACAAAATTCGTGTTATCAACTAAGTGGGCCACACTAAGTTTTAGGTCTAAGATTTCCTTTATATATTAAGGGGTTAATTAAGTACTCATATATATATATATATATATTGTGGTCGGTGCCTCCCAATGAGCATACAACGATGCTTTATTGGACCAAAATTTCTCAACCAAACCAAGCACAGTATCTTTCGCCATATCTCTAGGGACGTTGATGAGAGGATTTTTATAACTACCCACCTTCAAGTATTTTAATTCCAGAAAAGGGACAGCTCTTTGCTATTATTTCTGTCCCGACCTTTAAAAACGATGTTTCGATGTGCGGAAAGAACTAAAAA
This sequence comes from Typha latifolia, assembly GCF_019914945.1. Lineage (NCBI taxonomy): Eukaryota > Viridiplantae > Streptophyta > Magnoliopsida > Poales > Typhaceae > Typha > Typha latifolia. The sequence continues at coordinate 11,136,529 of NC_133093.1, read as the reverse complement.
TTATTTATATTTAATGCAAGGGATGAGATTTTATTCAATGCGATGCAGACTTATCACACTTAATATGCGGCAGGCACACTTGTCCAAATCTTTAGCAAGTTGCTTTTTATATATATATATATATATATATATATATATATATATATATATATATATATATATATAGTTTCTATAATTATATATTTCTTATTTTAAATTAGGGGAAAAAAATAAAATTATTTTAGATCGCATAAAAAGATAAGTATTACAAAATTATTTTAGATTACAAGTAAAAAGTAGACTACCCTAATAAAAATTTGAGGTACAATATAAGTATTCTAGATATTTTTTTTCTCTAAATCTAAAAGCAAACGAGGCCGTAATAAATGTGGATCATTCTTTGAGAATAGTATAATAATATATATCAATATTCTCTTTTAATTAGTTACACTTATATGGGGGCGGGGAGTCCAAGAAGGATGATCCCATATTATGGAGCCCTACAACCCATGCAAATTGCGACTGCTGCTCCTCTGCGGCACTTATCTGCCCTTCTACTTGGCAATGGGATCATAAAAGCTTAATTACAGAGAGCAGGGGGAGGAGATGGAAAGCAAGTATGGCAATGGGTGGTTGTGCAGGCAAAGGCATGGGGATGGTACCTGCTGCAACTTGCATGCATGCATGCATGCATGGCCAAGCCGAAAGGCTTCCTCATAGATAGGGTGCATGCAAAAATCCATTGCTCTCCTCCTCTCTAGTTTTGTCCTCTACTAAATGAGGCATTCAATGGCGTTTGCAGGTCATAGCATGGGATACATGGTGGGCCCCACCTCCAGGCTTTTGCAGATGGGGCCCCGCCACACTCCTCACCGTTTCTTCAACGGTGCTCTCGTTTTCATATGATGGATGGTGATCACTAGGGAATTTCTACGTGTTACTACCTACGTACGTACGTACATTTATTATTCTTTCCAGTTACCAAAGTTTACTTTTTTTGTTAGTATTTTTTTTCAATAAAAAAAACAAAAATCTTTTCTCATGTTACGGCTACCTTCATGCATGAAAGGGTTCCTTTCATCTGATGCGTGATGGATTTATGGGATCGGCTGCGTCGTCATTTTGTCTCCATTTATGTCAGAGTAAAATCTAAAATTTTATAATTATAAGGTAGAGCTATATATATATATATATATATATATATATAGTACTTTACAGTATTGCTAGTTTCGATCTAGATTCGCTGCAGCATGACTGCAGGAATTTACCTTGTTTTTTAGGATGTCAATCCCGTGCATCCAATGTCACCCAGTCTACTCTTACAATAACTTGTAGGATAGATGCATTAGAACAGATATGGCCTTAATTGATCACTACCAAATTAACTATGCCTATCATTAATAGAATTAATAGTTACACCTTATTTGGATAGAGGGAAGAGGAGAGAAATATTTATCTCGTTTGGATAAACATGTTAAGAGAGATCGAATGGAGGTCTCTCCCTTTCTCTCCTCTTCTCTTCTCTTATTTTTCTATCGTAGAATCCAACCACATTTGTTAGAAGACGAGCAATTCGATGCCGCTAAAAGTCCAAGAAGAAGGCAACGTTTTCCCCCTGTGATGGGCGCGCGGCACTGGCGTGAGAGATGAAAGCAAAGTGTAAGGTATCCACTGTAGAGTGCAACCCCACCTACACTGTGTGCCAGAAAATGGACCACCCATGGTGATTAGGACATTCGCGTGCAACCTTTCTCTGTCTTCTTGTGCCCTAGAAAACCAATTGCCTTTTGCAAGTTAGGTCTGTTGGGTCTTTGTGATAAGGACACAAGACCATTTTCTTTCCATGTCTACGTACGTATGTGACGAGAACGAAGGATAACAATGGATATAGACATTTGTTCAGTTATTTTTTTTTTTACTTGTAAGTCTATATAGTTATAATGATCCTGCATGGGAATTACAATGTCCATCTCTGTCGCGAAGGGATCCGAGAAGAATTATCACGTGGCAGTTGTCTCTGGCCAGGATGCTAAAAGCACTACAAGTAGAAATATTGGGTCAATAAATTGAAGTTGTGGTTCTATCTTTGTTGAATTAGTGGAAGGAGACAAGACACTATTTTGGACTCGGCAAGATCTTCCTGAAAACAAACTTTGACAGCATTCGGAAATTAGTACAATATTTAGCAACCTTCAAGAATCGTCAAACTCAAATTACATCGTCTTCAATGCTAGTAGTGAGGTACAAGGAGTATATGAAAACTATCCATTTGCTTAAGTTTGGAAAATTTTACTCCTGTCCATTTTAGATCAATTAATACGTTAGCTTGTTGAAAGGATGAATGGTCTCAATGATGACTTCCTTAGATTAAGAATGGGATTACTCTAGAATGGCAGCTAGTTCTACCTACTGTTCCTTTTCTATGCTCATATCTGACCATGCCTATAAATCATCAAGGAGATCATATTGACAATCATGTGCAGAAATAATGAAGAAGGAAAGTTTGATGGCAAAAGATTCCACCGTGACTAAAAACGATGTGCAAATAATCCTAAATTCTAGTAATAACATTATATTTAAACTTTATATCTGATCTAAGGACAGCAAGTGACAACACAACTACCAACTATACATGCTCTCAGAACATATGGTCAGAGACATACTGAATGATATCTTTACCAGATGCCACAAAGTGTTCAAAGTATAATGTAAAACTGTCAGATAATTGTAGCAAGTACACATCTACACAAGCTAAATGCAGATTCAGAATACTTGCTAATTCGTAATTTTTTCTCATATGTTTACAGAAATGTTATATAATGATTTTTCTTGTATATGCTCGTCAGATTCACACGGTAAATACGAGATTATGCTTTTGTACAAATGCTTGAACTTACAACTTGCACTTTCACATATCATACGTTCTTTCTGTCAAAACAACTGAAAAGCACCTGATGTTAGCAGTGATCAGATTAAACATCCTTGTTTTCAACTATAAATTGTCACAGAATCGTATAGTGCAATCATGTCATTAACTATGTTGATTCAAATGCATAGGGTGCAACAAAATTTGAAAACAATATATATATGTATATGGTCTCGATCTCCTTGTTCAGAACTGAAGATAAATACTCTCATGACTAAAATAAGCTAAATTATTATAGTTTTATCATTCAATTTTCTGATAAAGAAGGCTGTTCAATGATAGTTCCTATTCATTATTGTAGTTATCCTTTATGGTGCTATGTTTTTATCTCCACAAAACTGGCAGGCAACTTAATTAGGACTGCAGATTTCGTATGCAAGATATTAACTCATATTCATGAGTAGATTTACAGTCTAACAATGCTCTCTCTTGGCAACAGTTCGAATAAATTAAAAAGGAACAACTTGTATGATTACATATTTGGTTTCGTTATTGATTATTCTCAAACTGATTGCATACCCAAATTTGATACATGGAAGAAGAAGCAGTGGAATGCATTCGAATTACTCTTTTATGATCAAAATTAAGGAGGTTAACGGAACCGTGGTACTGTAATAAATTTGAACAAACTGTACCTCTAATAAACTGTGTTGATCTTTTTAGAGCTTTTCAAAACTAATGCAATATTATAATGTGTCTGACTTAGATATCAATGCACTTGAAGCCTCAATCAATACAACATCTAGCTATATGAAGTGATCGACTTCTGCATGGTACTACACAAGCTACCTCAAGAATGGGAATTAAGAAAGAAAGAAAACTAACTCAATCTAATTAATCAAGGACCAGAGAGAAAACAAAGTGAAGAAAGAGTGACAAAAAGAATCAAACAAAGAGTAGCTAAATATGTCCTATTATCTTACATTCAATGAGCGTTATGATTTCTCTCTGCATTCCTTTTAATTGTTGCCCTATTTTGGGTACTGTGAACCTAGTATTTGAATAAAACAAACAGAACCTATTACGGAATAGCTAGCTCAGAGAGTTCCTGCAGCAAAGCCATTCCTATAGCATAGCTCATGTCATGAATACTGCAGCACAGTTAAAAGTTTGGAAACGTTTTGCAACACATGAATCTCTTAAATCCTCAACTGGCATATACTTATGCTCTTACACTCTGCTGCACCATTAAGAACTCTTGCAATTAATAGGCCACATATATATGTCCAAGAAAATAAAAATAAAAATCCAGAATACTGTAGAAAGCTCCTCAAGAAAAGGGATTTTTTTTTTCTTCCAATCATGCATGGGTAAGGTCGCATACGAGGTGCTGGCATAGCAGGCAACGAAATAATGCATCCAATAAATAAGAGATAGGAAATGAATGGAGAAATGGTTAAGATCTGACCTTTTACTGCTCCATCTGTCTACCCTCCATTTTAAGGCATGTGTCTCAGTGCTTTGTAGCTACTCAGAAAGAGGCTAAATCTAGAACAAATTAGAAAGAGGGGGGCGCAAATGTTATCATATGTAGCTAGCTCATAGTAGGGTGTATGAATCTATGCAAAATATCTACAATTCGAATTGGAGATTCAATTTCAATAGCAAACTGTAATAATTAGAAGTCCTCATGCACTCTCACAAGTCTAGATCCAACGAGTGTTGATCTTTTTCCGACGACGACGAAGGCGAAGCCGCTGATGACTCCGCCCCGCTGCCGCACGGCGGTAATTGGAGGAGCGGCCGGTCGAGATCTACTCCGAAAAGCCTAACTCGCTTCGCCGCGGCCTGGCTATCGACAACCGGCATCGAGTCTAAGACCACCGGGACGGCGAATTGCGGCATGAGGGCAGTGTAATCGTACGCGTACTGGCGCTGGTGGTGCTCGTAGAGCGTGGCGGCGGGTGGCTGATGCGGCGGGGGGACGAAGAGGCGGCCGCCCCAGGCGGCACGGGCGAAGGATATGGAGGGGAGCGGGAGCCCCGGGATCCGAGGTGGGTCGTGGACGTAAGGGCGGCGCTTCCAGTCGATGAAGAGGCGGCGGTCGGCGGCACGTGAGAAGGAGACTGTGTCGCCGGCGTCGAGCTGCTTCTCCTTAACGAAGCGGCTCCAGCCTTTGGTCATGACGTAGCTCTGGCTGCTGTTCCAGTAGGAGTAGCGGAAGCACCACGGCTTCCCATTCCGGTCCTCGAAGCTGAGAAGAAGACCCTTCTCGTTCGACGACGAGTCCAAGGGGAAGAACTTCTCCGCGTATTGTTTCGGAATCACAAGGCGGTTGAGCTTCCCCACGTCGCTCGGCGTCACCACTTTCTCGAACATGTGTTCCTTCTCGACGCCGGACCACGTTAAGGGCACCACCGAGGAGGAAGAAGAAGCCGAGGACGAGGAGGAAGAAGAAGGAAGGGGTGATGGCGGGAAGATCGTAGCGATTTGTCTCTTGGATCCGTCTTCTTGCTCTTCTTCCTCTTGGGTGTAGAAGCCATCTCTACTTCTCCCTTGTGTGAGCTCCATCTAAGTCAAAGAGGAAAAGAATAAGGAGGAGAAAAAGGAGGAGGAGGAGGAGGAGGGTTGGCGATTCAAGTTGGACTAAGGGAGTATTCCCATTGACCTCTATCTTGGGAGATGATGGATTATGAGATTTGCACTGCCCTAGAACTTTCCAAGAAGAAGGTAGATAGATAGAGATTCTTTTAGCTTCTACAAAGGAGATGGGAAGAAGGTAAGAAAGAGAGAGAGAGAGAGAGAGAGAGAGAGAGAGGGGAAAGTGGGGGAGAGTAGCTTTATAAAGGAGAGGCGGGGCCCATGAATTTTCTGGTTGGGGTCATGTGAGCTTGTCCTCCTCATCATATGGGGATTTATATATATGGCTGGCGATAAGCCAGTTGTTCTATAGACAACGTGTGAACCCGCTGTTTTAAACTCACTCTTCATCTCTTTCCCCCCCCCCCTCATAAGTTATTAATATACACTGACATTAAGTTTAACACAGTAAAAAAAAAAAAAAACTAATTTATAATATAACTAACTTAATTTAAGATTGATTTGACTGTTTGAATAATGGAGGTGTTGATGTGTGAACGTACTACTGTGAAGTGAGCTGGCATATGATGATTTTAACTGTGTAAAAAAATAAAAATAAAACTCTCCCTTGCCATACGATGATTAGTTTGATTTTGGAGTTATTTGACTTTCGGTGTTGGAAGTATGTACTCCCGGGAAGTGAGTCAATGAAATTACTAATCGACTCTACGAGCAGCTAATGAGGTGAAAGGAAAGATTCCTCAAGGGGGGAGAAAGTGGAACTTGCGGGTTTTATAAAGTGGTGATGTAATAGTAATACGAACACATGTGAGTTTGATCAGATGCCTAACAAACCAAACTCTGAGTTCGTAAATAGTACTAAAATTATTGGTAAAGGGGAATCCACATCCGCCGTCCACGGTATTACTCACCCACCTTATTCTTTATCTATTCGAATTGGATAAAAAAGTTATCCAATTGCAATAATAAGTTATTAATATATAACCCAACACCCTCCTCTTACCACGTACAGGATTATTAATTGGATAACAATTCGAGGATAACTCCACTTAGTATCCGAATTATTGCTTCTATTCCAAGCCTTGGACTGGGTCTTCTCGGATAAAGTAAAGGCCCAGTAAAGAAGAATAGAGGGAACCTTCTTCGTTATTCGGTCAAAATATTATACGTTGTGGCATCTTACACTTTTCGGGTCTCCCATCATCACCAAATTAATATGCTTGTAGTAATAATAATAATAATAATAATAATAATACTACTACATGGCCCTTTGAATTTGATATTTATTTTTTTATTTTCTCTTTTATTCCTTTTTTCGAGTTGAAAATTCAAAACTTGATTTTAATTTTAATATTTTTTTGGGTGTGACGACCTAATTATGTGAATAAAATAACCAATTCTTCCGATCTCCCAACAGCAATAATAAGACGTTTGTTGGACCACTGGCATCTGTCCCAAAAATGAGGTAGGTATCAAATTTCTATTCTCTTTTAGACTTCGATCATCCAGTTAAGTACAATATATTTTACTGGCCCCATAATCGTAAAATAACCAAATAAGTTTATTAGGTAATGGATCATATATACTAACGTATAAATATTTATCATTCAATTTTTTGTTTACTTTGAGTTCAATCCTTAAAAACACCTCAATATTAGTTTTTTTTAATCGAATGTAACCATGTATATTAATTAAATTAACTACAGATATAAAATAACTAAGGCATCATTGCTAAACCTTTTCCCTTTCTAAGTTTTCTCTGAGCTCCACTGCCATCTATTGAAAATGAGAGGGGGAAGAAAAGAAGGAAGAAAGGATGGTAGAAGGGAAAGATGGAGTCTAGGCGATGAGCTATCAATGTGGTAAATTAAATTTAACTTAGGGTATCTTTGAAAATGAAACTCATAATGCAAGGGTCAAATAATAAATGCTTATAAGGTACAGTATAAACAATAATAAAAGCAAAACAAATAGTTGTTTTTATCAAAATTTCTAAATTATAATTTACCTCATTTATTTAACCATATTGACTTTAATATTTCTCTTCATAACTAAATTGATAAATGACTATTCTTACCGACCTCAAATTAGATTATATTTTTAGGGTAATTAAGTCTTTGTACATCCCAATCAACAACGTAAACAACATGAGAATATGTGCTTAATTTTAAAATATAAAAAAAAAATTCGTGCCAAATTAGATTGGGTAAACTGTAATTTACCATATATATTATATAGATTATCTTGAATTTTCTAATTAATTCTTATTCTTTATTGTCTTCTGGATTTCTCATAGTATATTCAACTTGTTGTAAAACTAATTATCCTAAAGATGGCATCAATCTATTATAACTCTACTTGCTATATCCTTTTCCATTCAACATTAGTAACAACCTTAAGATTCCTTTGAATCCATTATTATTTGTCAACTGATCCACTAGTACTAGTATGTGCTGCCTTTTGGAACTTCTTTTAGCTCATGGTACCCAAAAAGCACAACATAAAGAATGACAAGGAGGTGAGTTAAGAAGATAACGAAGGAGATCCAGAGCTCTAAACTAATAGATATCTAAATAATTCAATTCAAAACACACATCTTGAGTCTATTAGAATGATAATAATAAGAAAATCTCTACCTATATAACTTAAATCAAGTACATTTGACCAAGTCAAGGTCGTTTAAAATCTCAAGTTGTCTTTATTAGCATGCGTAATACCTTCTTCATATTTAATTAAATCCCCTTCTATCCTTTTAATTAGAAACTAATGGGTAGTCTAATCCCAACCTAATCACTCTCAACCACTAATGATGGACAGCTAGGATTTTTCGTACGTACTTGAGGTGCAAAAAGGTAGTGGAGGGAGTTACTCCTTAATCCCCAACATTATTTAATCTTCCAAATTTTATAAACAATTCCTTTTCTGACCACAAAGTCTTGAAAACAATTATAAACAAATGCCTACGATACTAACATGATACTAATTGTAGTATGTAAATTTAAATATTTTAATGGCACCTGGTGTGACAAGAGTAGAAAAAAAAGAAGCAATATATATATATATATAATTTTTTTTAAAGATAACACTCTGTAGGTATCCTTCCTACGTTGACCTCATATTAATTACAAGTGGTTTAGAGTTTGATGAGGCTCAGGCTTGAATTAGACTTAAATTTATTTATCAAGCGGCTTTAATTAGATATAAAAAATAAATTAAAATGAATTATAATCAATTTAAACTTAATATTTTATAGAGCTTAGTTCGATTACACCAAAGCTAACTCCGAAGGAATATTTAAGGTTATCCACAGCATCACTCTTGCGACTGGGAACATGAAGCTTTGCTTGAGCCACATAGCTTCCCCCCATCCCTTCTCCCTTATTGGATTAAAATATCGTCCCACACCTAAACTATATATATTATATTTCAAAAGAAAACTAAAAATAATAAGAATAGAAAGAACGCGTGGAATCTGATGATATTATTAGTCAACGACCACCCGGGAGCGAAGCTACGTGGCGGGACGTCAGCGGTATTAAATATGGGACTAAATTAGCGCGGGAAAATAGAGGTCGGGGGTGGGGAGTGAAATAACTAACAACTGTTTATTATTGACTTCTTCCCAACTTGTTCCACGCTCACAGCTCCACACTTAGCCTTGCAAAATAAAAAGTAAAAATAAAAATAAAAACCCTGCACATGAGGTGTTTTCTTTTTAATATATATAATTTTAAAAACCAAGAGCTTTGCTTACGGTGGCCCTGACAAGTGTATCACACAAGTACGAGGGAATCCTATTGTATTTCGCACCATGTATTGTATTATTATATGCTTACCTCTTTGTGTTTCCAAACTGCGTGCTTATTGATTTTTATTTTGCTCATGTTTGTTGTAGAGTCTCGATTAGGTTAGTCCAATAATTATAGGCAAATTACATCAGGATTGTTAGAATAAAAGCAGCACTCCTTAGACTTTGTGTGGGTTGATTGGTCTGCGTTGGTATATGCATTGGGGGATAAAATCTGTGCTTCCTCGGATAAGTTGGAATATTTTCCCACATAAATTGAGGAGAATAAAATGGCAAATATAGACTTAAGAAGTGTTAGGTTGTAAAGCATAACAAAGTCAAGAACAAATGGTGCTAAAATTGCAAGTTTTACTAGGTTGCAAATTACAATTCCATTACCATCTTTTTCTTGGAGAAAGAGAGAGAGAGAGAGAGAGAGAGAGAGTGAGTGAGTGGCTTGCATTATTGTGTTGAGATTTGAAATAGTGGCCTGGTAACTCCAATCTTTGTCCTTAGAATAAAACCCAATTGGTTCTTCCAGATTGGCATCGATACATTTACATCAAACAAGAACTCTTTTCGTTGGCCGTGATATCATAATCACTGCAAGTGGATCAAAATTCCACACTCTTTTTCCGACATAAAAACCGCCAAAAGGATTTTAAAAAAAAAGGACTACCAAATGCAGGTAGTAGAGTAGGAGAGCTAAACGAGACGTGATCATATGCTACTTTTAGCATGTGATAAGCATTTGCTAATTTTTAGTTGCCATCTTATTATTTCTCAATTGGGTGATTAAATCGTACACTGCAAGGCTACCTTTTAGCGTGCACTTGCTAAATTTTAATCTGATGATTACGATTTAATCTTGGGTGCAGACAACGAGAGCCAGCAGCGGCGTACCTGCTATGATATGTGATTAAGAATTTAACAACTCCTGACAATCGTGCTTATTGATTTATTATCTCATACAAGTCGAAAAATAGACGGTATGGTTTCGATGTAATTGGTAATATATTTTAAACATATATAAATATCTGGAAATATAAATTAAATTTGGGTTGATTTTAGTTTATTGCCTTTTTTTTGGTGGTATCTAAGAATTGACTCATATTTTAGTGTTTTACCGGAGCGGAGTAACAAGGCACTATAATTAAGTCTTAATTTTAATAATTTTGCATGATTAAATTGTTTAATTTATAATAGGTTGATATATATATATATATATATTTGTGCATCTAATTCCTCTTTGACTTTATAATATGTTGGACCTTAATAATAAATTAATCTAAATTTTTTAATGTACTAACAAAAATATTCGAAACGACTATTCAAACTGACTTGTTAAATATTTTGCTGTAAATGATTCTCGCTATTGAAAATTCAAACTTTTATAATGTAAATTTCTTGAGATTTAATTGATACTTTCAATTGCATATTGGGGCTTCAAATATTTTTGTAGATTCTCTGATTGCATTTCCACTTGCACCCGAATGCTCGAGCCCAAAAATCTTAAATATTTGTCCAAACCGTAAATTCTCATCCTCAATTCAGACCATCTCTTATTCATCTGCCTCCACGGACTTCTATGACTCTTCCTCCTTGTGTTTCTCGTCCAAATCTTGTGATTTCTCATTTCAAATCAAGACATAATCTATGATTTTTAAAAGTTTTCATTCATCTCCAACATCTTCAAAGGTTTTCAGGGTGGTTGGATAGTTTGTTCTCCATGTATGTTCTTTAGGGATTTTCTCGACATTTGATGCTGCGAAAAAAAATATGTGGATTTGAAATTATGGTTCTTTTTTCGAATAAGTTTCATGTCAGTTGCACAGTGATCATCTTGACTTGGATTTCATGTGTTTATTTCTTGCTATTGTTACTGTTTTAGTAATTCTGCCGAGAATGGGTGACTTCAAAGAGGGAGAGGCCAAACGAGGGCTCTTCTTCAACTCCTCCAACATTTTCACAACTCGACCGTCTTGTATCCATGGTGCAGATACGTATTTTTCATATTTCCATATCATCCTACTGATGCTCCACCGTTCACCAAGGTTGCAAAGACTGTGCTTGGACCGAACGAAGAGTGGATGAGTAAAAGGTAATCCATGCACGCTTACTATAGTCACCACAAATGTTTCATCTTATTTGTATCTATAATAATACTTCAAAAGCACGCCATTCTATGATCAACAAGGATCCAGCTTACCTGATACATGTGATAATTACTAGAGATTCTATTGATATAGCATATGTCATATATGAACACATTGAGACTGCAGCAAAGGCTCTCCTATAGTAAGGGTTGATGGCTGATATTTATATAAATATATGCGCAAGTCAAATTATATAATAGATGAGGCAGAATTAAAGAGAGTGACAGCTTTTGGAAGTAGTTCTAACCACTTTGGAATGACTCAAACCACACAAATTAAAGAATTGTTAATGCACAAGTATTAGAAGTTTAATTCTAACTAATTTGGGAACAGAAATGGAGAAAAGTAATTTTTGATATATAGTGTTCGAATGCACTAATTTATATTTGATATCATGTACGGATTTTAATTTTCTACTTTCCCGTGGACACTTTTGAAGGGCTTTCCAGACTTTATTTAGAAGAGATATTTAAAAGTATTTTAACTTAAATTTAGGATATCCCTTGGAGCATCATTAGGGAGCATTTTGAAAAAATAAATGTCACGGCTCTGAAGAGGCTATGCAATAGAACGTATTGAATCTACTTATTAATCAACTCATATTCTTTATATTTTGGATGACCATATCTCGAGTGTTACCGAGATGGTTGTAATAATCTCAAAGATTATTGAATTTGGAAATCAATCACAAAAAGAAGTGAGTCACAAATTCTAGCAAGCAACACCATTATAGATACAGTGATGAGTGTTGATGGATGATTTATAAATTGTTATTGTATTGCCATAATTATTCTAGTGTTTGATTTGATCCGATCTTAATCCATAAAAAATTGCTTGTGTTTGAGATTACTTATTTGCTCTTTAATATTTCACACTTATAGCAAGCAAGTGTATTGAAGATCATGCCTAGGAATTTTATTTCCTCACAGATAATTATCTGCCTGCTTGTGAAACTTAATTAGCTCCAATCGCAGTTTGTCGCAGTTTGAGTGACTAAATCTCAATCATTATCACTAAAAGTTGAAAAAATCCAGATCGAGTGATGCTGCAGTGGAGCATAATTATTTCTTAGTACGGTGAGGAATCAGACATAAGAGGCTAAACAATGACCCATTGATGTGTAACTTGATAATTCTATTCTAAAAATTACAAACGCAAGTGAAATAAGAACGTTTGTTTTTAAAAAGTGGAATAAGAACATGAAAGAAGGAAATATCTCATCGTAATAAGTAGTGTACATCAACCTTTTTCGCAATGTTTCCTTATTCTATTTTTGGGACCAAACAAGTTTATAATCAAGGAAGAATAACTAGGGCATTCATTTCATGTTCTTATTCAGCAAGATAAAGATGATATCCAACCTGTTTCACTCTATGCGAATAAGACAACAACAAAGGGCCAATTCAAATGGCACAAATCAGCACTAAGTACAGTCATAAATGATAATAAAACCAATAAGATGGTCCATTGAGACCTTGGAGGTTGTCATAATTTTTATAGATCCAAGACTTGCCATCATGATGCTTAAGAGTTTATATGTGTATATAGTTGGATAGATTACTATAGACGGGTTGCATAAAAGACAGCAAGTAGTAAATGAGAGGCTCATTTTTTAATTAATGAAGGGTTATTCATAGAATAGATTAGGAGATATGCATTTCCATGTAACCCAAAGGAGACTTACCTATTGTGTGATCTTCTTTCCTTCTTTGAATAGCTTCTCTTCTTCCCAAAAGATCACCATCAAATATAATACTCGCCTGCACCCTATTCCTAGAGGCCCACAAAAACAATATAACATTATTCCATATATATATATATAATCTGTCTTTCTTTCTTTCTTTCTTTCTTTCTATCTTTCTTCCTCAGATCTCCTAATTCTTAGACAACAAATTGGAAGAAGCTAGGGCACTGCAACCACTGCCACCGACTGCAACGGGCCATCAACCTACCCTAGCCGTCTGATCTACGAGATACCATGAGAATTCCTCTCCCAGATATTCTCGAGATGTGTTCCCAAATTATAGCGTGGCAAAAATGATATATATACATATTATATATATATATCCGTACAGTTAATTTATCGATTACTCTAAAAGTTTAAATTATTAGATGAGCATAACTTTTATATTTCATTTCTAACACGCGGTATTAACCTATACAGGACTTTATATGGGGAAGCCCCACTTGTTGCAACCGAGAGAGTGGGGGGTGGGGATTCAACCCAGGATAAGGCATGCGAAATTCGCCAATTCCATGGATCAAAATGAGTAGCTAGCTCCAAGTGATCGATTGAGGGGGTGAGATGGCAAGTGGGATATAGCACGGGTAGAGTGCACATGTTGCACCAAAGGTACCATAGTTTAGTAGTGACCCCCATCCATCCTAACTTGATGCTGGCACGGTGGAGGGATTCTAGAGAGGGGAAATGGACGACCAGCTAAATCACATCTCATTCAAATTGGGTTTCAAGGCAAATATCTACCAAGGCCTAGCTGGATATTGGCTTGATATGCACTGTTAATAGAGCCATGTGGGTGGTTGCCCTAACTAGTGATGTACATGGACCCTTTAAGTCACAGGTGATATATATATATATATTGTGATGGCCATGCCATTGGCTGGGGGCTTGCAACCATACCGAGAGAGGGGGGGGCACAGAGAGAGAGAGAGTGATAGAGACAGAGACTACCATGTAGGTGGTGACACTTGTAAAGACCCCCCAAAGTCCCTCTTTCTCTCTCTCTCTCTCTCTCTCTCTGTTAATGCACCATGAGACTGCATTATGATCCATGTCAAGGACCTCAAGGTTGAGTACAAAGGCAAGTGGATCCAAGAATGAGAGGGGGATGCATGGATCGATGGGTGTGGGGTAGTGGGGTTTGGAGTTTTAAGGAGTTTGGTCTTCTTCGAAATGGACACTCAGAACGAGGTGGAGATGAGATGATGGGTTGGCCTTTGAAAGATATAAAGGCTGGCTAAGTGGGGGACCTCTACCTCTTAACTCTCTCTCTCTCTCTCTCTCTCTTGCTTCACTGCATGTGTCATTAACTAGTTGGACGAGAGGGGGCTTTGTCTTTTATATTAGCGTTACTACATATACATTATTGGGTGATATTATATTATTATCTCTCTTAATGAACCATGAGGAAGTGGATAGACTTAGGACCACTGCGAGGGACACGGAAATCCTATATATAAACTAGCTAGGACGCATTGTGGTGTAAATAAATTTATCTCCCGTATAAATGAATAAAAAGTTAGTTAATAGCGTGAGGACCGCTGGAGTTGATGAAAAGAAGAAATTGTGAAGAGTATGGTATTAGGGGTGAGAGAGAGAGAGAGCGGGAAGCATATCCGACTTTTGCCCGTTTTAGAAATCCGGGCAGCTCGGGCAGAGCTCTGCATGAGAAAACCGTTGAGGCTCCTATGATATGTCACTTTCAGCCTTCATGCCTTCTCCAAAGCGGAGACAAAACTCTCTCTTCCACTCTCAGAAGTGAGAGAGAGAGAGAGAGAGAGATGAAAAGTCTTACTGCAGAGAGTCAGTCTATTACTTTTTCTTCTCTCGGATCGATGCTTTATATAAGTTTAGCCAATAAAAGAAAAGAATAACTAAATTTATTTTTCACCCACACTCTATCTCATATCATCCCCAGGATTTTTCATGAAAGCTGAGCTGCCTTTGTAGGTTGTGCCCTTTTTTTAAGGTGATACACTTTTACCTTTTTATATTATAAAAAATCTTATCATCTATGAAGAATAAAAGTATAAGATATACTCTTAAAATTATAATGTATCTCTCCATAGTTTGACAAAATTTTAATTCACTTTTCTGTACTTCGAGCTCAAACACTTAAGATCTGTGTATAAATTAAGTTACAATCGTTAAATTTTTTATACAAAAATAATGATATAGAAGAGGTTGGGGATTAACATAAAGGTAAATTGTAATTTGCCCGGGTCCCTTTCTTTAGAAGAGGTATTTTCACTTTACAAGATTTAATAACTTGGATAAATTGTATCTCATTATTCTCCTCCCAACCTTGCCAGTAATCTACCATTGAAGCTGGCCTAAAGCTGATATTTGCTGAAGAGGCGAAATAATTATCAAGATACAATATTTTTGTTAAGTTTTCAATAGTATAAAGGGCAAATTCATGTCTTCTAATATTAATGTGTAACCTAATATTTGGTCATAATAGAAAGGTGAAACATGTAAATTAGCCAAAGGAAAAAAAAAATAAAGAAAAAAAGAAGAGGAAAACATCTGCTGCTGCTGCTACTGCTGAATGTTGAAGCAGTGCTTAAATAAACCAGCTGTTCCTAAATGCTTCCCCGACGCGCTTTATTTATTAATGGCAGCAATGCATCACTGTTCAGCACCAAAACTTTCTCTTCCTTCCTTTTCCCTTTATTCTTTACTGGTGGTGCAGATTGCAACTGTATCATACCATAGTTCGTTCGTTATCTGAATTTGATATTATATAACCTTCGTGTGGTAGAATGGCAGGCATATCCATGGGTAAGATATATTCAGAGATAGAGCACCAGGAAATTTTTTGGCAGATCCAAATATGCTCTACAAGAAGAATATACCTGGGAACAATAGAGAGTTACCTTTTTTCTATAATTTTTACTGTTAGATAATGAGAATTTAAGATGGTTCAATTAAATCATAAACAACCATCCGGGGAGTTGAATTCAGTCTTTCAGTGAGGAACTGGGTGTCTCAACTGCTAGGATATAGTTAAGAGACTTCATAAATTCATACTGTTTCTAATTAACATTCTTGAACAGGCTGTACTAATACTTTCAAATATAAAAAAAAAAAGGCTCCACATTCAGAACTATAGATGTTGCTGCATCATGTACCTGTGAATGCTACAGGCAAGGTACAAGGACTTCTTCACTTCACTCATCCACTATGGATCTAGGAGTTATTCTCATAAATTCCTCATTTATACTGTACAGTCGATCTAGCATAATAACAAGAACAGTCCCTTGTCATTATCTCTTAAAAATTAAATCCAAAATTTTCTCTGCAAGAGGGATATATTCTTGAGTTTAGCAAAGTTACGTTTGATGTACACAATCTCAGAATATATATATATATATATATATATATATATATATATATAAAGTTCTGGTGTTGTTCTCCTATTTATTCCCACTATCGGTTCCTCAATAAGTACGACATTATGAAATACATGGATGGAATTCAATGTTAAAAGAAATAAAATTCCAATAGAAGCCAAAAGGATACGAGCAAAACAAAATTGCTAGGATTCTTACTGAGTGCAGTCAAAAAGTGCTTTACTGAACCAAAACCTGGATAAACCCAGCAGGCTCAACACTGACTGCATCAGCTGCAAGACAGAAAGATTTATTGTATATCTTTACTGTGAGTATAAGAGTTAGAACTTACATTGTTACTACCTTTGTGTTGACAACTATAACTTGCCATATAGCGTTGAAACAAGTCTAGAAAACAGAAACCAAAGGTTCCCAGTCAGTAGGAACTAAAACAAGTATAGCACAGCGGAATGAATACTCCTTAATATGTGCAAGCAATTGAAATTAAATATTATGTGCATAATTACAAATGATTAGTTTCTTAGCCATTCACATCACTCCATATCACTTCATGGCCCGTTCGGGTTTATACCACAAATGCATTACCTAAAACAGGAGCTAGGAATATTTGACTTTCATTTCAGGAGCTGTTGAATGAAAAAATATCCTCCTTCAGCACATAATCCCATTCTGACGACGAGTTGGTAGGATCACTGGAAGTGATTTGCCTCCCCTGTGAGGATGGACCATCTGCTATGCATGCAGGAGATCCGCTAGCTGCTGCAAACCATGCATAGTTCGGAAATGGTCCAACTTCCTCACTGTAGCTTGTAGAGATCTGCGGATCACTGGATATGCTGCTATTCACTAAGTTACACACATTTTCATGTTCATGATCAGCACTTGTTTGCTGGTTCTGCCTCATAAGATCCAAGTTAGCAAGCTCTGTCACCTGGTGCCTTGTTCCAGTAAAACTACCAGTTGCTGAAGAAAGGCTGCCCATCGTCTCTTCTGTCTCCAAGTGGACTCCTAAATCTACAGAATGCTGAAGTATTGGATGCATACTTGAACATTCAGAACTAGCATTATCAACCCGCCCTTTGAGAACTCTCAATCTGGTCATAACAGCAGAATCAACCTCATCTGCCATACTTGTCTTTACATCATGATGTTGCTTGAAGTTGCTTTCAACCAGAGAATTCATATTATCTAGATGTCCCTTTAGAACTCTGCATCTAGCCATGACAGAAGCATCTGCATCATCTGTACTGTCTGTGCCTCCTCCGCTAGGTTGCTCGTCACCGCTATGAGTCCCATCAGCCCCAAAAGCTGAAGCATTGCAGATGCCCTGTTTGGCCTTATTTCTTTCTTCATAATGGTCATCAAGTGCTTTCGTGGATGATAGGCTTCTTAACCTGGTCAATTCTGAAAACTTAACTTCATCTGATGAGCCATTAGAATTTGCTGCAAAAGGAAGTCGGTTTTACTCGTCTGTAAGTAATAAATAAGGAAAATAACACAAGCATAAATTTACACCTTTTTGTTCAAGCTTCTGATTTTCCATTTTAAGTTTCATGCGGGCAAGTTGAAGTTCATATTTCATTGTACATAATGCAACTTCTGCCTCAATCCATAGATTTTTGTATAGAAGTGTCCGAGACTCTTCTTCCTGGTCAAAATAACTATTATCTGGAAGATTATCAAGAGCCTGCAGATGACCAAGTAGCAGAGAAATTTGCAAGGGGGCAAAAGGTTACAATTTATCCAGTAATTATCTCAAATTACTATACTAGGGTACCAGTAGTAAAGCACTACCTGAGCAATACATTTCGCGATATCAGTTTCAATACTTTTGGGGATAAAGTGAATGGGCTTATCATCATTCGCAGTTTGCCATATGCAATCCATTTTGTGAGAGCTTTTAGTGTTTCTCAATTTCATAATATTATCAGTCTCATCAGTATTTAGTTCAACCTGAGAGGGACGCAGAGCTGTAGTAAGAGACTTGAGCAACAAACATCAAATTTGCTCCTTAAAGGATGTTAGAAGTACATGGATGTGACAAGAAGTTACTCCTTAATGGAAAAGGTATGACGACAAAGTCCATAATCAAGAAATTTCTGAATTTGATGCCTCAAAGATAAAAGAGTCATCAGAAGGCAAAATTGCAAATAAAAAGTCATGCTGTAGC
This sequence comes from Typha latifolia, assembly GCF_019914945.1. NCBI lineage: Eukaryota > Viridiplantae > Streptophyta > Magnoliopsida > Poales > Typhaceae > Typha > Typha latifolia. The sequence goes on along the minus strand of NC_133093.1, from coordinate 11,117,873 downwards.
TTATTTGTAACATTTTAATGCATTACCTAGATCAATTGATATAACCCATGTAGCAGTAAAAATGAAAAGGAAAAAGTGCCATCAGCTTGACAGATGATAAAACTTGAAGTCGGATATCATTTAAAATATTAGTTTAGAGCATCATTATAATATATCAAAGTGCTACAAAATATCTATCCTAGGTTATTCCAACTTTCTACATTTTTCAATATTTTTCACAGCTTACATTGGTGATGTCACATGTCCTAAACCGCCAAAACTGAGACTCCACAAACACCGAAACCAAAAAGTATCCTTCGAATCTTACCTTGTCCAAAAAACAACCTTTGGTACTCCCAACCTCCAAAGTAAGTAAAATACAGGATGAGCTTAAAATGAAAAGACCTAAGATGGTAAAAGGTGGGATAATACATAATCTGAAGTCCGAAGGTGAAGTACCTGAAGAGATGGTGCCTAAGAAAGATAGAATCTTAGCTTTCCAGGATGTCCAGCACATATACTAACATGGCTAGTAAGGGAAATGTAAAATCTTGGTTTTCCAAATATAAAGGAAACTATTCTTTGACAATAAAACATTTGGGAGGAGTTTACTGGGAGTGATGTAGATTGTCAAAAGCACCTGCATGAACTTTATGCTAAGTTCACAAAATATGAAGAAAGAATCATTCAGGTAGATAAGTCACATATCACAGTTGCAGGCCATTATGCTCAACCAATGCTTGGAGAAACTAGCAGCCCCATGTGGTGCGAGTCATAGTAATGGAACACTACTCACTATCACTGTTGGAACTAAATTGCAAGTATTTTTTCAATGTAAGATAAGCCTGTCATAGCAAAACACAGCAATACTATGATATACATTCCAATCAAGATGGACTGCAAAGTCATGCAGTTAACAAAAGAGGGGCCTAAACATTTAGCAGTATGTGGCACTCTTCATAGAATTTTATAATGATCACGAGTGGAAATTACACTAGCATACACCAGCACATCTATCTTCAGTGTCTCCTTATTATTATAAAGAACAAAAACTCTATTTTATGTTATATTTTGCATGAAAATCTTGTGTGGCAATTTCAGAGAGCAAATTAATCTCTTTATGCAGTTACTTTTCTGTTCTTCTTTTCTAAAAAAGAACTTCATTAAATAATTTCATCAAAAATAAAGAACAAGTTGTAAATCACAAGTTTCAGGGAATTCTGCCTTGAACCCAATGAAATTGTTGATCCATCCAAATCAATCATCCATAATAGAAATTAGACGAGCATAAATGTAAGTAGGATTGCATTGCTTACCTTTTTGTCTTTGGCACGAACAGCTTTAAGATTTTCTATTACCAACTGAAGAAGCTCAACTTCAGGTTCCTTTAATTCATGATCATTGCTACAAGTGCCCAGAAGCACTTGTGATAAATTGTACATTGACTTGATAAGCAGTTGAACATTACCTGAATCTCTGCTGCAAGAAAGATCAGATGACCCAGGTACTGTGGCATTCTCTCTAAGAATCTTATCTCCATAAGAAGATACTTTGTTTATGTTATATTTAGCACAAGCATTAAGGACAGCTGAACTATCGTGAACTGCTTCCTTGAGACCAGGACACACAAGTTCAGCTACCAGTGTGGATTCGTTGCCAGGGGAAACATTTTCCTGTTGGTTTGACTGTATAAATTCATAAGCCTTTGGACCAGAATCAGCAAGTAGATCATTTGTCTCTTCATTAGTCAGTTCAACAAGAACGTTTGCAACATGACTAACCTTGTTACCAGTTTCTACAGGAATTAGCTTCACATCTATGTCATCTTCACATTTTTGGCCTCTGCCAGGCAAACTAACAGCATAAGAGGGTTCCTTTGTATAAGATAAAGAATGATCATGCTGATTTTCTTGGCAAATGGAACTTCCAATGTGCTCTGGGTATGTTCCTGCATATTTAACATCGGCTTGAAGATGCTTTTGGTCTTGCTGCAAATCTCTACAAACAGTTGATCCCCTTGCAACCTTAGAAGAATCATTTCCCTCAGAACCAAATATATATTCATGCGAAGCTGGAGTTCTCTTCCAACATGGGGAGTCTACCCCAAGGTTATGTTGATCAAGTGAGTCAGAAGAAATTATCATCTTCAGATCATGAGGTTTAACTGAATAAGATTCTGATGTAGAAGAGTCAGGGCAGTTCAAGTGCATATGGTTTGACCCATAATTAACTTCTAGAGACTGCTCCATAGATTTCCCAGCAGCCGAACCATTGCCTTTGCCTATAATATTACTTGTCTCTACAAAAGTAGAATTGGGGAAACAAGTTCTGATTCTATTCAAGAGGTCAGCATAAACATTGTCATCACTTTGATAAGTTCCAGATTCCTTTTGCTCGGTTGGCATAGTCTCAAGATAATCAAAATACATTCTAGATGGATTCACATACTGAATAGTAGAAAATCCAGTTTCTAAGGCACCAAGATCTGTTGGAGAAATAGTTCTTTCTACTGGATCATATTCTTGTTTCAATGGAAGACATGCTACAAGTGGTTTATGAGTCAAAGCAAGCTGCGTAAGGTAATCATCATAAGAGGAAGTTTGATAGAACTTATTGTGAGTTTCCGCCATAGAAGATGGGTCTGCTGAGAGAGCATCAGATACTTCATTTGAGAATGCATTGGGAGCCAGAACTGCTGATGATTTAAAACTGCTAGGAAATACATCAGAATTGCCTCTATGAATTGCTGGATAGCTTTCTGATCCGACATGGTATGCTCTTGGTAAGGAACTGAGATTTCCAGTTTGAACTGTTGGCGCATTTTCACATGCCAGAACACCAGAATTGCCTCTCTGAATTGCTTGATAGCTTTCTGATCCGACATTATATGCTCTTGGTAAGGAACTGAGATTTCCAGTTTGAACGATTGGCGCATCTTCACATGCCAGAACACCATCAGAAGATGTCAGCAAAGTATCAACTAATAATATATTACCAATTGAGAGCACGAAAATAACAGTATTGCATGAGAAATCTTCTTTCCGTGACAAAGGTTTTCATGCCAAAGTGTTATCAAGCTGGTTTATGTGTTAGTATGTTTGATTGCTGTTGTTGCAGTTGTTACATTGCTGCCATTTAGGAATAAAGTTGTCATGTTTAATTGAATTTTCCAGTAGGTACTTGCATGTGATATTCTTGCTAAGGATTAACTAAGTTATCTTCTTTTTAATATAGATATGTTGAGGGTTTCACCCAAGAAGAGGGATTAGCTTGCTTTAAATCTCTATCTTTAAACTTAGGTTTTATCACCAAGGAGAACTAGGCAACGACATTGAACAAACATAACCTCGATTCCACAAACCCTAACTTCATAATTACAACAAAAAAAAAAAATTGAAAAAGATAACTTGAAAGAGTAAAAAAAGAATCATCTTAGATAAATCCTCAACCATATAACAACAAAAAGATCACGCCACCATGACAAATTTAGATTAAAATAACTCATACACAGCTAATAAAAGATCTTATCAAGAACAACCAAGAAAGTACCTTTGCGCAACGGCGAGACTCGGTAGCACGAGGAGGGATCGATCCACGAACTTCTCCCATCAAAACCACTCGATCGCTCCCCACCGAAGACCAAACCCTCGAAGGGTTTGAAATCGCCACTACCGGATCTCGGGAAGTTATTAGGGTTCGAATCATAAGAAGGGTAACAGGGAGAAGGATCGAGGACGCCGGGAGTGGTAGTAATAAATCGAGATCCGACGGCCGTAGAAGCGAGATCGGACGGCGGCGGCGCGTAGAGGGAGGGGGCGGTGGGGGCGAGAGGGAACGGGCGATCGACAGTGAAGGGAGGAGCTAATGGAGATAAAGAGGAGGAGGAGGAGGAGGAGGAGGGCGGAGTCACCGCCGGCGCACGGCGGCGACTGGGGAAACCACCGGATAATGGATTCATCGTTGAGGGAGAAGGTCGTGACAGGATAGTCGAAGGATTCCGAAACAAAAAGGTTCTTGAAATAGTTTTATAATTGAAGAAACTTATTAATTCTTCAGAAGGAGCCACGTGTCACTACTCTTGATGTGAAAGCTAGTTGGGCCCCAATCCGGGCCCATTAGTCGGAAGGTAAGTTCCACTCGGCCTGCCAAAGTTGGTAAATAAAATAAAATCTAAGGGCCTTTGGTAATTTAATGGGACCAAATTCTCGATTTTATCATCAAAGTATAAGTGAATATTCTATTCTAAGCATAATTATTACCATAGCCATAGGTAGGCAAAGGTGGTTTTTCGCAAATATACCCATAAAAGAGTAGGAGGATGTTTTTTAAAATAATTGTAAAAGTAGGTAGTTATTCGCAAAAACAATTAATTGCAGATATGGCCCGAGTATTAATATTTGTAAAGGGCTCAGAGTTATTTAGCCCAATAAAGCCTCTTCTAGGCTCAATTTGTTAGTATCATGGGCCTCCAACTCCAATTTATATGCTGCTCTTGGCTTGGCTTTACTTATAACATGGATTTAAGCCTAAATTATAGGTGGTTTGTTTGATTTATGAATCAAAATCATTTCCAAAATTTAGGACTGTTAGAAGAAATGATTTATAATAACAATTTTTCTTTTCTTTTTATCAATTGGTTATCTAACATGATATTGAGAGGCCATAGGTTTAAACTTTGATAGCCCACATTTATTCTCTAACTCTTAGTAGTAGGCCTCAGTACCTTATTCTAAACGGCTTATTTGAGTTCAGAAACATAGGAAAAGTTACTATTTAACCTCTTGTAATTTCGCCCAATTTTAACTTACCACCTATTTTTTAAGTTCTTTAAACTTTAGCACTTAATCCCCCCTCGTGATTTAGACCAAACTTATAACAGTTAGATTAAATATTAATTGGGATATAAAGATATATAATTATCCCTCTAAAATTACAGCCTAATTTGTAGACGGAGAGATAGTTTCAATGGTGAAAATATTAGCGCCAATGAAATACTATTAGTTTTCAATGAAATCTTCAGAATTGCAATTTAATCTAGATGAAGGTTAAATACTTAGATTGAAATACAAGGGAATAAATTAAAATTGAGTTAAACTAAGAGGGATAAACTATGATTTCCTCCATTGATTAATCCAAAGTTTTACGAGCATTCTAGATAGTGATTAGAAAAAATTATAATTAACCTTCTTAACTTACCTCCATATGCTTTAAACTCAAGTACAGAATCCCTTTTGCGATTTAGACTGACTTGCAATGATTAATTAAGCATTAACTGGGACATAAGAAAGATTTAATTACCCCTACAAAAAGTATAGTTTAATTTGTAGATTGATGGATTATTTAGTCATTTTGCTATTTATTCACGGTAAAAAAATATTAGCGCTAATAAAATACCATTAGTTTTGAACGAAAACTTTAACAACTGCACTTTAATCTAGACGTAGGTTGCATGCTTAAGTTTAAAATACAAAGATAAATCGAGCTAAACCAAGAGGGATAAACTGTAATTAATTTGCTCCAGTGATCAATCCAAAGTTGTAAAAAAAAAAACGGCTGCGATTCATTAAGCAATACTTTATGCAGCAAAGGAACCTTGAACTCAATCCTTCCATCTGAATATATTCCTCTTATTACTTAGTAACAAAGGAACTCCCTCCAGGTAATCTTATTCCCTTCTCAAGTGCTCACAGAATCTATTAAGTTCGTTTCTATCTAAATAGGAAGCATCAGCACGCAGGGTTTAAGCTTTAGATATACTCTTTTTCCCACAAGAATAAAGAAGGTGGTAAGGATTTTAATATAATTCTCAAAAAGTTTTCAGGTTATGAATGTAGTCTTTGTTGTTAGGTAAAATTTGATAGCAATAATAATGGTAAAACCCAGGCTTTTAACATGTAGTCATTACTAAGCTTTCGGCTACTTTTGTTTGAGATGCCCACTCTCTATTAAAAGTGCTTTAATTAATTAGTCATTATATATAGTGGGTTTGATTAATGGATGACAAGGCTTTGGGGGGTTCTATTCTACTACTATCCAGAAGAATAAAGATAGGAGAATAGTAAATGGAGGACTTTCGGATAAAGTGGAAACATTTTTGCTATGCGGAATATCTTTGTGAATGTAGAACAACTTCTATGCTTATCCATATCTTTTAAATGATATTTATACCACAGGATTAATAAAAAGGTTTGTTTGTCATTTTATAAGTCATTTTAAATGTGACTGTTTAAACTATCGCTTAATTTTTTATAAAAATCCTCGTATTTAATCTAATATTTCTCGGCACTGAATGTGTTAATGGAACGCGTCAAATAACTAATTTACTCTTAAATTTCCTCTTATTTTATAAAATAAAGTAAAACACTCTATAGAGCTTCTGAAATTAAAAAAGAAATTAAACACCATTTCAAAGTTTCTATATAATTAAGGGAGTAAAATAACAAATGAGAGGTATATATATTAAAATAAGTAATAATTTAAAGTGTCTAAGTATAATTATCTCTTCTAGAAAGCTTTTACTATGTAAATATCACTTCCCTTTCTTTAAAAAGAAAGTATCGGATACTTTTATCTAAAAATAATTCTAACTAAGGATAATACAATGAACATCGAATATAAGTGGAACAAAAAATATTCCTTCCATATATATATATATATATATATATATATATATATATAAAAGGATTTAGGGTTTAAGATTTGAGCAATGTTTTCATAAACTACATGTAGAACGAAATGATTTGTGTTTTCCTCGAGGGCTTTTATGCAAAAGTAAACATTTAATTTAATTTTTCTACTGAGAATGCCCTATAGAACCAGCATCTTAATTTATTCTTTTTCGTCCTTGACAAACTATCTTTTATCAAAACCGTACCTCCCATTATGATCTTAGCCCAATAAATTAGAGCAAAATGCAATTGCGATGAGTGGTTTGTAATGATGATGCTCAGTAAGCAATAAGCTGTTTCTTTAATATACAATATGACCATTTGATTAACTTAAAATATTTAAGATAGAATCCTCATTAATTAAATAAATTTCAGTCAACCAATTTTGTTGGTAAAGATTAATTAGTGGCCATGATGAAGACAAGATCATGGCCGAAAGAGAATTTGGATCATTATTAGTGACATTTGAAAGATTTGACCTCAATTTTGGCAGTGTTAGACTCAACACTTTTCTAGCTTTTGATATAATGATCTTAATTAGGCCTTGTCTCCGTTACACTGCTATGGCTTCTATGAGAAGATAATTTAAGCATCATGGATTAAAGATTAATCTTTGTTAAATGAATCTTTAATTGCTAGCTCACTCACTGGTGGAATTTATGGATTATTTACTAGTTGGAGGATTCTTTGATGCTAAAGCTCTACCATTCTATGATAGCCTGTACTGGACATAGTACTTTAAAGCATCATAATTATATTTTCCAATTATATCTTTCTCTAAATGCTATGATGCTCAGATCCATGCTGCAACATAGGTCTGCATTCAAGCACTAATCTAGCAACAATAGTTTTATCCTAGGGTTTGCTTTTCCCTCTCTCTCTCTCTCTCTCTCTCTCTCTCTCTCTCTCTCTCTCTCTCTCTCTCTATATATATATATATATATATATAAAGAATTAAAGATCAGGAATAGATGAGCAAATTATAATCTAACTCTTTCTAATATATAAGTTTAATAATTAAATAGTATTTAAAAAAATAGATTAGGTCGAGTTTAAATCATATGTATAGCAACCCAATTACGGTCAGCCTCAGAGTATTCATTCAGAGACACTCAAATTCATTTTGGTTCTATCAAAGAATTGAATGCTGCTCTCATCTTAATAATATCCTATGATCATGACACTGCTTTCTTTTTCCTAGCAAAATCATGGCAAACTTTTATCACCCATATCAATGGAACAGTGAACATGGCATGGGTGGTGAGCCAAATTTTGCTGTAAAAGCTACCAAAAGAGAGAGAAAGGCAGAGAAACTAAGTGCATGTAATGTGTACAAAAGCTTGGACACCATAAGTACACAACTTTGTTAGCCAGCCCAAGTCACTCACACATGGGATATAGGCCTCTCAAAAGACTTTGAATAAAGGCATAAAAAGATCGATTTCCGAAATATATTTTCCCCCCCTCTTTGAAACCCATCTTTATTCACTCTTTCCAATGTAATAAAACTAAGCTGCATGTCTCTCGGTGGGGGCTCTTGACCCAGAATTCGAGCACTAATAAGAGGGGGAGAGGTGTCTTTTAGATACCATATTCCCTGCCCAAAAGGCTGAATTATTTCGAAAGAGTAACTTAGCCATGGAGGAATATTACGCAAGAGATAATAATAAAGTGATGCCTTCAGCGGGAATATCTTGAGCTGCTTGCCTTAACTAAGTCTCTTACCATATCCAAGCATTATTCTTTTTAAAGCTAGAAGAAGAAGTGAACCATGGCAACTGCTCTTGGGAGGGCTATAGACTCCATCTTCTCCACTATATATTATCCCTTTCGCCATCGCGGAGATCGATATCGGAGTAATAGAAGCAACTCCTACTACTATAGCAGCAACCACAGCAGCAGTGACACTTTCTACTACTCTCAAGGCAGCAACCATACTAGAAGGATGGGCAAGGGAAGGCCTCTCTCTTTGCAGGTATGTTTACAAGTCCTCTACTTCTCTTCTTCTCGACCGTTTCTGTTTTGAAGTTTTCTTTCAGGATTTGGAATTAATTATTAACTAGTTCATATCTTTGTCTCATATTTTCTTTTTTCTTTTTTTTTTTAATTAACACTTTGTCTCTCTTGCAGACAGTGGAGCTTAAAGTGAGGATGTGTTGCACAGGGTGCGAGAGGGTTGTCAAGCATGCTCTCTTAAAACTAAGAGGTGATAATATATATAACACAAGAATAAGTAAATATATGATATAAATTGCCATTTTTTTAAGGAGTTATTGAATATTTATAGGAGTTGACTCTGTGGAGGTGGACTTGCCAATGGAGAAGGTGACGGTGACCGGATACGTCGACCGTAACAAAGTTCTGAAGGAGGTGAGGAGGAGCGGCAAGAAGGCAGAGTTCTGGCCGAACCCCGACATCCCTCTCTACTTCACGTCGGCGAACAACTACTTCCGCGACGAGGAATCCTTCAGGGAGAGCTACAACTACTGGAGGCACGGGTACAACGGCGACAAGCACGGGCACGTTCCGGTCCCCCAACGTGGGGAGGACAAGGTCAGCAACATGTTCAACGACGATGATGTCAATGCTTGCCATGTCATGTGAGGCTAAGGTTTGTGGTAATGGTGATGATCAGTTGAGGGCTCTACTGGTTGTTATGATGTTCGTGCATCTGGGTGTAATGATGTAACGAGGGTTTGGGTTGTTTAGCTTTTGGTTTAAGTGAAGAAGTAGCTCTGCATGTGAACAGAGGTTCTCGGCATGCACTTGGAATTGAGTGGTTCTGTAGAGCATGCGGTTGGTGTGGGGTACTCCTGTGACCCTGTTGAGATCTTTCTTTCCCTATGCTATGATGGATGCACTTGTTGGTACCTAAAAAGGATCTGGAATCAAGGAACATGTAGGTGTAGACTTAATATATGTGAAGTCCTTTCAAGAAACTTATCTAATTAATAGATAAGAATTGTAAAGCGGAAAAGTAGTAAAAATCTCTTAAATATTATATGACAAAGGGAGCAAGATTAAGCCAGATAGATATGAGTATTCAGATATCAAATTCTTTAGGATGCATTGAAGAGTGTATTTTGAACAGCAACAAATTTTGACATACATGCAAAAGATTATAGGTATGCGATCAATGAAAAAAGAACAGAGCATCGAGTATGAGCAAATTGTGGTGCATTTATACCCACACAAAATAGTCTTTTACAGGGTTCAGCTTCACGTAGTTTCGCTCTTTACATAATAAAATGAACAAACCCTCACTGTGGAGAGAGATAAAAGGTCCAGAGTGTGAAAGCAACTCCCGACGAGCAGCAAGGCAAGCACTGGCTCCGTCATTACAAGTACTTTGATGAGAAGCCAGACGAGTATCACTATTGCAACAGAAAAAGAACAGAGCACCAAGTATGAGCAAATTGTAATACATTTATATATATCCACACAAAATAGTCTCTTACAGGTTTCAGCTTCACATAGTCGCGCTCTTTACATAAGAAAAATAAATAAAACCTCACTGTTGAGAAAGATTAAAAGTTCCAGAGTGTGCTCATTTGAAAGCAACTACTGGCAAACGGAGAAGCAAGCAAAGAGCAATCAAGCTCCATCGTTACAAGTATTTGATGAGAAGCCAGCCTATAACGATGAGTATCACTATTGCAACAACGGATAAGAGCAAAGACATGCATGAACAGCCACCTTTTGTGCGTTTGTTCAGAACCACTAGCACTTTTTGCACCCGCTGAATCAAAATAACATAAATATTAGTCAGAAGAATTCCCTATGCTTGAAAGATGGTTAGCTTACTCAAACTCCTCTCACATAGTCAAAACTCAAATGGAATTTTTTGCAACAATACTTAATGAAGCAATAAAAGTATAAATTCACAATTTCGATGGCAATTCTAGCTTTCTTTTGGTCTTATATTAAGATTTAAGCAGAACGATACATCAGCAGTTAGGTAGTTTGAGAAGCTTTTTCTAGTGAAATTTTGGAACTGATTTCATCTTAACACCAATCAAGACGATAATGCTAGTGCAATATATGAATTCAAATAGCCAATCGCATAAATACCTGAAGCCTTGAGCCTGTTATGTCCACATGCTGGTCTAAGTCATCCTGCATTATAGAAGTTAAGGTTGTCATCATCCATAGCTGAACTAAAAAATCAAAAGGTAAAGTTATTTTCGTGCCATGAGGGTACATACAATTAATCTTGTATGCAGATCAAGTTCTTCGTTAACTGCCAAAGCGATATGCTTTGTGCTAAGTACTGTCTCCTCTAACTTACCGAGGCCCTCATCTTGCTCTGTGCAGTGTGAGAAATAGCATTAAGCATCAAGAGAAAGTTGAGTATTAATAAAGTGCAAAACAAATCAAGTACCTTTTATAGTCTGCCTCTGTAAACCAACAATACCATGATTATCCAAACCTGCAGTTCGGCTTAACTCATCGACTGCTTTATTACTTTGTCCAAGTAAGTCTTCCCTAAATTTGACAAATAGATTTGCTTATATTCATATAAACACTGGTTATCTAACAAAAGGCGTTTTAATAATTCCTGTCAACAGTTAGCTCACAATAGAACGCAAGAATAAAAAGACATCCAGGTAATGCAACCATAAAATTATGTTGTAGTACAACTGCAAGAGATGAGATGTCATTTCAGAGGTTGACACGCCGTAGAGACAAACCTGTTGGCAAAGTTTGACATATTTAATGTAGAGGCCATCTGTTTAGATTTAGATCTCAAATTGGAAACCATATCTTGACGCTTATGCAACTCCTTGTCCGTGCTGCGAAAACCAGAGGTTGGTAGAAACATTGAGGTTTAGAACTTTAAGCAAATAAGGTATATATACACACACACAAACAAATATAAGTGTGTGTATATATAGGGTCACAAACAGCAAGTATTCAATGATAGAACTCTAATTATTTGTTCCCTGATTTAAGGGAAAAAGTGAAAAGCTAGAACAGAGAAGTAACAGCAATATCAGCTTGTTAAAAGATAGTAGAAGTGTTATCACTTCTGGCAGAGTAGTAAGCTAAAACAGAGACAGCATACATTGGTTGATTACTAGGAAGCTTAAACAGAAGGGCCTCCAAGCTATCGAGTCTAGCACCAAGAATTGTTATCTTTCTTCGAATTGCAGATGTATGACGTTGTGTATCTGTACCAGATGATGGCAAAGAACCTCTTTCAGAGATCATGGCGCTAACATCATCAGCAAGCCTGGAAGCCTCGTTGAACTCCCTCATCCATGAATCCGCCATTACTGCAGAGAAAATGCACCAATATTAGATTCTTTAAGTTAGATTACTTGCTTAAAACTTTTACTGAGCAAAAATCGAATCTTAAGACACTTGTGTAACTAAGAAAAGTAAGTAGAAGAATTAGATTTCATCACGAGCAAGATATCATGTTGTACAGAGGTAAAAATGCTAGAATATATAATTTTGATTTCACGCTACTGAAATGTGATAACACAAGAAAAGAGGACCTGCAAAATTAGATATGTGTGATGCAGGAAGCAGGATCCATTCGCATGCAGCAAGTGGGGGAAAAAAACAAATTCATTTTTAGAAGATTCAAATCCATAAGCTACCAAAAAACTTTCCTTCACAGTTTGGCTAATAACAACCTCCCAATAGGAATAAACTTCATTTAACACCAATATAAGGAAGTGAAAAAATGCAAACACGCTTTTCTATATTCCCAATATCCACAAACCTTCTTTTTATACTTACCCAGAAAATTAGAGAATATGATCATACTTTATTATATCACAACTGTCTTCCAAGCAATTACAACTTGAATTTAAGTAATGATTAAAAAGGCCAAACTTTCTTTCGAGTTTGCCTGAACTTTTCTGCTTCTTTTGAATCAATTGTCACCAATAACACGATGATCAACCATCTAAATAGACCGCGATAAATTTCTTTCCGAAATATTTCTAGTTTCTTTTCATTCTCCATTATTCCTCTTCTAATGATCATTCAGCCTAATCTCAACTCGCCATACATTTGATTCGAGATCAACCATGAAACCAACGATCCCAAACATCGAATTATTGATTCCTAAAACCCTAATCTTAGTCCCAATTTTACCAAAACTCCTTTGATCTAATAAACCAATTAAAATATCAGAAACAACGGAATAACCCTAAATTACTAACCATACCAACTAATCAATAATATTCCAAAAAAGAAACAAGAACTATTGAATTGTATCAAGAAACTTCTTGTAAAACAAAAGGAGAAGAAGCGATTGGCAGTATACAACTTACAGATATCAATAGAACGAGAAAATAAGAAGAGAAGAAGAATTGAAGCATGAATTGAGAACCTTTTTCGGTTGAGAAGGAGCAACAGAGGACGGATTCCTCTTCCCCTTTTTCGTTTGCTTTCCCTCTTCTATACCCTTTTCGTATCGGAGAGACGTGATAACTAAGTCGGCTTTCGTGTTTGTCTTGCTCGGATTTATATTAGAAGCTTCTAGTTTCAATGGTTTATCAAATAATAAGTCTTAGAACTTCATCAATGAAAAATAATTAAAATATTGTCACATAATTTTTGTATTTTGTTACTCCTCATTCCATCTTTCAATCCAAGTTATGTGCACAAATCCAAATGACATTTAATTAGAATTAATATCACACTACACTCCTCGAAAATTTTAAGGTATAATTTAACCTTTGCCCCGATAATTTTTTTTATATATTTTAAATAATTCAGGGAGCAAATTGCTTGTCTTTATACTTCCTGAGACATATATATATATATATATATAATTCCAGATAAAATATAGGGGATTTCTATTAGCGTAAATTTTAATTATCTTTACCCCGTGTGATTTAGAATAATATTAAACAATTAATTTTTTCATTCTAAATTGTTATAATTTCTATATGAGTATTAATTTTTTACCCATAGTTTTAAGATGATTAAAAAATTTCATCCATATTCAAAAGAGAGGTTTATTATGATAATTAAGATTTGAGCTTGTAATCTTAGATGTATAAGATAAAAGATGTTGAAAGTGCATTTATTTTAAAGTTTTAACAATATGATAATAATAAGTAAATTTAATAACGAAGAAGGACAATTAAGAAATTTTAATATGCAAATGGTGGGAAAAATTCTCCCCAATAATTATTTTTAAAATTTTTTCGATAAAACAAATTAGCAAGTTTCACATAGTCTGAAAACCAAGTTCATCAACCATATTTATAAGGGGGCAAAGTGATAAATGGAAGTTTATAAAGGGTGCAATTTGTAATTTACCCTTTCTATTATTACACGGCTATGTATGAACCAACCATTACAAAAGGTTTACACCATAACTAAGACAGCACACACCTCATACCCTTTAATTAGTTTAATTAACAACCCTACAATTCAAACGTATCTCCCCACTGCTTCCCGTTAGCACACCAATCTGGCCCATCTTAACCATTGCCGCAGCGAACTTAGCCTTCCAAAGCATCCCATTGAAGGCGTTCCCCCTCACTCCGGCTGCAGTCGAGGTGTTCGACAAAAGGACTTGGTCAGATGTAAACAGTCCACGGCTCGCCAAAATGTTGGCGTAGTAGTTCGAATCAAATGTGTTTGGGCTACGAGGGTCCATTGGGACAACCAGGCTGGTGTCGTTGCTGCTCTGTGGGCATTGCTGCGCCAATTGGGTGGCGTATGTTGGATTTAAGCTCGGGTCTTGGCTCACACTGGCGTTGAAGTCGTAGAGTCTACTGTCGAAGGAGCCGCAGTGAGAACGGCCGATGGTATGTGCACCTGAGACATGGACAGAGATTGAGTACTCATGGTGAACCTAAATTAAAAGGTGGGCTTGATGTAAGTAGGAAATTCCTACACCCTGGCTCAAGCTCGGTTCATTATTAGGTTACATTAAACTTGGCTTAAATTTAGATGAGTCAAACTCGATCAGTTTTCCTAGGTTCAAAATTAATTTCCCTGCGAGGTAGACATAGGAATATTACATTAGTATATCAATCGCATGCATACAACAGTCTTGACGACTAGAGTGAATGTGATGTGTGTGATTTGTACACATCCAGATTATGGTCACAAATTGATTACATCCCTAGTCTACAATTAACTCTTACCAGAGAGAGTGACCATTTCATCCTGGGAGAGCCCCTTGTCGGCAAAGTTTTGAGTGAGTTGGCTGACATCAAAAGTTGGAGCTGGGAGATTGGAGAATGTTTCTGATGCCAATGAGACGCTTCCATCTCTTCTTCCAGCTTGTACCTGATATGTTCTACCTCCAGTCTGTTCATTTAAAGAAAGAAATAAAGAAAAGAAAAGTGCATAAGAGTACATCATACATCACTTAAGATGTTTTAATTAGTATATAAGACTAGATTTAGGACTAATTACCAGGACAACACTATCCCTGGCTGCAAAGGCGAGTATGTCAGCACAGGAGACAACTCCTTTGCATGCAGCTTCCAGCCTCGTCTTCACACTGTCGATGACTTCAAACCCGTGAAGGCTGGGATTGTTGATTGGAGAATCCTTCTCTGCAGTGTTTGTCGAGTTTGAGTCAATGAGTACAGACCCATCACAACCCTAAAGGCAAATTATATAGCCAAAAAGTAAAGGTTAAAAAACTTATCAAACAATTATAGGAGTAAATAAATGATTAACTGATGGATTCTTATATAATTACCCTAACAAAGCAATCATGGAAGTGCATCCTTAGAAGTCCTGCAGCCAGACTCACATTACTAGAAATGGCCTTCCTGACCTCATCCATCACAATTAACTCAGCCTGAGGACAAGTGCTCTGGTAGAACCCCACTTGAAGCTGAGACTCTACATGCACAATAATCAAGCACAAACACACCACCAAAGCTAATGTTGTAGCTTTCACTAACCCCATTCCTCTCTCTCTCTCTCTTCTCTCTCTCTCTCTCTCTCTCTCTCTCTCTCTCTCTCTCTCTCTCTCTCTCTCTCTCTCTCTCTTATCTCTTCTAACTCCCTCTTCTATAAGTAAACTAGAGCACAATGTTACATCTATATATATATACAAGTCAATTATATAAAAAGGACTAGTTAGGCAAGTTATCACTTAGGGGGCGGTAGATACGATATGGAGAACAGGCTGGAATTCATGAGTGGGTCTTGAGAAGTCCATCTTTTGGCAAAAGTTTACTGGAGGAAGGGGAGAGGGAGATGGTGAAGAAGAGATCAAACAAGGCACGTCAATGTCGGTAGAGCCCTCCACCAAATGCATGCTGCATGCTCTCTGAGCATTACGAGATTAAAAATAACAATGGAAGTCAGGAGGGCACTTATGGATGCAATACATGCATACAATTCGATGATTTGAGCACACATATATAATATATTACATTGTATGTATAGTAGTGGCTGCGGGGATATAGTGGTTTGACGAGCTTGGTCATGGAGAGCTGACCAAATTAAGGTGGCAAAATTGGAGTGGATAGCTAAGACCTTTTTTTTAATCTTTTGATGTACATAATCTATTTGACATATAGCACTTACATTGCTTAGTATGTGGTGGGCGGCTTAATTTGGAGATGGTCATGTGGCAATGTGGCATAGATAGTGCCGTCGATGGGAACAAGATCATCCACTCTAATTAATTAAAGCCTCTAATTAAGTTAGAGACTCTCAAGTGGAATCAAGTGGAATAACGCAGATTGACACTTTGCTTTTCTTAGTAGTGCTATCTACTTTAGTTTAAGTGTGTGACTATGTCAAATGATTGCCATTCTATTCTCCCTCTCTTTTTATGTATGAAGTTATAATTCGAGACTTTGTGCTTTTCTTTATTAATTTGATGATTCCTATCATACTCAAAAGCGAATGTAGAAGAGTCGCACAATTAGAGCTGGCAAGATCAGAGCCTCAAATATGCGCGTTAAGAAAGACGTCCATATTTCAAACATCATTTTATTGTTTGCATTTGGATAAATAGACACTCGGTGATCATCAGAAAAACCTCTCCACCCTCAGTTGATAACCCTACAGTTGGAACGGATCTCCCCGTTGCTTCCGGTGAGCATGCCGATCTGGCCCATCTTAACCATGGCCGCGGCGAACTTGGACTTCCACCGCGCCTCATTGGAGGCGTTCTCCCTGACCTTGGCCGCAGTGGCGGCGGTCGAGGCAAGCGTGTGATCCGAAGTGAACAGCCCACGGTTCACCAGGATGCTGGAGTAGTAGCTCGAGTCAAACGTGGTGGGGCTTCGAGGGTCCATGGGGACGACCCCGTTGCTATTTTGCGGGCACTGCTGCTTGAGTTGGATAGCGTAGGTTGGATCCAAGCTCGGGTCTTGGCTCACTGTGGAGTTGAAGGAGTAGAGCCTGCTGCTGAAGGAGTTGCACTGGGACACGCCTACAGTATGTGCACCTGATCGAGGAGCCAAAGTAAATTAACAGTAATTTAAACTTAGGAGTCACAATTAAACCAATGTAATCATAACATATCTCAACCTCCCAATTATATTTCTTGTTATCTTACCAGAGAGAGTGATCATCTCGTCTTGGGAGAGCCCTTTGGCTGCGAAGCTTTGAGTGAGTTGGTCGAGATTAAAGGAAGGAGGTGGGAGATTACCGAATGTTTCTGAGGCTAATGATACCCTTCCATCTCTTCTCCCAGATGGCACCTGATAACTGAACCCACCTGTCTGCTCACATATAACTTTCACTCAAATTTACAGTTCACACCCTCTTTTTTTAAAAAAAATAACATAATATTCCATCTTGATTTTATGAAATTATTCTCCTCTCATTTTTTTTTCTTTTAACAGGATTAATTTGTAGGCAAGGGTTTTTAGGAATATTACCAGAGCAACACTATCCCTAGCAGCGAAGGCGAGTATATCAGCACAGGAGACCACTCCCGGGCAAGCAGCTTCCAGTCTTGCCTTGGCTCTGTCAATAACTTCGAACCCAAAAAGACTAGTGTTGATCGGAGAGTCCTTCTCGGCGCTGTTCGACGCAGTCGAGTCGATCAGAACCGACCCATCACACCCCTATCAATATTCACAATTACAAACAGAGATAAGATCTGTCAAAATTTTAGAATATTAGAGGATCGGATTTGTAAATTAAACAGTGATAGTGTATGGTTTTTATCCATAATTATCCACACCCTAACGAAGCAGTCGTGGAAGTGCATCCTGATGAGCCCCGGCGCGACGCCGGCGTTATTCGCGATCGCCTTCCTGACCTCGTCCCTGACGATCAGCTCGGCCTGGGGGCATGTTCCAAAATAGAACCCTATCCGAATCCTTATCACTATCTGACCCTCGATCTCTCTACTACTCAAGCAGAAGACCACCAAGAAAGCTAACAATACTTCTTTCCTAAGCCCCATTCTCTCCCTCTCTCTCTCTCTCACACACACACACACAGACACAAGCACACTCTGTAGTCCTCTTCTTCCACCTCAATATATATATATATATATATATATACATATGAGTAACGAGCAATGGTCTCGTGGTTATCAATTAGATAAAGCAATTTGCATATGGGAACACGGGGAAAAGTCATGGAAACAATTGGGTAGCCAGCATAGGAAAAGGCCATTTTGGCAAAATACAAGTTGGGCTCCATGGCGTTATAGGAACAAAGATCAAGTGGAGAAAGGAAATGGAGAGGAAAGAGATGAAACGAGGTGGATTTGTACTGGAGGAGGCACTAAACTATTAGCCAAGGGTGTGATCGAGCGATGAGGAGATTAAACTAACCAATGGAGACGAAAATGGTTGGCTGTCACGGTTGCATAGTGCCAAAGATGGCATGCGGTTTTGTAGGCCATACGTTGAAGAAGTTGCATCTTCTCACAAGCTCCGCACATGGAATTAGAGTTCGGTGCATGCATGGCAGGATAAACAGGAGCTATCGTTATTCTTTCTTTTATGAATTTTTGCACATCGATCGATCCGAACGCTATCAAGGCTGGTAGACAAACATGATTAATACATTAACGCACATTTGGATAAATCAAACAGGATCGGCGTCCATTGCCACTAGGGTATTAATTATGGTGATGGAGTTATGCATAGTACAGTGGCAGAAGATCATATTGATTGGACGAGTTTGGTCATGCAGATATGACCAAATTATAGGCGAAGTTGGAATGTGAGATGTTAGCTAAAGGTTAAAAGCATGGACTTTTATCGACATAAGGCGACTGCTATCGGACAATAAGATTGGGGCACTCTTTGTTGGACTCGATGTTCTTCAATGATTCAAAACTTAAGCCTCAATAGACGGCAGGAATCACGCCAGCGTGTGAGAAGTCGACGTATTTTATTTCGTTTCCATTTGTCAACTTCTTTTCTTTTGTATTTTTTCACAAAGAGGCCGTGTTGGATAAGCATTATACCTGTCTGACACTGAAGAGTATCAGATAGTCTACAGTCCTGTAATCGATATATTTGGCAGCATATAATGGAATGCCAAACAAGTATCCGACGTATCTTAATGCTTACTGACACCTAGTGCATATGAACAAGATCCGGCAAATCAATTACCGTGTGAAATTCTTATAATATGAACTCCTAAGAACCGTGGAAGATGCCAGCTGAGGGAAGAAATCTTATGGTCACGAAATGGCTGCATGTGCCCATTTCACTTCTTGAATATAAATAGTCTTATTCTAAAATAAATCTTCTTATTTTAGTATAATAACTAAACAGCTACTTAATTCTGGTACAGTAATTCATCGTTCTCTTCCATCTTATTTTATACAATTCTTTAAAAATAATTTAATATTAACTCATAATTACTATTTTATTTTTTGATTAAATAATTTTTAATTACACATCACTTTAACTATAATTGAGATTATCCTCTCTCTCCCTCTTTTTTTTTTTTTAATATCACTCATCTTAGCTACAATGAGATTTTCTCTATCCTCTATTTCTTCTCTTAAATATTAGTCTATTTTACTTATAGTTGAGATTCAGTCTTTTTTTTTCTTAAACTTAAAAAATTATTCAAAAAATTATTTTAAGAAAATTAAGCCTGCACTCTTACAAAATAACTTCACACTGCATAGATATTTTCTTGTAATATTTGAAAATATTATTAAAGTACAAGGTTAATTTTGGCAGTGTAGACTTATAACTATGTATTGGTCTAAAATTACCTTATATTATATAGCTATTTTCCCTATAATATTTAAAAATATTATATTATATAGCTATTTTCCCTATAATATTTAAAAATATTATTGTAGTACATAATTTTTTTTTCGTAGCGTGAGCTTGTAAGAATATAGTGCAGAGTTGTAATTCCGCACTAATTGAAAATTATCTCCCAATGTATAATTATTTTCTTTTAGTGAGAATATATAAAATATTTTAATTCTGCAAATATAATAGAAAATATTATAATTTTAAATGAATATATATTATTACTATATCTTTACATTCAATTAAGAGTATTTTTATTATTTAATATAAAACATCATAAATTTTCAAATATTTTTTAATACTTTAATATCAACTTTATATCATATCAAATAAATTATTTCTTCTTATGCTAACATTAAATTAAATATTAAAATAACTTAATTCTCTTTTTCTGATATTAAAAATTAAAATATTTATTCTAGAATAGACAATAAGAAAGCTGTGTTAAACGTGAAAAATAGTGGATGTTTACAAAGTACCTCAAGCATATTTTCCCTCATACAAATTTAAACAATAAATAATTAATGCCTAGACAACGATTCACTCGTACGAAAAATAGCCCTCCCCTTTCACAGAAGGCTCCCATTGAGCCGAGGTCAGAAATAACTAAATGAATACAGTATAAATTACTATTACAATACTAACTAGAGCAATAACAATAACAAAACTACTAGCCATCAGGATAACACCGATTGAGAAGCTCGAGAAGAAGAACAGCTGCGGAGTCCTTGGCTTTCTTAACACTAGGCATGGGATCCCCAACGCACTCATCAGTCCATCCGCGATCAGATGTGTTAACACGCACTGCATAGACGAATCTTTTAGCATGGGCAGGGCCCCCTTCGTTGACACATCGGTATTGGGGCATTGGCCACTGCCTTCTCAGACAGATGTCATTAAGGGTCTGTCTCGTGAACATCTGAACTCCATTCTTCTTCTCTCCATTTTTCTCTGTATCCCTCTTTGATGCATCCTCTTTCTCCTTCAAGACGACGAGGGCATTCCTTGCGGCCAATTTCTGCGCCATTTTCTTCTGTGGGTTCTGAGCTACACCAATCTGCACGCCGTCGATGAAAACTTCGACAGTAGCTATGTTGCCTGTCCGTGTTGCTTTATACTCTAAACCCTCTGCCTGCTGCTGGCATCGCTCTTGGAGCTCCCTCACTGGATGCATTGGAAGAGTCTCTGGAGTCACCATCGGATGCAGCAAAGGTTGGAATACCTGATAGCAGAAGTATAAGGAAATATTAATTGCAAACTTTTAGGGAGATCTGTTGCAAGCTTTCTGATTAAGTCATTGCTGTAGAACTCAGGATTACCTTCCAGACTACTGAAGTATCACGTGCACTGTCAAGGAAAATTGCACCAGCAATAGACTCTACAATGTCTCCAAGAACTTTCGGAGCCTTACAGTCTCCAAGACCAAAAGAGTTGAAGCCTGGTTTCAGTAGCTCTTCTTGAACATCCTTCACAAAGTCCCGAATCTTCAAAGAGAACCAAAAAGAAACGGTTCAGACAAATTTTCTATAAAAATGAATCATAGATTGTAAAATAAAAGTGCAAACCTGTGCCTCCAGTGCACTTGACCCATGACGAAGATGCATGTGCAGCTTGTGTTTCACTGCAACCCGCGCAAAGTTCTCATTATTTACGGCTGCTGCTCGCAAGTCTGTGAGTCGGCCAGGAGGCAAGTTGGTGTATGTAAAAAATAAATGCCTCGTAATCAAATGATCCAATACAGCATCACCAACAAATTCGAGACGTTGGTAACAGGAAACACCGGATGATGGCCTTGAAGCATGTGTAATGGCTTCAACTAGCAAGCCTCTGTCTTCGAACTTGATATTCAGTGCCCCTTCAAGTGCATCAAAGTCGATACTTCTCATTATGCTTTCGGGTATGTTGTAAGGCTTTGGTGAAGGAATATCTTGAGAATCCAACTCCACTTGAATCCCAATCCACTTCATAAGGTGGTTTGCAGCATTTTTCCCACCTTCGACATAATAGACTCCAATAAGCGCTTCAACAACATCTGCTAAAGTTTTGCTAGACAGAACCCTATAGCAGCTAGAATCACCCTCGATTTCACCATCTTCTCGGATATTGTCGATGAAATCATCAAAGAAATCCTTTTCTACTTCAGTCTCAACAACAGGAGATTCCTCATCAAAAATGGAGGATTCTGATTCTTTGCTGTCTTCATCAAAAACAGGAAGCACTCCTGGAGCAGCCCATCTCGAGGGGGCAAAACGATCTGCTTGTATATAAGATTGAAGCCCTCTATTTAGGGCATATTGATATAAAACCATATTGCTCACCATTTGTTGCCTCATTCTGGTCAGCTGTCCCTCGTGTTTTTGGGGATATTTTAGGAAAAGAAACCTGCTAACAACCCACTTCAAATATGCATCACCCAACAGCTCTGCTCTTTCATAGCAGAAAGTCTCCTGACATGAAGCAGCAGTCAAGGCTTCTAATATCTGCGGGAGAATATGCTCTCAATTAGACTAGACAAGCAGATAAGAAGCAAACGAATGGTTTCTAACACCTAAGGCACAACATAAGAGGAATAAACATAACCGCAGATGACCAGATGTTCTCTTAAGATAGTATAAAAGGCATGGAGAAGAAAAACGATTGTGTAGGAGGTACCTTTGCAGCAGGGACAGGATATTTGATGGTATCCTTCAGCTGAACTGCAAGAAGCATGCTCTCCACTCTTCTCATTATTGAGGGCAGTCTTTGAGCACCACGAACAAGGGCTCCAGAGAGTGGATGAACAAGACAGAGTTCAGGTGGTAAAAATACATAATATGTTTTGTCCAGGTTTTCTGCAGATTCACCTTCTCGTGCTGTGAGTGGAAAACCAACTTTTATAAGAAAGGAGCATAAGGGAAAAATAAGAGACATATGGATGGATATTGCTACCCTCAGAATGCTCAAATCTAGGGGAGAGAAGATTCTTGCAATATGAAACACCACGTCCTCGTATGAGAGGCTGCTTCTTGTAAATTAACTCTACCCCGTATCTGCAAGTCAGGAAAAGGAAATGAGATGTAAAAGTAAAACACTATATAGTCTGACAGCCATAGCCACAGCATGCTATCATAATAGAATCCCAATGTTCAAGTTATAGAGCGGTAACAGCTTCATATATAGATGTCCAACTAAGAAATAATCATCTTACTTCTGCCGGTAGTAATCAGCATATGAGCTGTATTCTAGCGGCCCTAGGTAGCCCTCCTTCCTCGGGAATGAATTCTCTGCATTCATATCAAACCGAATTGAGTCCACATAGAACCTTTTCCCTGAATGTGCTGCAGTTACAATTTTCCCAACAAGATCTTTCACATCCATACAAGAATCTGCCATAAATAATTTGCCTCGAGTAAGATAAACATCATCAGTGCATCCTATAGTATCACGGCTGGGGACTAATCCAGAAGCTTTCACAACATCAAATTCCGCAACAGCTCCCCTGATACCATATGTAGGATGAGCTTTCTGGCCAACAGCCATACAATGACGCAATTTTCCAAATCCATACTCCCTCCTATCTCCACCAAGTGTTCGCTCATTGGTACCAAGGTGAACATCAGGGCGTGCTCTCTGAAGTGGATTCATCCATGCATCAGCCTTCACTATGTTCTCGATCAAAGTCCAGTCAATTTCTTTTGCAGAATGAAGACAGCTTTCAGCTAAAAGTGGGACAAAAAGATATCCTTTTGCAGGATCCCATGGAGTAGTCGAGGGATCAACATCAACATCAAGCACAATGCTCATGAGTCTAACATGAAAGCTCTTCAGCAAAAGAAGCTAAACAGAAAGTATAAAAAATGATGAATATGAATATCAGAAAAAGTTGCCATTCATATGATTATATATGCTAAAAATATTGACAGGGCAACTAACCTGAGTTTCCTTTATCTCTAGTTGACCCCGGTAGACGAGAGATGCCTTTGTTATCATTGTTCTAGCAACAAAGAGATCCATCGTCATCGATAAAACCTGCAAATAACTTGTATGAGAGATTCATATCAAAATCTCCAGATTCAAATGTGTTAAATGATGGTTCAATATACCTCTGCATCCAGCTCATTGCCAAAAAGGACAGCAAAATCCGAAACTTGTGTAAGAAATGGATCCTTAGAAGTCCCAACGTTAACACAGTTTACAGCATAAATATGCAGTTTAAACAATTGAGAATCATGACAGCCATCTCTTCCAGATAAAATCCACTCCCCCTATGATCACAGAAGAAACTCTCGGAGGCTCAGATAATTTCTAACCAAAAATCTCACAATAATCAGAAATAATGGTAAAAGGTTACATCTTCAGGGAAAAGTATTGCATATTGCTATCAAATAGAATATTGCCTTGCCAATAAGAAGTCATCTAACAAGAAAGAGGGGAAACACCAAAGGTTCCGAAACGCGGTATCAGGATCGAGATCAGCCTTCCGGAAAAACAAAATACGACTCGTATCGGCTGTATCGATCGCTCATATCGAATTGAACTATTTTTTAATTAAGTAAAATCATAAATATTATTTTAAAATGCAGAAAAATTTATAAAGACTTAGAAAAAATGATAATAAAATAAGAAAATAAAAATTACTTACATATGAAGCCTAAAATTTTTAAAATGTATTATCTTAAAAAAAATCCTATCTCTCTTCCTCCTCTCTTACTGCCACAAGCCAAATTTTATTTTATTTTCTCTCTCTCTCTCGTATTGGGCAAGATCAGCCGATCCCGACTCGATATTGATCGGGTATCGGCTTAGGATCGGGATCAGTTGAAACTGAGTTCCATGGAAAAACCTATTCTATGACTATGCTTGTGGAATCAAAGGGAACTTACCAAAAATTATTCGATAATCCAAAGAGTAGCTTAAAACAGCACTATTTGCTAATTGTGGTATACATGTACATCTGTGGCTCTATGTGCATAAGCATGCAGACTTCTCTCAGTATTAACTCATCATAGACAAAAACTTTACAGAACTCAAAGAAAACAGAAAATGGCTAAAAAGAATGTACAAACAAAGATGTCAGACCATCATTTGGCTTAGCTTTTTCCCGCAAGGCTATGGTAAATGTAGGGGCATGAATTTGCTATAGAAATCAAATCATTAAAGTGAATTAATTTCTTTTAAATCCATAGCTTAGTCAAATAACGTGACATTTGCCACAGAGAACTGTCTTATTGCAATTCATTTAGGAGCTTCAAACAAACATTAGCATTGTGAAAAAGTTGACAGTATAAAATGAACTCACCTGCAGAACTTCTGCCACACCTTCAGGATAGAACTCTCTATGTCGTGCTGTTCCTGGAAGAGGATCACCTTCATCATTCGGCCCAACTTGTTCACCTTCCTCCCCACTTCCCTTATCAGGCAAAAGCATGTCTGTAAATGCCCCCATCTCATGTAGCTTCTTACAAGCAGCCAAGCATACAGCCTGCACAATAAAGATAACATGGGTTCACTATCATTCTAATGTTAACTATGCCACATTACATCACCGAGAGACATTTTTTATTTCTGATTTTTTAAGGCATCATACTTGCTGTGCTAAGCGCATTGAACTGCATACAGGACCTTCAAGCTTCTCAAATGGAGCATTACAAGGTAGCTGAAGCTTGCATGAATATTCAGTTGAGCCCCCCGGCCTCTCATGTCTTTCCATAATGAACTCGGGACGAAGTATTGAATATCTAATAAAAAGCAAATAATTCATAAATATGAAACCAAAGTTTGTCATGTGAGAAGAGACAATATATTAAGATCTAATAAAAAGCAAATAATTCATAAATATGAAACCAAAGTTTGTCATGTGATAAGACAATATACTAAGATCCCAACAAAAGCAAGTACCTGTCACTCGGTAGTTGGGAACAGTAAAAATGGATGAGCCCGACAGCAGAATTCAAACTGACAACAGCACCTGTTGATTCCACCTGATACATTGAACCAGGTAATATATCCACAGGAGTTAACCTAGGAGTATCTTTAAGATGACTGAGATCTGTTCTTTCTATAGCTTCTTTTCTCAATGTTTCCTCACTATTACGGGCATTCCTCAAGAAAGTTTCATGTGACAAATTTCCCCTGACAGCACATCAACTTAGTTTAGCAAAGCAAGACATTAGTAACAATACAAACAAGCTGCCTCAAATTCCAATCATGTACCTTTCAAGCATCAATATGTAGTCAGATCCAGGCTTTCGTGCACGACCTCTAGATTGGATATAGGCCAAAACAGTTTTTGCAAGGTCAAAACGAATAACTACATTGCACTGCCGAATATCAAGTCCTTCCTCAGCAACACTGGTAGCTACTAATAAAGTAACCTGAACGTTTGATGCAAAAAAATTACTCCTGCAACTTATCAGTTACAGTGCTTCTACACTAAAGAAGTCAACACATGCTAAAACTTCACTTAAAACATGTAAATTCTGTGATGTTAATCAGACTTGAAAAGTTAAGTCATAAATCAAGAGAGGAACAGAAAAACATACCCGACCATCACGAAATTTAGCAATTGTGTCCTGCATTTGGCATGTGCGCATCTCCTGATTATTGTTGTGTCCTATTAAACTTGCACATTTGATGAAACTTAGAGATGGAAGCTCTGTGAAGACCTGGATATGTATAAAAGTTAAATTAAAGTTATTCAAGCTCATTACAAAAAAAAAAATCTTTTCAAAATGCAGCATACACGAACAATAAAAATCTTAAAAATTTAACCTTGGGAAGAACTAGTGCAGTAACAACTCGCTCCACAAAAATGATAGCACGGAAATCCTCTGTCTGTTGGTACTTAAGAAGTATTTTAATCAAAGCCTGCACCTTAGGAGTAACTTTTCCATCTGCCACAGCAGCTCCAATGATGACATCCACATGTTCACCACCAGAAACAGCTACAAGAGTGTATCATAATGCAAACAAAGTCAGATGAAGTTATGCAAAATTGAAAGAGAACATCACCATTGCTCAAGCAATATAACTTAAAAGACTAATCTAGATAGCAGACATGAAACTTGGATATCATCTGCTTTCAGAAGATGAGCACATGGCAGCACTGACCATGACTGTTTGGCAGCTCTCCCTCCTCAAGTTCTTCTATGCTATGGCTGTCACCATTGCATGTATCTGCAACATTGGTATCATTTTCAGTGGGAGCAGCTCCCTCAGATAGCTGACACTGCAATAAAGTAACAACTTTCTTCAAATATGATTCTTGGAACTTGACATCAAGTTGGTAATTTGCCCTCTCATCATTCTGCAAAGCTGTCAAAAATGACAGTGCAACCTGAAAACAGTTTTACGAGAGCTGTTAAAAATGATGATATGGTAATAAGGTTTTCCTACCTGATTACTTGGCACAATTGAGTACCTTATAGGAGCACCATTGACCTAGTTCACCCAAGGCATAATTTATAGCTCTCAACTTCTGAATCAAATTAGCTGCACCATCACTTTCAGTTCTTTCAGAAACACCATACACCAGGCGCAGCTCATCTCTTGATCCAGCATCTCTAGCTCCCATGAACTGCCACTTGCTTCTTCTAGAGCTAGAAAGTGCAGCTTCTTCAACAGCAACTTCCATTTGTTTAATTTTCTCATGCAGGGACCACAGAGTAGCTGCCTTATCATATTGGACAACAATTTCTAGAGGCATAGGGACATGTTTCTCCAGTTCCTTTCGATCTTTAACTGTACAAACTATAGAATCTAGTTTGCTCTCAAGATTCCGGATCTTGATTGCACAGTCCTCTTGGCTAGAAACACCTGCACCGAGAAAAATTGATACTTTGTATTAACAAGATACAAGAAACCTAAAATTGTGAAAAAAGAATATCAGTAGGGCTAGCAGAGAAAGGAAACAAATGGAAATAAAATTATGCAAGAGAAACTACAAAGGACCATACCCTTCAAATTGACAGGAGAAGCCGTCATACCAAAAACAGCTGGCCTTTTATCCTTCGACGTTGTATGATAGAATTCAGACATCACTAAAGAATATGGATGTTTTTTTACAGCATGATGGCACTCATCCAAAATTAGAAGATGGATAGCTTCCATTTTAATTATACTGTGCCTGAGGATGTTTAGTAAAATTTGAGCTGTCATAACTAATACCTGCAAAGAAGGACTCATTTTTAATGCAAAATATCTTGTTCGATGAAGTATGAAGGTCTCTTGCTGTTTCTCAAAAAGATAATAAAAAAATAGCACCATATGCATCAACATTTTTTCATACTTCAGTCCAAAATTTCACTAGGAAAATGTCCTCAGCTGAACTTGCAAACTCAGCTATAGAGGAAACTGATGGAAGAAAATGAACCAAGTTTATTATACACAAAAACCACAAAAAAAGGAATGAATGAACTCACACTAGGTGGATGACTTTTCTCTTTCTAATTACAGAAAAACGTAGTTTGTTGGCTGGAAGCCAATCTGATAAGATATCCTATGCAGTTTATCTTGCACATAAGACCCTCCAACAAACAACGCCAGTTTCTCTCACATACTTAAAGAAGCACACCATAGTTGCAAAGTCATTTTCCTTTGGTGAACTATTCAAACCACATAAAATTATTCGTGGAGGAACTAAAAAAGTAAGCAGTTGATTCCATCTTCTCCTAAATTATCCATCCAATTTCGAGTAAAGACTTATTTACATCTACAGGACTGAGAATGCAGAGAAATAGTCATTGCAGAAACATATATCTACCTAGTAATCTAGAAGCAAGAAAATGAATAAAAAAGAATTGGTTGAAAAAAGAAATACTTGCCTGTTTAGATTCGAATTCACGTTGCCACCGCCGAGCATCCCAGAAATCTTGGCCCATCTCCCCGCAATAATGTCCGACTCTATAACCAGTCCTCTCCCGAATGACCTCCGCTTGCTGTAATGGATTCCCTCCCTCAGCAACAATATACCAAAATATAAAAAATATTCTATAGATATTGAATTAGTACCTGGTAAACAAGAGGAACTTTTGGCACCAAGAAGATGGCCAGCATCTTCCTGCTCTCCTTGAGCAATTGCTCAGAGATGCTCTTGATGAGGAGCACCGCGATGAGTGTCTTCCCCGCCCCTGTCTCCAAAAATGCAATCGTATTCCTCCTCTTGGCTTGCTCCAACACTTCAAGCTGGTATTGCCTCACCTGCTCCTCCACCGGCTTCTCCTTCCTCTCCTCCTCCTCCTCCTCCTCCTCCGCCTTCTTCTCGGAATTTGCCCTAGACCTCTCCAGGCTGTCCTGTTTTGCCCTCTTCCCCTCCCTGTCATATTCCGACTCCCAAGAACCGACGCGAAACACCACCTTCCCGGACTTGTTGTCCCTTTCCCAATACCCCCTGCTCTCCCTCCTATCCCCACCGCCATCCCTTTCTCTCTTCCGGCCCCAATCACCATCCCGCCTCCTCCGATCACCGCAATCCTCCCCCCGGTCGCGCGCAAACCTCCGCCAGTTATGCCTTCCTCCTCTCTCCTCCTTCATCCTCTTCCCATTCCTCCAATGCCCATTCAATGAGCTTCCATCTCTCTTAGAAACAGAATTACCCCTCTTGCTACTATCCAAAGACTCCACCTTTCCATTCACAGTACAATTCACAACCGCCGAATTCTCTGCCGCAGCCACCTCCTCCTTCGAATCCTCGATCTTGGGCTGCGGTGGAGGTGGTGGATGTGGCGGAGCTGGGTTTTGCTCAGAGTTGATGCTCTCGAGAATGCGATCGATCTCGGAGAGGAACCCATCGTCGCAGCCGTTGTCGAATGCGGGGAGCAAGGAAGGGTCAAAGTCGGCGGCGCTGCCAAAGTCGATGCCGACCAAGCGGTCGTCCTCGCAGGCGTCGAACCAGTAGGAGGTCGAGTGGCTTCCATTAACCGCCGGGTCGTCTCCCATATCTGCCACAACTTTCAAGTAACTAGGAAGAGTAATAAAAGAGGAGTGGAAGAGTAGAAAAGTGACTTCCTTTCTTCTTCTTCTTATTCTTCTTCTTCTTCTTCTTCTTCTACGGAGGAGTAGGAGGAGAGGGAGGAGGAGGAGAGAGAGAAGAGCGGTGATATACCGTACGAATCACGCAAGAATTGAG
Source organism: Typha latifolia (assembly GCF_019914945.1). Taxonomy (NCBI): domain Eukaryota; kingdom Viridiplantae; phylum Streptophyta; class Magnoliopsida; order Poales; family Typhaceae; genus Typha; species Typha latifolia. The sequence goes on along the minus strand of NC_133093.1, from coordinate 11,087,928 downwards.
GAGAGAAACTGAAAATATAACGGAGGTCGAGATATTATTCGCGAGATGAAGATTCGATCGGTGTATCAACGCGACTCTCTCTCTCTCCCTTCTCTTCGCTTCTTATCTCGATTTCTTTGGGATGGATTCTTGAGAGAGATTGGAGCAGGGGGGAAGAGCAAAAGGAGAGGAGAAAGGGAGGAATCGGAGATAGGTGGGGGCAGATTCGAGTTTATTTCGAGTGGAATAGAGAGAGAGACGGGTGGGTGGGCGGTTTTATTTTAAGACCATTTAGGTTTAGAGGCGGTTTTGGTCGCACGTGTGGGGATGGGGTGGTTTAGTTTAACTGCTGCGAGGGAGTTCGGTGGATTGCTCGTGTAAGTAGTTCGGTTGCGTTCACACGGGAGAAGGGGAGGAATGGGCTTCGTGAGTAGATTAGTAACTGTTCCCGGCCAGTCGAGGTGTCCGGACTCGGAACTTTGATGGATGTCTTGGAATTTTCATTTCACACCCTCATATAATCTAAATTCTTTTTTAGATTGGTTCCCATTCGTGAGTAGATTAGTAACTGTTCCCAGCCAGTCGAGGTGTCCGGACTCGGGACTTAGTGGATGTCTTGGAATTTTCATTTCACACCCTCATGTAATCTAAATTCTTTTTTAGGTTGGTTTTGTACAACTGGTCGTTCAGTAAGTTTGATAATATCAAATTTACCCCTGAAAGAAATTGCGTTTCCATTGTAAAATTGCAAACTACCAACTGACGGACTTATTATGTTTTGTTAGTTAGAATAAGTGAGATTAGCCGGGATAAACTCTTCTTTATTTCATAAAATTATTGTCAGAATAAGAAAATAAACAAACTCTATTTATCCGGATATTTTTATTCTAGTTTTTAATTGAGATGAGAAAATGGCGATATCTCACAATTTATCCTAATTTTCTAAATTAATGAATTGCCTCTTTCAAAAAGTTAAATTACTGAATTATAATATAACTATAATATATTATTATATGTTGCTAAATTAATATAATTACCAAATTACTGGATTGTAATATGATTATAATATAATAAATTAAAAAATGTTGTGCTCTGAAAATATGCTGATACTAAATGTCTATTTGAATTCTATTTGTGATAGTATTTACATTGCAATATTTATGATGAATTAAGTTAAATTATTTTTTGATAAAAAAATCTAAAAAAATTTATGATATGATAATATAATAGTTGCAAAAACATTACAATTTATATTTAATTTCAAATATTTTCATATTTTTCCAAAATAAATATATATTCATATTAAACTAGGAAAAATAATAATAAAATTAATTTTATTAGTTTTATCCCTCATCATAACTATCATAATTAACGTCTTATCTCATATTTTTATCCCTATCACTTATCATTCTTTTTCCAACCAAACCTCTAAAAAAAAAATTTTGATTAAAATTTTTATTTATCCCAAAAATAAAATAGTTTATACAATATTATATAGTTTTTGTATATTATCACATTTTAGTGTTATTTACTTCAAAACATAGAAGATAATATTAAGAATAATTACATATAGACCTTAGTACTGCCGCTTATTTTTACATAACATATTGACTTTTTAACTATAAAAAACCTTCTAATTGCCTTATAATATCCAAACATTTATGTGAGTCACATATTTTTCAGAGGACAATTAACAAGAAACAAATTAGCAAAATTGTGGATGAAATATTTTATAATATATATATATATAGACAACGGATGCATGCGGCGACGGCTGATGCTCTTAGTAACTATTCCAAAATTCGAACCGGAGTCGAACCAAATATAATCCAGTGGATACTGAGCATAACTATAGGATCCGAATTCGATGCCTTTTTACTCTCTTTTTTTTTTAAAGACAAATTAATTGCGACGAACTGCCCTTGCCCGTTGTGCAGTACACTTGCATGAAAATAAATACAGCTGGAGACCATGATACATATAAGACACCGGCATCCAAACAAACAGAGCAAAAAACAAGAGAGAGAGAGGTAGAGAGAGAGTTCTCTCAGGAGTAATAACTCCATGGGAAGTCTGAGAGCTTGCAAGCTTTCTCTTTTCTCTCCCACGTACGGAGATTGATGGCATTAAATGTGGAGATGTTTATGAGCATCTGGACGCGGGACTGACTCCGTGTTTGATAGACTTGTGGGTTTCAAGACACGGCTGCCAGGATCGGGTATTAAAATCCAAACAGGGCACAGGCTCTGTACTCTGCCAACTCACGCTTCGTCTATTTTTCTTCCAAATAATTTCAGAAATTATTGTTGGAATGTTGTCTCTGGTTGGTTGTGTAAAGAGGAGATGATCGGATCCCGCAATTTAAGGATGTCTGTCGGACTTGACAGACCTCGGCGATGCGCCTCACCAGAGCTATAAATTCGGTTCCTCTTGGGATTCGTGTCTAGGGATGGGACATTTCGCTTCATTATTGGAACAATTAAAATCCATTAGCAGCTCACCCAAATTGCTAATATTTGTTACGAAAATTTTAAATATATTTTAATTATTTTAGTGCATTAATAACATCAAGATCTAGTGGCAGCTTAATGGGAGGAAAATTATGACTAGTTTTTTATTTTTTTAATGTACAAAGCTCCCAGATAGATAATGGCATTTCATTCAGTGAAATTTTACAATTTTGATACATAAAGGAAAAGGGGGGATATTTTGGAGAGCCCCTCTACTAGCACAACAAGAAAAATAAGCATCAGCATTAGCTTCCCCTTGATCAAGAGCGGTATCACGATTGAAGCTATAACTTGCAAAAGCTAAAATCCTAACAAAGATAACACACCATAGCGTGAGATAGGTCTACCCAAATCCTAAACTGATCAACACCAAACAATCTGATCGTGGCCAAAGCCAAGACTTGAGCAATACAAAAACACCGACCAAGCACCACTAGGACCTAGAGGTATTGATTGAAGAGGAAGTGATTTGAGTAGTGACAAAAGGAACAACTCAAGTTGAGGAGATCTGGCAGGGACGGCGTCGACGGCAAGGAAGGCAACAATACCACCGGAGCTAAATCCTCTAGTGACACACGCGACCATAGAGAGCGGAGGAAAGAGAGGAAGATATGATTATTTGCTCGTGGAAGAAAGGGATGGTGAAATATGAAGGTGAATGAGAAAAGATGTAAGATGTGATGAGAAGAGAGAGAGGTTGGGGGCAACATCGGTGCAAAAGGGAGAGCGGCAAGAGAGGAGGACGATAGACAATGAGAAAGGGCAGCAGCAACGAGGATCGAAAAGAAGTAAAAGAAAAAGGGAGAAAGAAAAACAAAAAGATAAGATAAAGTAAAAGAGGGGAGAGGAGAACAACTCTTCGCTTTTGGCTAGGAGAGGAGAGGGGAAGAAAGCCCGGAAGGAGAATTCCCTTCTCAAGAAGGGGGAGAAAGCTCTTGCACCAAACCTTAGGAGCTAGGGCCGGCGTAGGAGGGAGAAGGATAGGTTTCAAAAAAAAATTATCATCATTTCGTGAAAATTCCTTCACTATTACACCGCAAACAGTCAAAAGAATAGGATTTTCCAAATCTAACTACAGTGAAGCTATTTGATAGGGAAAGAAGTGCATAAAGAAAAACAATGCTGATGCTTTTACAATTGTTCTGGAATAACTCTTTCGAGATTATTCTGGAATAACTCTTCTAACCTTTTACAATAAAAATAAATAAATTATAATTTAACTCTATTTTTAATTTACTTTTATATATTTTACACTTTACGCACTCAATTAAAAATAAGTAAAATATAACTTATCTAGAAGAAATTAAAAAATCCAACAATTTCAAATAAATTCTATCACATTTTGCCTCTTAATTTTTGTTGGTATTGGTTCTTTTGTCTGGGCCATCTCAAAGAATATTAGCAGAACACATCTTTGTCTTAATAAAGAAGAATAATTCCCAATCATGGTGCATTATAGAGTATTACGAAGGTCGAACCGTTCAAGAACCTACGTTGGCACTTAGCGTGATATAGTTCTTCATGCATTAATTATTATTATCTTATTGCTAAAATTATGGCTTGCTCCTCAAGCACATCCTTGCTTACTTTGTTAAGCAACAAAGGGAACTTAAGCTGGAATAAAAGAGTTTATCCGACAAATTCTAAAAATAACCGAGATAATATAATATAATAGTTGTGAAATAAAATTATATTTTATATCTAATTTTAATCTAATAAGATTTCTCATCTTTCTTTAAAAAAAATTATATTAAACCAAAGCAAGGGCAATAAGGCTAATTTACCACTTACTTCAAGGATCAAAATTACACAATATTCTTATTCCTTATATTTTATCCATCAAGATGTTGTTAACTTATTACATTATATTTTTATTTTTTTTCAACCAAATATGAAAGAAAGAAACTGGGATACCATCGTCTCTATCCGGGGATAAATTCATATTTTATTCTATCTTAATTTTTCCATGTCACGCAACTAACTAGCCAAAGATTTGCCGAAAGGTTTTTTTTTTTTCTTGCATATTAGCACCTAGATTCTAGCCATTGTGAAAAAAAGACTTCCCTTCCGGATATTTACAAATTAACTCCTCAGGGGGCTGTTTAGTTCCCTCTTTAATCCTCCTTTTTGGATATCAAATTATCGATATCCTTTATCCCATGATGATGGCATGTACGGAAGTCATGTTCTGAAATAAACTAAATTATAGGTGGTGATCTGCAAATATAATAAAATAACGATAATGGTATCCACATTATAAAAAGGACTACTTCTCGCCCTCTGAGAGATCGCCGCGTGTGAAATCCCAACGACCTTCCCATCTATCCACCGTCGGATAGAAAAGGTTTTACCTTGGAAGCGTCAGTTTCACGCCCTTCGCGAGTCTTCTTCCTCCTCTTCCCTCCTTTGAGAGCAATTTCTAGAGAGAGTACGGAGGAGATCAATTCCTAGAGAGAGGGACAGAAAGAGATGGAAGAAGGCGTCCGAGCAGTGGGAGATTACCTTCTGGGAGAAAAGATCGGGTCCGGATCGTTCGCGGTGGTTTGGCGAGCGCGGCATCGCCATCACGGCGGGGTGGTGGCGGTGAAGGAGATCGATAAGAACAAGGTCGATAGCAAGGTCAGGGACGGGTTCTTGAAAGAGTTCACCATCCTTCGAAACATCTCCCACCCCAACATCGTGCGCTATTACCAGGCTATCCAGGTCCGCCGATCGCTTATTCTTATTCCCTTTCTTGATTTGTTCCTCTTATCTTTGATCGTTATCGATGAGTTGAACAGACGGAGGATAAGTTATTCCTTATATTGGAGTACTGCTCCGGGGGCGATTTATCGGACTATATTATGCGGCACGGGAATCGCGGTAGGGTTTCGGAGGCGGTCGCGAGGAGCTTTATGAGGCAATTGGGTAGGTTTTTATTAGCCTTTTCTGCTTAAAATTGGTTTTTTTAAATCTCTTCTTCCTTGGGAAATTTTTGGTGGGTTGTGAGATTTATGAGGGGTTTATGCAGCTGAGGGGCTGAAAATTCTGCGGGAGAATAATCTGATCCATAGAGATTTGAAACCACAGGTCGGCTTTCATTTTGAAGCATTGCAATTTTTGTTCTAATATTCCAATGTTCTCTTGTGTATTCTTATCCCATTGCTTGATTTGTTATCTCTATGACAAATTTGTTCCTGTAATGAAGGCTCATACTTAATCTTCTTAGATTAACTCTATTTCAGATTAGATTATTTGCAGTAGGAGAGCAGTTAGTTACTTAGGGCTTTAGATATTTACAATTGTTTTTTAGTACTGATATATCTTGATTGCTGCATAGTTACTGGAGTGCTAGGTGCATCATGTCATAATGGTGGGCTCAAATTGAGTATTAAATTATTTTCACTGTGCATGCGATCGGTGAAAGTTCCTTACATGATAAGTATCTTTTTTCTCCTTTCCGTTTTCTTGTTTCCATATGTAACTGCTTTAGAGGCCTGTCTATTTCGGGTACTACCTCTAGTGACTTTAGGTTGGACATGTGGGAAGTCTACCCAGGGTGGTTGTTGCACGAGTCTCCCTCCAATGCAGGGTCTTGTGAGGACAAGGACGAATTGTTTTGCTGTATTAAACCTTGACCTTGCCGTAAGATATTTATTAAGTAATGAACCTAGCCAAAAAGGAGCTTGGGCTAGGTTCATTACTTAATAAATCTCTACACCCGTTGGTAACACATGGCACCATCCATGATCTCAACTCAATCACTTCTCTCACTAACACATTAGTGGTAATTGAGAATGGCAAATTGAAAGGCATCCTTATTTGGAACTGCATTATCCTTTGACTGACACAAGCCGTTTCAAGGCGGTCAAATCAGAGGCAACTGCTGTGATGTATGCTATAATCTGCATTTAGTGGACTGTTCAATTGTTTGCCTCATCTCAATCATCTCTCCATCAGTGTTTGATGAATTGGCAGATGCCATGCAAACTTGGGGGAAAGACCGGCTGTTTGGTGCTCATTTGATGGATTGTGCACAACCGAAACAAGAGTAATTTATATGATAACATCTCAGTCTGTGTTTTGAAGTTGTCACCTTTATTTTACATCTGCTTTCACTTTAGCTGCTATGACAAATGATAATTTATTATATGATAATATGGAAGTTTCCTGATGGTTTACCCATAAGAGGTTAATATTTGTTTAACTCAATTTTGTTCCTTTTGAGATCTCATGCCAAATATTATTTTGTCCGTGATAACACTTTTTTTTTAAATGGAATATTTTTACAAGTTCATTCAGCATAGTGACCATGCTATATTAAAATTTGCAGAACCTTCTTTTGACAACTAGTGTTGAAAACCCTGTCTTGAAGATTGCTGATTTTGGGTTCGCCAGGTGAGAATATAAACCTCCGTTGATATTTTTTTCAGTCTTTGGACGAGCTCTGTCCCATTTCACAAGCAAAATATTTCTGCAGTATGAGTTCCTTTTAAATGGGTAGGGTCATATGACTAGAGGACCTTCTGTTGACTTTTGCCCTTTCTTAATTTTGTCTGACTTATCATGAGAAAATTTCTTTAGATTCAGTTTATGGTATTTTTGACATGAATTAGTTGCAAGTCCAAAAGCTTTACGCTCCCAACCTTAGGAGCTTGGAGGTAGCATGGATATAAATTTCAACTAGTATAAATTGGTTATTTAAAATATATTTATCTCGAGATCTGAAGAAGCACAGATGAAGTTACAACTGATTTGGATGCTTTTAAACAATAAAGCAGGTTGGTTTCATGTGCATGATAGAAAATTTATATTCTGCTGCACTCAGTTCCTGAGAGAAATTCAGTATATGTGATTGCTTATTTTCTGTTACTTCAGGTGTTACGTTGTCATGCTAAGATCCTCAATTCATTTTTCCATTTCATTTGTGAAGCTTCAACCTTTTGGAAATTTACTGGCTCAACTCATAGATTTATTCTGCTGCACTCAGTTCCTGAGAGAAATTCAGTATATGCGATTGCTTATTTTCTGTTACTTCAGGTGTTACGTTGTCATGCTAAGATCCTCAATTCATTTTTCCATTTCATTCGTGAAGCTTCAACCTTTTGGAAATTTACTGGCTCAACTCATAGATTTATGTCCCCTCGAGTTCGATTATGTGTAAATGTAGGAACATAACAATGAAAGAACTCTCAGACATAGTTAATACTATACTCAATCTCATTGCTTTTAACTATTTGAGCACTACCCTTATTTATCTGAGCTCAAGCTGCTTGTGAACAAATTTATTAGTTCACTGCTCTCTCTGTCTCATATGATGCCCTATTTAACTTCTTTGAAGAGTCAACTCTTTGATAGATATCTGATGCCTCAAGGATTAGCTGACACGATTTGTGGTTCCCCGCTGTACATGGCTCCAGAAATCATGCAGGACAGAAAATATGATGCTAAGGTTCGATTTATCATATGCTTACTGGTGGATTTCTGAGATCTTTTATATTTAGAAGCTTGAATTTGATAAATTCAGGCCGACTTGTGGAGCATTGGAATAATTCTTTTTCAGCTAGTCACTGGAAATCTACCATTTGATGGCAAAACTCATTATCAGGTTAAGAAATTTTATTTATTTTTTTACGGTTTTTCCATTATGAGAAATTAGATTACCTTATTATTGTTATTATTTTCTTTTTAATAACAGCTTTTCCAGAGAATAATGGCCTCGGATGATCTGCAGTTTCCACCAACAGTTCTGGCGGATTTGCATCCTGATTGCATTGATCTCTGTAGAGGTCTTTTGCGTCGAAATCCAGGTGCGGTTTCTTATGTCTTCTGGAGAATGAGTTTGAATGTTATTTGTATCTTTCTGGAAGTCAATATTTGCTTGTATCTATGCTTTAGGTTTCTGAGGTCACTATTAAATTTGTGTAGATACATCCCAGAACTATGATAAGTTGTGAATATCTAGCACATGATTTGCTTTGATATGAGATAACCTTTTCTCAAAGTTGAAGGTGCAACAGTATATATTTCTGAGTAGTTACTTGTGAAAAAAAGAATTAAGAATCAATTTAGTAGTACCTTTTAATGTATTTAGTTTCATCTATCGGCATTCTACAAAATCTGTTACTTGGTGATAATGAATCAATTTAGTAGTACCTTTTAATATATTCAATTTCATCTATCGGCATTCTACAAAATCTTTTACTTGGAGCCTTGAAAAGAGAAGAAATTTTTTCTCACTTTGGATTCCTGCACCACCTTTATGTCATCTGGAGTATCCTCCAAAAGTATCCTCCAAAACTTTCTGAAGAAATGTAACAGTTGCAGTTTGTTTGGTGCTTATCTGTAAATATTTTAAAAAGGAAATATAAAAAAGTTAACAGTTCACATTTTATAATTTTGCAGTGGAGAGATTAGCATTTGAGGAGTTTTTCAACCATGGGTTCATGGCAGCAACAAGGTCATTATCTTCATTTTCTTGCACTCGATTTTAGTAAATACATACCAATTGTGGTACAGCTCACTGAATTTGTTTGCTAAAATCTTCTTTGTAAAGACACATGGGGTTTTATAGATCTTAGTTTAAATTGAGAAGGCTTCAAGAAAGAATTTGCAGTATTAATGAAACTTGCTTGTCGACATAATGTAGAACCTCCAGAGATTTTATGTCTCGCTCCAAGCAAAAGAGTTACTCAAGTAAGAGATGGTCTCTGCATGAAACCAATAAAGATACCGGCGGTCAAAGCTACTTCTTATTGGTTGTATCTTAGATTCTTAGATCGACGCATTGGAGGAACAACCTTCCTCAAGTCCCTCTAGACATGAAAATTCTAGATGAAGGAGAAATGACTTTTGATGTCGGGATTTATCAAAATTCAAAAGTAACATCTTTCTCCTTCTAGCTAAAAGAAGAGTATCCAAGTAATTTGGATGTATTCCCAAATTTGGCTCATATGATTTTTCATACTTATTGTCCTCACTCAGAGAATGAAGTGAGAGTCCATCTGGTATCAGTATATCTGCTTTTATCTACCTATGAACCATACCATATGGAAAAATCCTGACAGTCGGATGCTTCTTTGCAGTATAAATGCAGGTGTTGTTGATACAAGGAATACTGCTAAATTAAGAGATCGTGATCCGTGCGATGTTATTGATATTAATGCTAGCAGCATGAATAAAGGCCATCCGTACACACACAATTCATGTGGTACATCGTTATGTTTGTTGTGAACTTTTTATTATAATTGTCAGGAGCTAAATTGATGTCTGTTTATCCAGTTTCTGATTTATTGGACTCCATTGAACGAGAATATGTTATTGTTGATCATGATTTCACTTTAATGGAGTTGTTATCTTCTTCACTCGAGATATCTATGCAAAATAGTTCTTCAAGCAGAGTTGCCAATGATGGACCACCGACAACCGATGGTCCTAGCCTTATTCAAGCTGGAGATTCAACACATGACCTGGACAGCATGGAGAACCGTACTTTTGCTCCCTTACCTTTATCTGAATCATCAGCAGTAGAAGACTTGCAGGCGATGCCATTTCATCCTTTCTCTAGACTTCGGCTCCTGAATCAATATATCCATTTTCTAACAGAACTTGCTGAGGAAAAGGTACTAACAGAGTAATTTCTGAAAATCTGCTGTATGTTCCATATAATAATACTAACGTCTTTTGATATCATAGCAGTTCTAGCTTCATTCTTCGAGACTTAGCTTCACCATATTAGTACAATGGAATGGTTTCTAGCTTCTCTCAAATCACCTGCCCTTTACGAGTTTATCCCTTTATATCCAGCCCTACTCCCTATATGTTGATGTTTAGCCTTTTGATTTGTTTTCCTTTGAATAAAAAGCTTTATGATCATTGAGCAAAAAGACTTTGTGAAAAGAAAGATTGCATTATGACTATTGCATATTTATAAGTTTTTAGCAATGATGGCTGTGTCGATTGGCACGCAGCGTGTTGGCAGCGTACCGGCATGTGACACGAGGGTTGCTATACAAACTCCTCCTAGCGGCGATTTGCTCGTTGTCGAGCTTTCGTCGCCACCATCATCGCCTGTCATGCCAAAGAGCTTCATCGATGAAGGTGTCGTCGCATTCCACCCGAAGATGCCCTAGCCCAAGGAGGGAGGAAATCTCGGGCGAGTTAGGGTGGGTGAATAAAGAGATAAGTTGAGGATCCAGATCTTCCTCCTCGGGCTAGGGTTGGGGCTAATGCATCCTTGCGTGGGATGCAACGATGCTTTCATCTCCGGTAGGGCTGCCGAAATAATCGAGCCGACTCTAGCTCGCCTCGACTCGATCAAGCTGGGCTCGAAAATAGGCTGAGCCGAACTTGATCTTGAAGCTAGGCTTGAAATTAAATTCGAGCCCAGCTTGATCCCGAGTTGGCTCGATAAGACTCGAAAATATATATATATAATAATAATAATAATAATAATTATTATTATTATTATTATTTTGGGTTGCTTCTAGTTTTCTAACATAATTATCTTTATTGCTTGTAATTTATATTTTAATAATATTTATATCTTTATAGTTGAATTAGGTTTTATTTCAAACTTGATTTAAGCTTAATTCAAACCTAAATGAATTCAAGCTTGCTGATGCTTGAAAATAGCTTGAATTGATAAGGCTTGAAATTGCTAAGCTCGAGCTCGACTCGAGTTTGAAATAAGCTCAAAATTGGCTCAAATTGAAATTATTTCAATTCAAGCTTGATCAAAGAGCCAGGCTTGAAATTAGTTTCAATCTAAGCTTGATCAGAGCCAGGCTCGTTTACACCCCTAATCTCCGGCAGCAAACGACGGTAGCGAGCGGTGATGACGAAGTTGAAGAGTGAAGCGCCACTAGTCTCCCTCCTCTTTTTCTCTCTCTTCTGCAGCACCGCAATCCATGGCTTTTAGCTTTTTAATTGTTTGACTCAAATAGATTAATTGTTGCGGTTGATATTGCAACTTGCAAACTAAGATCCATTTACAGGCCAAGAACATTTTTATTTGCATTTTGCGCATCCAATTAATTGAATTTGTAAACAAGATCCTGATCCTTCCTCTATTTGCAGTTGATATTGCAACTTGCAAGCTAGTATTAATTGGTGGCCTACAGGTTAAGAGCCTTTTCATTTGTATTATGTGCAACAAATTAATAGAATAACTTATCTTTTTAACAAGATCCCTTGTTCTTCTCTATTATGATGAAGGCCTTCTTAAAAAGCGTATTGCTGATGAATTATATATTTCTTACAGCATTATGCAGGATTCCATATGGAATCATTTTCAGTTGAACTTGTGATATTGGCAATATGGAAAGAGGCTCTTCGTTTGTGTAGCATATGGATGGCCCAAATGCCTGTGGGAGATGTTCCTAAAACTTCAGCTACTGACAATTTGCATCATTGGAAGCATAATATGTCTCCAAACATAGAAGGGATGGACTCAAACATAGAAGGGACGGACTTGGCATTGTCTATTTCCCGTTGGGCTGAAAGGGGATTTATTTGTGCATATGATCGAGCAGAAGAGATATCCACTCATTTGCAGGAAATTAATGGTTTGGCTTTTTTGCTGATATCTGTTGATTTCTGCTCCTTTTTTTGAGCTCTTTTATTGATTCTTAGTCCTAACCACCTTGGTTATTTAGAGAATGTGGATATGCCCGATGCAATGGAGATCATATTTCAGACAGCTCTAGTGGCTGGGAGAAGTGGTGCTGTGAGAATCTCTTTCTTCTCTTTTTAAATCATGACATCCTTCATACCTTATATGTGGGCTTGTATTTATTCCTCACCTTAGCATAATGATCTCACAATTTTATTATGCCATCATTAGTTTTGAACTTTTTGTTTAGTTCCAACTTTTTGTCTCTCATTTAGACATTCTGAAAGCTATACTCATTCACCAATTCTTGAGTTGCTTCTAGCATAATATGTTTTGATCGATATTTTACTTGCTGAATTTACATGAACAGAAAGACACTAGTTATCTATTAAAGCTTTGTACTAGAAAAATGAGGATCTTGTCTTAGCAAAAGAATGGTTCTATTTCATTTTCCTGTCGTTCTTCTAGATGGATGGCCACCCAGGGATATTCATTCACCTTGTACTTTGTCTCTTGTAGCTTTAACAACTGGCTTGTTGCTTGCCTGCTGCAACTTGCAACTGTTATTTCTGGACAGCTCAGTGGAAATTTTAAATTATAGTTTTTTTATACCTAGTGATAGGCGAAACTTTCCTATATCTATCTGTTTATTTCTATTAATTTTTTTTTCAGGTAAAGGAGCTTATGGGACAGTGGAACAGTGCAGCGGCATCATACTCAAAAGCAATCATATTGCTCACCTTTATTATGGTTGAAGCAATGTCACTACAATTGAGTCCACAATTTTCCCTTTCTCCTTTAGATCACCGCCGCATCCACAAATACATAATGAATTTAAGAACTCGCATGTGCAATACTCAGATGGCGGAGCCACATCCAACGCACACTCACGACTGTTCTTGCTAGTGTATAGCTACAATTTAGTAGAATCAATAGCACTAGTGGACCGCATTCAATAGCAAAATAAGATACTTATTGCGGACATCCACAATCGGATCAGATTGGTTTTGATTGGAGAGATCCACAGATGAAGAATATGAATATGAATGTGAATATGAATGCCTCCTTTTGTAAATAAGAAAAAGAAAAACTACAGGCTGTACAGATAGATCACTTCTTATGGTTAAGTTATTGCAGTTCTTGTCCTATGTACTATTGATTTGAGAACATACCCGAGTTGCAAGTGATGCAATGATGCACTGTCACATCCAGCTTTCTATAACAAGTGTGGAGACTTTGACTAATTAAGCATGTTAAGCATTAAAAAAAAGTTCATTTTCTTTGAAGTGATTCGATGACCAATAAGCTTTTTAAGACTGCATAATAAGTTTCATATCGAGGCCCGTGACTTCCGTAGGTATCGCTGTCTAAAAGAGAAGCGGTTGACTTGACATTAGTGAATTTTCTTTTCCTTGGGAGGAAGTTTTGATTAATTCTGTATGGTCCACCCTGCACTATTTTATCTCATATTTGTGGGAGTTTTTATTTCTTGCATTCTGGACATCTGATTAAGAAGCAAAGACAATACATGAAATATGTGAATCAATAACTTTAGATGGAAATGCACGGCTTTGGAGCTGCTCATATTGCATAGCCCTCAAATTGGCGATTGTAGTTATCAACAATCGCCTAAGTTGAGAAGAACCTCTAAATCAAAATGGAGTTTTGGCTCATTTTAGGATTAAAACGACTAGTTTATGTCCTATACCTCGTGATAAGATATCCTTCAACTTTTCCTGTAGTGCATCGTAGTGACAATATCGTCAATTAAGAGAGCTTTGAAGATGCACAATTAAGTTTAGGACAATTCTGCAGTGGTGAACCTCACATGACAGGCTATGGAATCACTGGAAAAATAAAACGTAGGATATGACATTCTGCAAGTTCTTAACTACTAGAACATGCTCATTTCTTTAAAACTAAAGCTAATTGCTTGTGCAGAAGAACCAATCATGTACGTAGAAATTTTTCATGCAAACTGTCACACCCATATGCTTATTCTTCGAGAGGGAACCTCTTGTCAGTATTATCTGCATTTATAGTTGTTTGGTTCTCTGCTTCAACTGAACATCTCTTGTAAGGCTTAAATGCTCTTCGGCTTGCCTTCAGCTTTACATGTTGATTTTTCCCCACCAAAGAAACTTGTTTGCGGTAAACAGTAGCTTCATTACTTGATTTAGATGTTTCTCCATTGAGGTCAACAATCGATGCAGTCGAGTCTTCCTTCTTCCATAAGCCATCTTTGTTGTTCAGCGACTTTGGCAAATTTTCTCCAGTGAAAAGCGCTAGAGGGGTTGGATGGCCCTAACAACATTGAAGGATATTAGAGGATTAGTGATGAATACTTGTAAGATATGTGCTAAAAAACAACAAATAAAGAATAATTAGATGACAACAACCTCTCCAGAGAACTCCTTCCGTGACTCCTTATTTATCCCACCACTACTACAAAGCTGAAAGTTGCTAGCCTCCCTATGCCAATAATTAGCAAAATGAATTTGTTCAGCTTCAGAATTTACTTCCTTCTGTTTCTTCATCACTTTTTTGGTATCTATAACACTGCTGGAAGGCGAGTTAGAACCTTTGGAAGAGCGAACAGAGGTCTTTCTAGCTTGTGCTTTATTAGAATCACGAAACTCAGCCTTGGGCTTATCGTCCATCGAACATTTCAGTACAGCAGACTGTGATGTTTCACCTTTTCTATGATCGTCTTCTGATTCTGATGAGAGCATTGATTTAGAATCTGTTGGCCCCGTCCTCAAATCTCCAGAGTTTACTGGATTTACATTTGGCTGCAGAAGATTTAGAATTCCAACATCCTCGTTTTCTTTATTTTCTTGAGCTTGGGTAGTCTTCATTGTGGAAAGTGGCATTGTCTGTAGCGGTGGAAAAACATAGGTTGGCTGAGGAGGATAGGAAAGTGGCAGCAAGCCGTTAGCTGCCCACCAAGCAGATGCAGCTGCAACTGTGGCTGCTGCAATGGCCGACATACTTCGGGAGTTCATCTGTGCATTTTGGCCCACCCCATCAGTGATATCTGGAGTTGTACTCATTGAGACGTTGACATTACCTGACGGCCAGAATGAAGCTGCAAGGCTCGCTACTGCATGAATTGGTGGATTCTGTAACAAAGTTGATATGATGAGACTTGAAGAATTGGATGATTCAGTAACAGGTGATAATGCTGGACAAGGTTGATAAATAGAAGACATTGTATTATCTGTACAGCAGTCATCCTTTGCAGTAGTTGTAGAATTTAAAAAATGGTCAGTTTTTGGATTTGTGTTAAATTGATCTGTTGTTTGCGTCAGAACATAATCACCAGAAAAAGTTATTTGCTTGCTCTTATCATTTTGCACCTGGACATGGTTTGAGTAGCATTGAGTATTCTGTAGATTGTCATGGAATAGTGGGCTGCATTTTTCATGTTGCTCTACAGCATCCATCTTCTTTTGAAGTGCTAATTTCTCTTCCCAATTGATGCAAACTCCTCTATGTCTGAGATCATCTACATCTGCATGGGCATTGTTTTGCTCCTGCTCCTGTTCCTGCCTCCTTTTGACAGTTTGGGAGGATTCACTTGGTGAAATCTTCTCGTCTTCTTTTGTAAGGGACAAATAATGCTTGAAGGTATACACATTTGATGAGCCCTTATTTGCTGAAGATATAGAAGAACATGGAGCAACTGGCAAAAGATTAAATACTTCTGAGCAGCTTCCCTCTTCAGATGTCTGCTTTGCCCTTCTCTGTTTCTCTATTGCGAGAAGCTTCTGATAAAATTTGCTAAGGTGTATCAGAAGAAATATATTCTGAATAAGAAAATAATCACCATGAGTTCTATGAATGGACCGAAGTACCTCATGAGAAGCACCGCCATCATGGTTGAATACTAGTTTACTTCCACCCGGAGAAGCAATAGAGTTTGTGACTTTTCCATCAATTGCCTCTTCACCTGGAGAGCTCGAACCTACCATAACGGTATTTCGAGGATATGGACAATTTGGTTTTCTCTTAGGGCGTGGAGGAGGGATTTCTATGTCATGAGATTGGCCCACAGGAGTGCCTTTTGCAAGAGCTTCTTTCTCCAACTGCAGCTAGATCAGAGCATTTTTAATACTTTTATGTAACAAGGACATGATTTACCTTTCCCTTATAATGTCAGAATAATACTGTAAAAAGTACAATGCCGTGTATTGAAACATCTCATCCAATAGTTTTATGTTTCCGTAAGGCAACATTTTGCAACTTCCCACGGAAAAGTTCATATGCTAAGAGAATGCATTTTTCAACTTGTACTTGTGGGATGAATGCTTCAGATTTCATACTTAGACATCAACAAGTGGTCAAAACATTACATAATCTATTAATCCTAAGATAAGAATGGTAATAAATGAGCTGTTCGTGGTCAAAGTTAAATGGTTTACAAAATACAGTAACCAACAAAGAAGTCAGATCGTGTTTTCACCCAGAAAAAAGAAACACCTTTGTGATCTACAAGTTTTAACGACAAGGCAAGATGAAATCAGTGAAAACCTCTCTTTCTAAACTCCGATCGTGATAAAAAAGAAGAAGAAAAGAACTAATTTTGCAGCTAATAAAGTCCTGAAACCAAAAGAAAAAATGGTAATGCTAAACAAAAGAAACGTAGGAAATTTTTTTTTTGATCACTTGAATACCCCCAATTTTCCAATTAATTGGGATCAGATATTCAGATCAGAAAAACAAACATTCCATCTGACCTTTGAGAAGAACTTTTGTGCATGGCTCCTGATTTGCACAGCGGACTTTGTACCAATATGCTCTGTGCAGTGAACATAGCAGATAATAGTATGAGCATGTAATGGAAGAATGATTTAAATACTAACAGCACAACAACAGTTATTGTTTTGGTAAACATGAGATGATTGAACTAAAATATAAATTACAATAATCTTTTGATCCTTGATATATCGAAAGGATAATTTTATAAGAAAAGAGTGCATCATCATATGCTAACAGTATATATAAATTTACCTTGTATTCGCTGCCATGCTCTGCCATAAAGTTTCAGAGCTTTCAAAAACCTACTATGCTCCTCCTCAGTCCACTTCTCCCGTTGCTTCGTTATTGTGTATGGCTTCCTCTTCTAACAAAATTTCAAATTAAGCATGTCAGCAGAAAGACCAACTTCATCTACAAAATACAACTGATGCAATGAGATATTATTCCTCCCAGTGATCACCTATTCACCTTTAAAGACGTCAAGTCCTCAGAAGAAGAACTCACATCCATTTGCCTAAACACATATAAGTTATAACAAAATAGCGTTCTTGCAAAATTTAGCTTCCAAAGTTTAGAAACAATTCAGCAATTCGACAAACTCAAAAAGCAGTACATAGACACCTCCAAAGTTCTCACCTTTACCATCCTCATTCCTCACTCACTCAGTTATAGAATCAAACACTACATAGACACTTCCACCGCAACGCTCGGGTCGTGGGATCCGAGGCGATGGATGAGGATGCAAAGAGAGGGGGCTATTCATAAGGATTCAGGAGATCCAACAGGGAGCCTAACGCGTTCGGCGAGACGTAAACACACCACCACCTCCAAAAGAGAGCTAAGAGAAACCTGAGCCACTAATGGAGCTCCTCCTCGTTTTCTTTCCCCGAGAGGAAAGTTTACCGAGTAGAATCCAAGGTAATAAATACCATGCAAGGGAATTGGGGAATCCCCAGGGATCTTGAGGCTGGAAGAAGGCCAAGGAGGCAGAGAGGAGAGCGGAAGGGAGGGGAGGGAAAGCCATGTGGCGAAAGCGTAGTGGGTGGCGCTTGGGCTGGGCCCCACTTCGCACTTTTTGGCTCAAGAGAAAGAAAGAAGAGGAGAGAGGGGAGGCTTTCCTTAGCCACACAGTAGGATAGAAAGAGTGCGAGAGGAGTGAGGGGTTCGACCATTCGAGTTTATGAGGTCGAGGAGAGAGAGAGAGAGAGAGAGAGAGAGGGCTAAAAAGGTATTTTAAAAAAAAGGAGCTCACACCGGCCAGCCTCGTTGTCGTCCTGGCACCCGAGAATGGTGATGACGTGGATGTACTTGCCGTGTCGTGCTGATGTGGCGGACCTAAACCGGAGGTTTCTGGCCTCATATTATATAATTGTAATTTTTTCTGACCTCACATTGTATTATTGCTATTTCTTCGACTTTTTCGAGCTCACATTTGATCATTAATTTGTTTGTGGCTCCCGTGTCTCTCGCTTCCAGAAAAGGAAATTTGTGGCTTAAAAATGCTAATTGCCCTTTAACCCGTGAAAAGTTTAATAACGACGATAAATTACAATTTGTAATTTTATGCTTAAAATCAAATTATTTTTAAATTTGTATTTGTATTACTTTGTCACATGCGATGTAGACTAATATGTAATTACTAATTTCTTTCATCCAAACTAATCGAAAAATTATAAATTATTATAATGCCCCTGTGATTTTAATAATTCTATTGTTTTAGTAAATATCAAACTTATACCCCTATTAGAATTTTTTTTTCCTTCCATTATAATATATTTAAAAGGAGGTAAATTGGGACATTAAGTAGGATTTGGGGTTTATAATCTTAGATCTCAGAAGTTAGAAAATGTTTGGTTAAAATGCATTTTTTTTTGTTTTGAATTTGCCAATTATGATATTTTTAATATAATTTTTACTTTTTTGTATTTTATTATTATTTTGGATAAAAAAATTAAAGGAACTAATTATCCGTGGTTTCTTGATCATACATTGCAGAGAAATAATGGAGTCTTTCTTATTCACACGATGGTGTATGAAGAAATGTTCGCCATTGCTTGAGCAACGAACGTGAAGGTCGCTTGCCCCCATATAGTTTTATAAGCTACAGTGTTTCTCAAGAACAGTCTTGTTCCTTAGCACAATTAGCAGGCATCTAAACACATTGCTAGAGCATAGAGATGAAAGAACTCACTTATTATCATCACAAAACAGAGCTCTATGCCTCACAAGAAGGTTTCATCTATCAATAGAAACGTTCGCAATTCAAAGAGTATATCTTTAACTTCCTTAGTAGTAGCTTCCTCTCTATCTGGATAGAGACAATTACCTTGATTTCAGATCACCGAGTTACATAAAAACATTCAGATAGATCTTCTATTACTCAATGTGTTGTGGTAAGTATATAATTCTGACATATGATAGGAGAAATGATGAAAAGCTACACATTATTTCTTCCCTCCAAAGTAATTCCTCCATTGCATAGCGTGTGGCAATATCCTAGATATTCTCTCATTTAGCTGCTCCCAATTATGTCGTTGTAGAGGCCTTTTATCTTTGTTAACAAAGCTTCCCTACAACATATTCAACGGAAAAATCATGACCAAAATTGTTGCAAAATAAAATTGCTTAAGAATCTGCTAGCGTAGTACCTATCAGAGAACCATAAATTCAATAATTTTCATGGTAAGCCATGTTCACTAAACCTATTTGAGTGTTCAATTACAGGGACACAAAGATAGACAATGAAACTTCAGAGGAAAGTGACATGCACAAATCCAAAGGAACAGTGAACATAAACAATTATTTGCTCCAATCTTCTTGAAGGAAAATCAAGATTCAAGAATAAAGACCATAAAATGATTGTAAAGAATACCATCACTCCAATGCCAGATAGTTGCAACTCTCATAGAAATAATGCTTAGTGTAGGATGAGCAACAAGGATACACAGCAATGCTAGTATAAAATCTGAATTGAAAAAAAAAAAATAGAGAGGTGGAGTTTACCTCTCAGGCTTGAAGACCAGGTTACGATATGCAAACCACTGTAAACAACAGAAAATAGCAATTAACAGAAGTCGTTCTCAGAACTAACATAAGTTCAAAACTCTACAGATCAATTAACTGCTCACTAAATCAGCTTTGACATCATAAGATTCTTATGTGAATTCAAGAAAAAAAAAATCAACAAAGGTCATTCTACATCGAGTGAAGTTGTTCAATATGCACTTAAGCAATAATGCTGAGTTGCTGACATGCAGATTTTGCGCTGCAGCTGAGAGTAACTTTTACATCAACTTGTTCTTTGTGAGTAAATAATCACTCTGTAGTAAAATTTCCATTTTATGAAGTTGAAATCATAGGCATCATCTGTGTAAGCAGAAGATTTCCTCTACATGTGGTCAGCGAGTTTACTACATTATAGTCAGACTTCATATTTCAAGCATAATATGTATATCCCTTCAAGCAGCTATATTAACAGTATGCCCAGTGGGACACTACCTGAACTACAAGAATAGATGTGATAACAAAATTCGAATTGCATTGTCTTAACCAGATGTATATATTCAATACATGATGTGCAAGAACTAAGAACTTACCCCTGAGTAACCAATTCCAACAAGCTCAAGAGCGCCAGGAACTACAGGAAGTCTGTCTATAGCCTGCCATAAGCGAAGCTGTTAGAATTCTTCAAATAGAGTATCAAATTACTTGATCTACAAACTAAAACTTGTGAGAGCTAATATTGGTGGTAAAAAGTGTTCAGACCGAGATCATTCCAGATGTACTCCAGAGTGCAATAAAACCAGCAAACGCTAGGGATGTCACAGCATACTTATCCTCGAGTCTGTCCCACTGTCCAGAAACAAGAGTAACTATTTCATGAGGTGAAGAGGACATCATAATATTCTGATAAGACAGTGAAAAACTGACCGCGCCTTGTATGGTATTCACAATTTCAGGAAGTTCAGTTGCAACTCCAGCTGAAGCTTCTCCTACAGCCATGGCAACAACATCTCGTGCAATTCTACGACCTAGATTAGTTTGAACAAGAAGCTAATGTTTGGTTAGATACTTAGTTTCTGCTTGGTCTTTTGCATAACAACTATTCATAAAGTTCAACAAAAGCATTATGCCACTTCATTGGAAAAAGAAGAAAAAGAAAGAAAAAAGGGCATCGAGATGGTGAACGAGTATGTATGCAATAGTATGGTCAGCCATCTCAGAAAGCACAATACATGAATAAAGGAAGCTCTTTCAACAATTCATTAGAAAGGCAGATATGCGGCTTTTAAAGATTTTGGCGGCATATAAGATTTATAATATGGTACGATTTATTTAACATGAAAAGTTTTAGGATGTACACATACAAAAAAATACAAAAGCTTTGCTTCTGCTACAGATCACTTTTACTATCTATGTGAGTTATTGGGAGTTGGCGCATGCACTTGAACCGGATCAATATGGTAAATGAACCCCTAAATCTAGGGAACGCCATGAATCTTTCTAGATTACTTTGCTTTCGTTAACAAACCCGTTTCAAATGCCCCTTGAATCTAGTGTGCTTCCTTGTCCATCCTTGTTCCCTTCCAAATATTTCCAAATATGACACGTTTTACACATTTTAGCTAACAATAGACGAGCAAAAACACTACAAAAACTCCCCCTTTTCAGATAGATAGCCATCAAGAATTCGCACTTCTTTCTCAACACACTATGCAAGACCAACTGTCAAACACCTTAGATGCAACCACTTCCAATAAATCAAACTATTCCCTAGCGTAAAAGATCAAGAACTATTATAACAAGAAGGACAGAACACTCACAGTAGGAAGCATTCTGGAGGCGACCCGGCGCCGCGGCGCGCGGCGGTGACGGCAGCGGCGGAAGGCCGATGCTGTGCGGCATGTGGCGGCGCAAGGTGGGCTTCGCTTCCACCGCGGCCGGCGAAGTAGCGGCGCATGTGGCGGCGGTGGTGGAAGCCATGGGTCTGCGGTATTGTAACTCTAGCGTCCTCTGGGTTGTTGCCTTCCCCTCCCTGCCTCCTCGCCTTTTAAAAGTTGGTTGGGTTTGCGGAGGAGTGGTCGTTGGTTTTGGTTAGTTTGGCGCGAAGATATTTGCGAGCTACGTGAAACGGCAGCCGTTCATTTGGGCGTCAAGTGGATAGGGAGGGACGACGGTGGGTTACGTTGAAATGGAAGTTTGAGGTGAGGCTTTTCTTCTTTCCGGAATCCTTGCAATGCAATGAATTAAAATGAGATTCTGCAAATATTCGATTAATTTCAATTTCAATTTCAATTATTATTATTATTATATATATATATATATATATATATTTTTTTGGTGCGTGTGTGTTTGAAGTGTTCATCGTAACATGGAAGTTATAGGGATGCAATTAATAAAATTCAGCGACCAAACTAAGAAAAATTAAAATAATAATAATAATATCCAAAGTGAGTTTAGATAATATGTTGTCAATAAAGAGATATAGAGCCCAAATATTCCGCTTAAGAAAATTAATATTTTTAAGTTTATTATATTTTACTATCAGAACAATATTTTTAATATGTCCTATAGAATATCAGTGGCTTTAAAAAGATGTGATTATAACCGTTCGATACATCAACCACAAAATAATTATCCAGTAACAAATGGATGAAATAAATCTACCCCTAAATATCTGTGAATTCTTTTTTGTTTTCCACGAAACCCAATTCGGCCATCTAGAATACTTCCAATCTTCTGCTGAAAATGGAAAAAAAGGTTTTAGGAAGAAATCTATCCGAGTAAAAGCTGACAGACCTCGGGAATACGTCTTCCGTGGTCAAAAGAGCAGGGCCTAGCCATACTTTACTGGAAGCCAAGGAGAGAAGAAGAAGAAGAAACGATAAGAAAAGTCTTTGACACACCAAGTGACGATAGATAGATAGATAGATAGATAGATAGATGTGACTATCGAGTGTTTGTTACTATTTTATCCGGTTTCTTGCAGAGATGGGAAAAAGTTTTTATTACAGTCTGGAAGATAAGATGATCCAATTTAATCCAGCGTAGCCCAAACTTAGCTCGTAGTTTCTCGAAAACACCGACTCCCTCGTTGCAGTTGCAGTCCTCCTTCCTTCACCACTGCCAATTTTTTTGGCGCAGCCCAGAACGATTTTGAACTCTTCTTTGATATTAAAACCATACTCCTCTCCAGTCCCCCCCCCCCACACCACACACACTGCTCTCTGCCACCATCTTGTCTTGTCTCGAGATTCCATGTCTCTCTATGATCTCTACTACTTAATGACAGCCCTGAGTTAATCCATCTCTTCTAGAATTTGGAATACTTAAATAAACCTCTACATTTTTTTAGTCAGTTTATAATTTGACGACTCGTGGTAGAGCTATTTGTCATTCGATCCATCTCTTCTCCTATGATTTTTACATAGCACTGCAAATAACAGTCAATTTTTTTATTAGCACTCTGTTTTTTCACATTTTTTAACCCATTTTTATGACTCCCTAAGTTAATTAAACTCAATTATTTTTAAATGAAAGATTATCAACCAAGAAATATCCTGTTAGTATACTAAAAGTAAAATCTAAAATATCTAAATTATCCTTCGGTTGAAGGTATCAACAAGAAATATTATGTTACAATACTAACAATAATTTTTAAAATATCTAAGTTATTTTTTGGTGGAAAAGGTAGAGTGATTAGATGTAGAAACAGGTTTTCAATTTACTGACGCATATTATGATGAGATATCGTTTAAAACAATTAAGAGTATTTCAGTAATATAATTAATAGAGTTATATAAATCATATACTATGATTAGAAATAGTTATAATAGTAGAATGTTATATAAAAATTATAGAAAAAAAAGGAATCTAATTGCAAAATCTTTTAACTGCCCAATGTTAATGGAAAAATAATGAAAATACCTCTAAAACATTTTTTAACTATTCAACACTAATCATAGTTTACTCTCATCTTTTACATGGTCTTTCTCTTATTATCGTCGTCGGTGAGCTTTTGCCCTCCCTTCCTCTCTCTTACTCGGAGTGGCTAAAAAAAGTAAAGATCTTCTTCTCTTATTTATCTTTTCTTTATCTTCTTCCTTGTCTTTTCTCTATTTTAAAATCTTATTTTTCGCCTTCTTCACATTCATAAGCTTCAAATCTGTCTCTCCTTTGATCGCCATTGTCCTCTCTCGTCATTTAATTTGTCTATTTTTTGTTCTCTCACTCTATTACATTTTTCTATGTTGCCATTATATATCTTATTTGTATCCTAATACTTAATATTTTATATTTCATTGTCGTAATACTTATCATGTGCTAAAGTATCCTCGCTCAATTTGTATATCAAATGATTTCCAATGGATGAATTAAATATATTTATAGATTTTCTCCAAAACAAAAAAAAAAAACCAAAAAAAACTTTTGAGAAAAATATTCTGAGAAGAAGTTCAGATTTTGTATTGATACTTAAGGCAAGGGTGTTCTTCACTATTGAGGTGTGATTAGAAATTGTTTTCTTTCATTAACAGCTTGTTTTAAATGAGAGAAAGGTTAGGCGAAAGGCTGCCATGGAGCCCTAATTGACCTGCTAGTATTCTATACGTACTCGAATCCGAACCCAATCAGATCGATGATCAAATCATGATAGGGATCTGTACCTTTTCTTATGCCAGCTAGCCGTAGAGTCAAACCTATGCTAGTAATTATTGAGTCTAATAGTGGTAGACTAACTGTGGTATTTGACTTATGTCAGTCATGCCTCAATTTAGGCAGAGCAGTCTCACCTATGAGTCTATTTGCATGCATAGTTGCATATATATATATATAGCATCATCTATGCGGATGCAAGTCATTGTCATCTACTTCTACACGAGAGTCTTTCACAATTAGATGAAATTTTTTATAAAAACTAATAATATATATATATATCTCAATGTTAAAAGTATATAAAATGATTACGATATTTGTTCGGCATATTAAGCGTATTATATTAAAATACGCTTAATATTTTATATAAAAAAATATTAAATTACCTTTTGAAATAAAAAATAAAAGGTTTAGTTTAGGAAATGAGATTTTAATTTAGTTTTGTGAAAAATAATTTAGATTTAGAGGGGTAAGATAAGGATTAATTTCTGAAATGATGATTTTGATTTGGCTAGGAGTATTATATATTTTGCAAGCAAACAAGCACACAACTAATTTATAAAATAAATAAGGCAAATATTTTAATACCCCTCTAAAATTTATAATATTAATCTAACGGCTACAATAGCTAGTTTTTATACTTGGTACCAATTCCAAAATTATATTATGTAAAAAAAGTGACATATTAGTTAAGAAGATTTAATTATGTGTGCCTAACTTCTTAATTACACATAAAATTTCTCTCTCTTAGATATAATTTATGATTGTGATAGATATGATTATGCCTTAGTTATAGGAAATATCATTTAATACTAAATAATTTAAATTTGATTATTTGGAGATATAACTTAATTTAAATATATTTTTTTTTATCTCTATCTGCCATTAAATTTAATTTTAAACTAACAAGAGATATATGTAAATAATAAAAAATAATCAAAGAGATCAAATTTAATTAAAATTTCATCAAATTAATTAATTATAAAAAGACATCCATACCCTTATTCTAATATATATATACAAAACTCTCACTTAATGAAATATATGTTTTTTACTTGATAAATTATTAAGATAATATAATTATTATAAAAATAATATGCAAAATAATATATTAAAAAAAAGAATTATCTATTAAACCGATAATATTTTTAAAATTTTTAATATTTCTACTATATTCTTAAGAATCTTAATCGTTAAATCTTTAATAAACTGATTAATAAACAACTAACTCTCAAATCATTTACCTACTTACGGTATCAACAGATACAGTAATCTAGTAAATAATTGGTCGCTTCGATACTATCCAGTTCCAATTCTAGAAAAAATAGCTAGGAATGGCAGGATCACATGCCAGAAAACATATATAATGCGATCGAAAGCCTATGGCCAATTATTCCGAGGTCCCGTTCACAGACTTACCCCCTATAGTAGACAGATGGACATGGCCTGCAGACTATTTCTATGACGAGTGAGGACGAAGCAAACCGTACAAAAGAAATCATCAAACAGTCAAAATTTTAAAATTAAAAAAGAAAAGAAAATAAAAGATGTGTGTGTGTGTGAGATGGAGGGTTACAGTTTGATTGGTTTATAGTTAGAAGGGACAAGAGAGGAGGAGCGGAGGGTCCTCTGCATGAACTCCTGCATCGCTTTCCGTTTTTAAAATCTCTCCAAACAATTATGCACTCGGTTGGTTCTCGCTCGCTTGTGCGGTAAAATGAAGCGGTGGACAAAGGACTTTCCAATATTAATGAGATGAGAGCCAGAGAGAGAGAGAGAGAGAAAGAGAGAGACCCCGCCACCACGGTTTTTCTTCATGTCTGTCACCCGACAAATCTGCAATAATGCATGGCCACATGCAAGAAAGACAAACCCCAAATGTTACTAACCTCCACTTTTAACCCTAATTTATGTTACCTTAACAAAGAGTATAAAAATCCTCTCTAACCCAATAAAAAAAAATTAAGAGGAGCCAAAGGTTAGTCTTTCTAACACCAGTGACTCAGAAAGTATTAGAATTAGTGTCTATAGAATGAAATAGGTTTATGGTCACAGAAAACATAGAAGATGGCATGACAGTTCCTTATATCTGTTTTCGATGCCAATGAACTCAGCCTTTTGAAGCATCCATTTGAAAACCAAGGATTCAGTATAAAGAGGATCTACGGCCTTGTCACAGTCTCAACTTTATATATGTTATGCATTTTATGAAGTACTACAATTTATGCATAAATTTCTTTAGCATACTTACTATAAGAATAAATAATTAAAATACGGAACAGAGATATGAACTATAATATTGTCATCATTCAAATTAGTAGGGTTGTATGTGTCTCACCTCGTGTACTTTCGGCATAAAATTAATTTACTCCTTTCTAATTTATTTTTGTATCATTTAATCACATTCTACTTATGATTAATTTAAAGCTGTTAAATTTTCAATCTGAATTACTGGTGTCCACACCTAAGATTTTATATATATATAGTTAACCAATTGGATTCCCACCATTTATTAACTTTCGTAGGACTAAAATATCCTTCTATTATCATATGTAAACTTAAATTGAGTTAAACATCGCCTCATATATTAGAGCATAGAGGAAGAAAACATTGCTGTTATTGTTTAAATAAAAACTTTCTATCCTTATTAAATTATTATCTAACAAAAATAATAGGAGCACTGAGGTACTTCTAAATACTCATTTAAAGGCATCATTAACCTCATACCAGTCATAAGCAAAAAAGTAATTAAATGGTAAAGTGATTCTATACCAGAGTAAAAGAGGGTGAAATTGTATTTAACCCAAATTTAATATTGTCTCATTAGTTACCTTATATAAAGCATTACTGTGTGCCCACTTTTTCCTAGCATTTCTCACATTTCGTTCCTTGCTCCCTTCCGTGACTTAGTCGTCCTTTCATCGTCTCTCCTCTCCTCTTCTTTCCTTTGAGTACCAAAACAAGGATTATAGGCCTTGCTCCTTTGGTGGGCTTGTCATTGTGGCTTACATTTATTACTCTAGGTGGGGCGTTGAAGAGAGAATTAAAGAAGCCCCCTTTTCGATCAGATTGCCAAGAGAAAGAGGTGGTTGGGGGATCGTTTTAAGGAATTAGGAGCGGAGTCAGAGGTACTTTCCTTCCACTGCATGTAGAGCGTGCAGCAGTGGGAGTGGTCAATTCCCATCACTAGTGCTCCTCTGCTCTTGCTGCTGTTACTACTACTACTAGTGGTGCTGCTTCTGCTGCTGCTCTAATGGAGAGGCTGCAAGGCCCCATTAACCCTTTTGTAAGTCCTTAAATTCCCCCACATTCTACCCTCTCTCTCTCTCTCTCTCTCTCTCTCTCTCGCGAAGACCCATTTCTAGGTGGAAGAGAGGTGGGCACGAATTCCTCCATATGGGCATTTCATTCAATGCAATGCAAGTGTTGAAAAGTTCCTTTCGACCTTCTAAAGGCGATTTCCTTTCTGGGTTTGTAAGTTTTGCCTATTTTATAACCATTCCTGTTCCAACGTTGCTAATGCCATTTCATTGTTGAAGTAAAACAAGTTCCTTAAGCTTTAACTATTTTAAAGCCATCCGTGTTGCAAAGTTTCGATTTTTAAGTGAACCCAGTTGCTACTTCCATCTTAATTTATCGTTGAAATAAAACAGTTGGTTGGTGAGGAGATGATAAGCTCTGGGAGCCTAATCACGGGCCACCACCAGCAAATGCCGTTCCTCCAACTTCTCCAAGGAGCAATCTTTGAAGCAGGGGAGGTGGCAGAGCAAGAGGAATCCCACTTTCAGCTCCTCCTCCGCCTCCAAAACAACCACCAGAGCCGAGATCCGACGGCGGAGAGCTGCGTCACCCAAGAAGGGCTGCTCACGGCGAAACCAACCACGTCGAGAGAGGCGAAGAAAAGGAAGCGCTCTCGCTCGTCGGCGACGAAGAAGTCCACGGAGACCGAGATCCAGCGCATGACCCACATCGCCGTGGAGCGAAACCGCCGGCGGCTTATGAACGACCACCTCTCCACTCTCCGCTCCCTCGTGCCTCCTTCCTTCGTGCTACGCGTACGTCCCAACGCTATCCTCATCGCTCATCTAACGGCTGTCATTTGATGATTTCTTTCCCGATTTGGGTATGTGCAGGGGGACCAGGCCTCTATCATAGGTGGGGCCATCGACTTTGTTAAGGAGATGGAGCAGCTCCTCGTTTCGCTCCAAGCCGAGAAGCAGGTGAGAGGTGCGACTGCCTCCGGAGTGGTCGATGGTTTCTTCGTATCGCCGCAGTACACGAGTTACTCGCAGAGGAAATGTAGAGCTGGCATCAAAAGAGAGGTGGAGGTAGTGGTAGAGGAGGTGGACGTGGAGGCTTCGATGGTGCAAGGCCACGTGAATCTGAAGGTCGCCGGAAGGCGGCGGCCAGGGCAGTTGGTGAGAGCCATTGCGGCAATGGAGGGGCTTGGCCTCTCCGTTCTCCATCTCAGCATCACCTCTTTGGACCAAAGTGCAATTTTCTACTCCCTCAACCTCAAGGTCCCTCTCTCTCTTAATATGCTTATTTTACATTCTAAATCTTCAGTTTCGTAGATGTGTCAAATTATACATTCTATTAGATTGAGTTCGACCTTACTGGAGTGGACGGCATGGAAAAGAAGCCCTTATGTCCTTCTATCCAGACCGCGATTAAGTTCTAGGGAAACGCTTTATATCTAGTTTTTTAAGCAATCTATTACTTCTGATTAAAAAAAATAATATTATCCTGCTACTGTTTTTTTAATTATTTATTATGTAACTACGTCAGCGTGCTTTTGAGAAAATAATTTACGCCTTCTATAAATTATTTGTAGACTACAGTAGAATGGTAATATATATGGGAGGAGATTAACAGATCAGGTCAGAAACTCGCTTTTTAACATCCCAGTTCTTCTCACTTCTCAAAGAGTATAAATTTACCCCTCGGTTTAATCATTTTCCAGAGCTCTATTTTCTATTAGTTTTCTTTTAATCAAAAAGATTTAACCACAAATTTGCTTACTATAGGGTGTCATATGAAAATTTCTCATATATTTTTTTCTCTTACAGATGGAGGAGGATTGCAAGCTCGGGTCAGCGGACGAGATTGCAACGGCAGTGCACCAAATCTTCACGTACAGCAGCGCTTGCTGCTGATATTGATGACGATGGATGCATTGCTGCACAAAAAAATAAGAAGAAAGAAAGAAAGAAAGAAAAAAGTGGAATCATGGCCCCTTTTGACATGGAAGGTGAGGTGGAAGGTCAAAGGAGATGGGAAACTGACGCCTCTATTAACACGTATAATTTTTATCAAGAGATGTCGTTGTGGTCCATGGGTATTGCTGCAGGACTGTGACGAAAGGACACAGTAACAGCAGCAGCGGCGGCAGAGAGCGCCAGCTTTCCCTTCTTCTAGAGCAGTGATGATCTCTTTTTCTTTTTCTTTTTCTTGTTTTTTATTTTTGGGTACTCCACTTCATGCATTCCGCTACCTTTCTCTCTTCTTTCTCTCGGGGAGATGGAGACCTTTTGTTTTGGGAATCGCAACGCGGTCGAGCACCTTCGATGCTCATGAATATTAATTTTATTATAGAATGATGCAAGCTAACTTTTTCCATTTATTAAAAAAAATTTTTTTTGTGCTCTTTTATGCTATGTTCCACGTTTCCTTTGTTGGTCGATCCTAGACTGACTTCTTGATTCGTGCAATAGCATCGAGTGGATGGACGGTGGCGATCGTATCAAGTGTTAATGTACATATTCAACTAAACAAAAGATGCTTGCCTGTACTTCAATGTAAATCCAGCAAAAGTATAATTCTGAGAACTCCCAATATTTAGCCTAATAATTAATAAACCCAACAGAGCAACGAAATAAATATAAAAGAAACTACAATGTAAATCCAGCAAAAATAATTATGATAAAAGCACGTCCACTGCCCAAGTTCACTCATCGAACTTTGTCGGCTTAAGAGAATATTCCTCTTAGCAAAGAGGGAAGCCGAATAAGATGGCAAGCAAACACCGACCCTAAGTGGAGGGCAAAATCCAACTTTCCCTTCAGCACCTTCTCACCTTCTCGTGCACTAAGAGGGTGCTAAGTAGGGATGAAAACCCTATACCCTAACCATTACTGGTGGGATTCCTAAGGCTTGGGGTGGGAGGGGAGAGTACGAAAAGGATTCCTAGTGTAAGTTATCAAAACAATTGGACACGCAAATTGCTCAACTATTTGAATGTCACCTGCAATATTGTGCTCCTTATTAGTAGTAGATTTGACACAATCTCATTCAAAATAAAAGCAGGTCAAATAGCATATTTTTGAGGATTTGAAAGTGATAATTCATGTATCATGTACATCCTCAGCCTGACCTGCTGTGGCTTGTTGACTGACGAAAAGAATAAAGACTCAGTGGTTTGCACCATTCAGATAGCGGGCTCTACTCAAACTCGTGAGCAGAGCAAGAAAATTTTGAAGATCAACATGGTGTCTTCTTGAACAACAACAAATCCTAATCTACAGAGGGATATCAAGGGAATGATGAGCAAATGTAGGCTATACAAGTACTTTCTTCTTCGGCTCAAGAACTGGAGGGTCAATGTCGATGCCCATATTAGCTGCAGTACCTGCTATGATCCTCATGGCTGACTCGATAGTGGTACAGTTTAAATCTGGCAATTTTTCTGTGGCTATTGCACGAAGCTGCTCAATTGTTATCTTCCCGACCTTCTCTCGATTTGGCTCTTTTGAACCTTTTTCAGCACCTGAGCATCACAAATAGAGGCAATTAATAATAAATTAACAACTCTGAGCAAGATGATCCTCTAATTGACAATATGAATGGTACAAACTTATTTTGTTCCTCTTTTGATGGCATGCATAAGTTTCTTATAATGTTCCATATTCAATCCTGCATCTCTATCAAATATCTATCACACTTTCCAAAGAAAAGCTGAACAATGCATCATGTTGTATTTTAGTGGACTTATCCTACTTGGAGAAGACAGAGGACAACCCACGAATATAAAAGACCAGAATACATCACATTAGGGATTTATATGTTTGAAAAGACCACCATAATAGCATACAGGAAATACAGAAATACAGAAAATTAATATAAAGTTACACAACACTGATCAGACCCATTAGAACTCAAAATGCTCAGTCCACATCCACAAATTTGTACATGCTGGTTTTTTCTATTATTACGAATTTCTTCTTGCAGGAAAAGCCAAGGAAAAAAGAAGACATACAGTGAGTTCAAATAACTTGACTAATTTTCCTCAGAAAAATAGCAAGTGTAGACTCAAAAAAATAGCAAGTGTAGACTATGTATGTAGTTTATCAATAGATTGTAAGTGATACTGAACTATAATAATGTCACTAAATGCCACTTGATAAGCCCTTTCACTCTTTGCATATTATTTCAGACATAGAAAATAAAATGAGTACAAGGGAGAAATATATATATTACTGACAAAATTTCCACACTCCATACACAGTTAATATTATTTTAGCATTAACATCCTTAAATAAGGTACTTTATAGAAGCCAACCATCGGGTGTTTTAGCTTTGCTAGCTAGAAAAAAATTTGAAAGGAATTTGACACATCTGACGAACTCTTTCAACTAAGACACCAAAGAGCATCTCCCTTTGGTCTACTACATAATCCACCAACAAAGTAAGCAGGCACTTTTTATGTCCCCTCACATTTACAAGTACGTTATACACCATATTTTGTGAAATTTAAAGTGACAAAGAGATGTTAAAGCTTGGTGGAAACAATAATTCACTTTTAGAATATGAAAAGTAAAATGCAAACTAAGTAGGATCTCAGTAGTTCATCCTTATGATAGCATTTCGATGGCAATAATGTTCTTCAACTACAACGACAAGTACAACTTCTAATGACCTGCCCCAGCAGAGTTTTCAAGCACAACATAAGAGAAAAACTAATATAAGCCAGCAATAGATTTCCTGTGGAAAACAACAGCTATGATATAAGACAGACCAAAAGGTACATTTATCACAAAACCTACTAAACAAGATATGTAATTTATCGTTGGTATACTGAGAACTGCATAGCATTTTAATGAATGAAATAAGGAACCAAAATTATTCTCAGTTATATCCAAGTATTCGACAAAGAGCATACCTGCAGCTTTGAGTAGCAAAACTGAGGCAGGAGGAGTCTTCAAAATGAACGTAAAGCTCTTATCCTGCCCATAAAAAATATTAATTTCCCACTTAGCTCAGTTAACCAATTCCCAGGATCGTATAATTAAATCAAAAGGAGTGGTGCACAGTATAGTAGTATAAGCAGGCACGCAATTAATTTAGTCATAGAAAATTCGATGCAAAATTAAGTTCCCGACAAATGCAAAAGAAAACATCTCACATCATAGACTGTGATTTCCACCGGAATCACATATCCAGCCTTCTCTGCCGTCTTGGCATTGTACTCCTTGCAGAAAGCCATGATATTGACACCCTTGGAACCCAGCGCCGGCCCCACCGGCGGCGCCGGAGTCGCCTTACCCGCCTCCAGAGCAAGCTTTATAACTCCCACCACTGCATCCAAGAACAAGAACAGGAACCAACAAGAAGACCCAGATGAGACCCAAAACCAAGAAGCCAATTTTGAAGCACTAAACCGAAAGGGAACCAATAGAAAACGGGATACCCTTCTTGGCTTTTCCTCCGGGCTTCGGAGGTGCCATAGATTTGATGGTGAGAGGCCTCGAAGTGACAAGCGGTGAATGTGCTTTGCGGATGAATGAGCGCAAACAGGAGGAGGAGGAGGAGGAGGTGGAGAAGGAAGGGAGGAAAGAGGAGGAGAGCCTGGTTTTACTGTGGGATGGAGAGGAGAGAGGAGGTAGTGAAAGGGAGGTCGACATGGATGCGGCCATGAGGGAGGAGGAAGGCGGAGAAAGATAGATAGAAGAGTGAGCGGATAAAGCCACAAAGAAAGGATAGCTTTGGTATATGAGAGGGTGAGAATGTGAGATTAGGTTCGAGTCAGGCATGGGATTTTGTTCGAATCCGACCCCCACTTTTAATTGGTGTTACTTCTAATCTCACACATGACCAATTCGATCAAGTGTGGTCCAAAACCGTCCGATTTGATCTGGGCTAATCCCATTCGGAGCCCATATTTTCGGTACGGCAATATGGGCTCCACGCTTCCTGCCAGCCCTTATCAGTAAATCGGCCCATTGTCTGCCTATTACACCACCGAGCTATTGCTCCAACTTAAATTAAATCACGCTAAGTCAATTGCTCTAAATTATCGTACTATCAAACTGTTTCTCCAAATTACCGCACAACCAACAAGCTAAATCATCGATCCGAGTTAGTAAGTAATTTTTTCAATAATAATTATTTATTTATATAGAAAAAATACATATCAATATTTTTTTTAAGAAATATTAAATATTAATCGGACTAGCAGATGATAACGCGCTAAGGAAATGCAGCAAATCTGAAAAAGGCAGTCAGTCGGCGAACAAAGTGCCGGCTGAAATTGTAACACGCGTTTTATGATTCGAATACGGAATCTTTTGAAAAAAGAATGTAAAATATCTTCAAGCTCGGTTAGATATTTTTCCCGACAAGAATCATCTTAATATCATCACGTCACTTCATTGCAATAGCATTTGGGTGGCCGGTGAGGCACCTGAGAACAGAATTGGGTCAAGAAGGTGGAGCCCAATGAGTGAAACTTTCACGTCAATACATGTACACAAACAGTAGAGCTCTGCAGTTTGGACTTTGTCGTGCATCACTGTTTATAGTTAACCGACAATGCCACCCGAGAGGCAATATTTTGGGCTAATAACTCCGAGCTCAAATAATTACCGACTAGAGTTGGTAGGTTACTTTTTCTATAATAAATGAGGTTATAAGTTCAACTTCAATCCTAAATAATATTGTGGAAAAGTTATTTAATTATTTTGTGGTTTGACTCAATTCGGTTGATTGCTAGACAATACGGAAAAAATATTTGATAATTTGATAGTTTGGCTCAACGATCAGACTCGATTGATGATTTGAAGAAGCAAATAGCAGCGCGACAGTTTATAACATATCTCAATACTGCGACAGCTTAATGCACACAGTAGTTTGAAGCCCGGATTAAGTAGCTTATTATATTAGCTAAAATTTAATAGAAGTCTAAGTATCTCCGTATCTAAAAATTCTATATCTAGCTTTCATACTCTTAAATAATAAAATAAATAAATAAATGATCTCTGAGACTCTGACTGTAGTAATCTTATTTCGAGCTCATTTAAGTGGAATTTGTGGCATAATAGCAAGAAAGCTCTATATCTTTTCTTCTTTTGAGTGGAACAACCACTTTACTAGTGGATCTGGAGCCCATGGAGTGGACTTATCCAAGGGTCCACTCTGTAGATTTTTAGCAGAAGCTTTTTGCACTTTTGGAATCAAGTCAGTTCGGGGAAAAGTGACACTAAAATAAGTGGCTCGAAGGCAACCGACCTTAGGGGGTTGGAGAGAGATGGTAAGACTATTTTGTGCAACTCATCAAGCTAGCCAAGAATTACAAGTACTAAACTATATGAAGGTGGAATCTTGACGAGCTTCAAAGCTATGCTTTAGTAATGTACACAAGGATTATGCAATAATTATGAAGTGCCTTACAGAGTAGATAGCAGTAGTGTTCAACATAGCAATGCGATCCAACATCATGGGCATTAGAATAAGGAAGAGATTAATATACGATAGATAATGAGTTGCAGCCACTGGTGTGGGCCTAATATACCAGATTCTCTCAGAACTCATGATATCGTAATGAAAACTAAGTATGTCGGACATAATGCAGTACAAGATATACTCAAAAGATAGTGCGGTATAAGTACTAAGGATACAATTTGCTAGTTGCAGTAGAGGTAATATGCAGCCAAACAAGCGCCGATCCACTGCCACTGGGCAACAAGTAGGGAATCTAGCACATTGAGTGGTCTGAGAATGGAAAGCAACAGTGATGAACATAAAAAAAATATGGATCTCAATGAACAGATTCCTTGTAATATAGTGCGCCGACAAAAGATCGCTACCCATACACTTGTGTGGACTATATGGAAGGTGCAACTAGCTCCTGAAAAGCTCCAAGCAGTGCTCCTGATCCAAGTTTCTGCTCCAAAATTTGCTGTAATATTCGGCGTATGTGTAGCTCCTATATATGGCTGGGGATCCCTCGCCGGTGAGCTTTTCCGGAGGGCTAATTAGTGCGCTGTTGCACGGACAAAGAAAGGATGCAACTGACATCCTTTCGCTGTTGGCATTGACGACCGCCCGATGCCAAACACTCTTGTATCTACCATTACTTAGTGCCTGCATTAAAAAGTTTAGCTAATGAAGGTTGCATC
Organism: Typha latifolia; assembly: GCF_019914945.1. Taxonomy (NCBI): domain Eukaryota; kingdom Viridiplantae; phylum Streptophyta; class Magnoliopsida; order Poales; family Typhaceae; genus Typha; species Typha latifolia. The sequence continues at coordinate 11,052,040 of NC_133093.1, read as the reverse complement.
TAATTTATTTTTTATAATTTTTACAGTAACTGAATCTAGAACAGCAAATCCTTTGTTCTTTTCTCAAGTTGTACAGAAAATTATATTCGGCAACCAGGTTCTGATATATTTAGTCCTAAATTTATGAGTAATATGAAATTATCTTCTCAGCTTTGATAGAATTTTCCGCATCTTAATTTTGTGGAACATAAGATTACTTGTCAGAAGAACATCAAATTATAATTTTCTGCAACTGAAGGAAAGATGAGGAAAAGCATCCAATGCACCTGATCTGAAAGAAGCACATGCTTTGCTTCAATTTGAATTTTTATACATGTGTAAAACAGGTTTTATTTTACATCTTCTGAGATGCAACTCCTACTACCTAACCAACCTACTCACAAAATATAAAAGATTAGGTGATGCATCTTGCTTTGAGTAAAAAAATGCGTTCTTGGTATCTTCCACCAACATTAGATATATGCATTGCAACTGTATCAAACTCTCTTATAAAAGAAAATTTATGGTTTAATTATCTAGGACATATCACCTGTAGCTGGTCACCTATGTTGATGACTAGTGCATTGGGTCGTGGATCAACTGCAATCCATTTCCCTTCCTTGAGAACCTGCAAACCAGCTACATGTTGGTCCTGGAGAAGAATAGTGAGGGCATTTGGATCTGTGTGGGCTGGAAGACCATATGTGAGCTCCGGCGCAGGGCATTGCGGGTAGTAGTTTACAGCCATGTGCTGCTCTTGCTCACCAAGAACCCTCTCAATGTAGTCTTCTTCCAATCCTAGGCTCAAAGATATTAGGCCAAGCAATTGGAATCCTAATTGTCGAACTTCCTTACAGTATGTGCTCATAATATCCCTGTTATGATTGACGAAAAAGGCCAATCAGGCTAGAACTAGTTAAAAAGAAAAGAAAAGAAAAGAAAAGAAAAAACAGTAACTGAGATATCTCCTAGTACATGATTTATGATGGCATTTGGGGGATGACCAAGTTGCTCATGATCAATGTTTAGATTCTCAGCATGTGATTTCACATATTGCTATTTAAGATTTCTGGACTTCTGAATCCTGGAAACTGCAATGGCAAGTGTGGTGGGCCTTTTTCATGTCTTGTAGTTAGTCTAGGTTCATTACTCTTCCACTGGTGAGTTATCTCCTCTAAGGGACCGCTTGATCAATACTAGCAGTACTAATGGAGACACTACATGGTATCGATCTCAGTAATAAATGGAAGTTGTAAAGGCTAGCAGGCAGGCTAGATCTATCTAACATGATTTGCTTCCCACTTGGAATGAAGGGGGAAAAAATAATTAAGAATAGGTATCTTGAGAATGACCAAGTACTCTTCATGGAGATTAAGCAAATGATTCTTCTAGAATCTGAAGTCAATGACTCTTGTAGTCCTTACTATCTAAATTATTGGTGATGACATAGAGCAAAACAAGGTACAGACGTTAATCTGCCGACAGGCACGCCGGTGTTCCTCACCGGCATCGGGAAATGAGCTTCATAGTACGATGTACGAGGATAATTCAATTGCCGCATAATTGTGAAGCTTGAACCGTGCCAAATTAATATACTAGCTTAGGGAAGTGTACCGAGTTGAACAATAGATAGGAATCATGCAAAATAGAGCAAGTACATGCATGTATGCAATTATGTTTATAATCCTGGTAAAGAAACAGAGGAAACCGAGAGGAAGATATATAGTTTAGTAAAAGATTATCTTACTTAAATAAGGGAGGAGTGGCAGGCCAATCAGGTACGAACTCCTCGAGGGGGTAGCAATGGAGCCGCAAATAGTCTCGCCAGTTGTGTATCGTCTCCTTCCTGACATTAAAACTCGTCGAAAGTCTCATTTTTTTAGATGGGTCGTCGGAATAATACTTCGCCTTCTCCTCAGGAGGAAGACGGAAAAATTGCAAGGCTATTGCCATCACCTCCGTTAGCAACTCCACTGGAATCCCATGGTTCACGACCTGGAGTGAAGAAATAGGAAGTGGTGCCAAGTTGGTAAAACAGAGAGAGGAGGCAAAAAAAGATGAGATTTTGGAGGAGGTAAGAGAACGAGACCTGGAAGAAGCCATAGGATTGGCAAGCGTAGGCTATTTGGGAGATGATCTGCATCTTATCTGACGAGCTCATATCAACGACGGGGATGTTGGAATCCGCGGCCACTTCGTTAAGGCGAGGCCTTTGCGACTCGGGGCGGACGTAGTTCTCTGGGAGAGTCTCGTGGCGAGAAGAAGTGGAGAGGAGGAGGTCCGCCATTAGAGAGAAGAAGAAAAAGGAAGTGAGTTCTCGATTATTAGAACTTAGAAGAAGGGCTCGAGATGACGGAAAAATATGAGCAGAGATGAGTTGACTTGAAGTCTTCCTGAAAGGCTTACGTTAGCTTCATACGTCATCACGACCCGATGTAATCTGAATCCCCCACCAGTTACTACTGAAGAGGTTCCATTAACTTTCTTTTTATTGCTTTTAATAATTCGAAAACGCGTTTGAGGGGGGTAATTAGGGAAGACTACAGCGCATGAGACGGTCTCAAATGGTACTTTTATGAGGTTGTTAAGTTCATACCTACCTAAATAACTTCTCTTATTTGGTATCCCATGAACTTTTCCCTAACAAAAGTTAAAAAATAAAATAAAATAGAAACAAAACATACAAAAACACTTGCCATATATTTAAAACACACACACACACACACACACACACATTTTGCCGTACGTTCACCTCGCTGCCCTCCCTCTGTTGAAATAAATTGGTCATAAATAAGTTTGAGTTCATGGTTGATTTTTTTTAGGAGGGGCTTAATTTTCAATGGATGCTTGTCTTGTCTTCTTCTGGTCTGCAGTAGTCCTGGAATTATTAATTGTCAGGACAAACACTCATCAATACTAGAATTATTACTTCATCTCTCTGCTACAATACAAACGCAATAATACTGAAATGCATATAAGACGCGACCAGAATCACCGCAAGAAACGGTCGTAGTCCTCCTCTTACGCAGAAAAGAAACGTTTTTTCATTTATATTTTATGAAAAAGCTTCTAGATTGATAATTCAAGAAAACAGTTATAATTTAATTAATTACAAGAAAGAAAAAGGAGAGAATGAGCAACAAATCATCGTAGATCGAACAACAAAGCAACATAATATTAAGTAAATGATATCAAATATAGGCACTCATGCAAATAAAAATGGAAGAAAAATAACAACAATCATGAAAACAAGTGTCGCTCTTGATGATTACAAAAAAGCACGATAGGCGGCTAGAGAGAAGACAGACAATAGAGAGCCATTTTATCTTGTAGCTCTGTTAATGTCATAAAAGAGACGCTACATATTAATCACTGTAAAAAAAGTATATAAGTAAACAAAAGGAACAGAGGGAGAGTATTTGAGATGAATCCAAAAAATAATACAAAAGATACAACACACCCAAACCTACAGGACGCCTAACTGTGGTACAAGGTAAAGATGGCATCGGGGAGTCAAAGGGGCCGGGATTTCTAAGGGAATCTCACCTAGAAAAGACTCCATCGGAAATAGTAGAGTTATGAGGCAGCGAAGGGACGGAGCTAGTAGAGGCAAAGGCAAAGGCGAAAGGAGGAAGAGAAGAGGGTTAGGGTCTAAATGGGTTGGAAAACTGGTGAATAATTAGATTGAGCTTATCACCAAGGTTGCTAGGGTTAGCCCTCATATGGGACAGGGCCAACAACATTGGAGCAACTGTTCCGAGAGGGAGAAAGAGGTTGGTTGGGAGAACATGGGGAAGACTAAGACGATTGAAGTGAACAAATTTAGTCGGAGAATGACATGCGATAGCAATAACAAGACGAGAGGAGTAGGATGAGGAGAGAAAAAGAGATAATCTCATAGGTGATAAGAAAGCCCCTTATCTCTTCTGACCACTAGGTAAGTAAACGACAAAAGAGAGAAGTCATTGGGTGGTAGAAGAAAGACCCTAAGCTAGAAGGGAGAAAAAAATCCTTATACCTCAGAGAGCAAGCTACAAAGAATATATATATATATGACTAATGCATAAAATCTCCTTATTTTTATATAATATTTGTAATTTGACAATTTCATTTTGTAGAATTGTTGAATGCATACATATCTATGTATATTCTTCTCTTTTGGCCGACATGTGACTACGATGCAAGTTTACTTTTTAATTATGATAGGAACCCTCTTCCAAATTTAAAAAATAGAGACACTTTTTCGACGATTCACTCTAGCCTCTTTATACTGGTATAGTAATATCCACTTCTCCCTCGTCTTCGGTTCCATTCAATATTTTTATATTTACCGATTCTTATTTTATCCTTGCAAAAATATTATTTTAATAAACTATTATTTTAACCGCTCTCTCATTCCTAATTTTTTCCCTCTCATCTCAGCATCCATCAATTATAAAAGATTAATTTAGTTATTTGTGAAACCGTTAGTTTAATCTTATATCATGTCTATTAGTTCACACACATACACACACACCAAAAAAAAAAAAAACCAAAAAAAAAACAAAATAAGCTTTCTTATACTTAGTATTAAGTATTAAAACCTAATATTATACAAGTGACCGGCACTAAGAGGTTTCACATTTCTTAGAAAAAAAACAACATGAATGGTAATAATAAAAATAAAAATAAAAATAAAAATAAAAATAAAAAAGAACCTTTCTAGATAAGGTTTGCTTGGTCATTTGACGAATTTTGCCTTATTTTTTTCCTGCCCTTATCTCTGTCTGTCGACATTGGAGCTGACGACGAGTGCGTGGTGTGTAGTTATCTCAATCTAATCACCATCGTGCCCGAATAGAACTCTCTGCCTCGTGCTTGCATTGCAGCCATTACCAACCTCTTTTTTATTTTATTTTATCTTCTTCTTCTCGTCGTGGTCAAATTAATCAATCATCGATCGTCCTTTAAATTTGTTCTCCTTCCCACCATTTGGCGCGTCGAATCGCAGCAAGATGTAACATTTTGTCAACTTTGTACGCGCTAACAGCGTGGTAGACGCGGTGGCAATTAATTGCCTGTTCATGGATCGACATCTACCACTTCTAAATCCGTTTGACACGGCGTGTTTGTCTTTGATGTCATTGCTGACGCAAATACGTGCCTGAGTCATGACGTCATTAATATAATTAATACTGATCGTTTATTAAATTTCAAGCTCATAGAGGCTCAAAATGTATTACTGAAAAAATATTGGGTGTCAAATGTAAAATTTGTAACATAAAGAATATTACTGGGCAGTAGTTGACTAGGCTTAATCATTCTTTGAATCCGATTGGGCCTAACTGTTAGCCGGATCAATTCTAGTTGGGCCAAGCCCAACCTAATCTAAAATAATAATAATTTTTGTACGTCCAAACCGACCGACTGGGCCAGCAACAGTTCGAGTCGGACTCTGGCCCAACCCACTCAAGTGAGGCACTGACATAAAAAATTTTAACGTAAATTTTCTAAACTATTTAAAATATCTCTCACACCCATTTCGTTAGTTATATTTTTTTATCTATAAATTATCACGTTAATAGTTATACAGTTTTAATTTTTTTTATCTATGTCGTTAAGGGGATCAAATATTTTTAATAATTCGGAAGATCTCTGTGTCAAAAAATAATTATAGTTAAGGAGATCTACGTATAATTATCTCTTAAAAAAATAAATAAACGATATTATGCAGCTTGATGCTTTATTTTGTACACAATCATGCATTCAAAATTTCAACTACTATTATATAGTTGTACACAAACAACCCTATATTCTAGGTATATGCAAAGGTTTTGGTATCTATGTCAAGTGTGCTACGCTACTATCATTAACAAAAAACTATGTGAATAATATCATATAGATTTATTAAAAAAAAAAATATTGGTTATGTGTAATTAAAGCCAAGCTCGGCCTTAATATAGTTCAAAGAGTAGACTATAGTAATATAAGAAAGGATTGGATTGATATTTGATAGTCATATCGAAAGATCCATAGAATATCGCAAAGCATAATCACGTCCTAGCCCATTTGGACATGATCAAATGGCCCAGCCCACCCATGCCCGGCCCGACCCTGCCCGGTTTAGATCGGGCTAAGCCCGGCCCGGATCCGGTTTAGGCCCGGCCCGGCCCGAGCCTGAACTACCCATGGGCGGCACGGGCCAGCCCTTTGCCCGCCCGACCCGGCTCGAAAGCCCGCCCGTTTAGCCCGCAACTAAGCCCGCCCGTCTGCTACAGTGCTTTGCCCGTGCTACAGTAATTCACCATTGCTACAGTAAAAAATATTTTAGTATTATACCATTTTGCATTATTTTAAGCAGACTTTTAAAAAATTTTAATTTTTTTTAATTTTTTTTAAATAGAGGAATATAAATATTTAAAAAAAAACTAATAGTTAAAAAAATTCTAAAAATAGCTGAAATATGGGTTGGGCCGAGTGATGGGTGGGTTGGGCTGGCCCGGCCCGATCTCTCACGGCCAACGGGCGGTAACGGGCTAGACTATTCTAGCCCGGCCGGAACCCGGCCCGGCCCGAGTGATTAATGGGTCGGGCCGTGAACAAAGACTTAAGCCCGCTTGACCCGAAAAGCCCGGCCCGGCCCGCCCGGTTATCATATCTAAGCCCATTAAGTGAATATGCATGTCTCATGAGCCCAATTACTCTTAGTTGACCTTAAAGAATTCCAATAGGAAATAAAGGGTTTTTAAGAGTTCAAAATAGTCGTACATAAAAAGATCTAGCATTGACAATAGAAATTAGAGAAATTTATAAGAAATTACGCCCAATCTTTTACTTTTATTATTATATTATTGTTAACATTATATGGATTTTATTATTCAACCCTTATGACCCCGATAGTAATTTATACAATTTTAGTTTATTATTTTTAAAAGTGATAAAATATTCTCTATTACATCAGCAGTTGCTACGTTAAACTTAAATTTAGGATATTTTGTAGTAATAAAAGCAAATTATAATAGTCCAATAATAAATACCTATATGGTGTATCTTATAAATTTATTAATAAATTATTATGAAAATGAAGATATTTTCTAAAGTGCTTCCAAACAAATTAATAGACATATTTATACATGGTGGTGGATACATCACCATCCAATTATTATACGGTGACAATTGGATAAAGATCCAATCTTTTCATCAATCTTTAGTCCTATAATACGTCATACATTCTCTGAAACTAGACCCCCCTCGAATCTCAATAACATTAGAAAATTTCTTTTCTAATGTATATATATATATATATATATATATATATATATTGTAATACCTTTCCCCTTCTTTTAATGCTATTTCTACTTCACCCCCTAGTTTTTTTTTCCTATTCAAATCGACTCATATTTTCACTATCAAAATAATCTCAAGACTTAACGAAAGAGGCGTTTTAGATAATAATTAAAAAAACATAAGGTTTAGTTTAGAATAAATAAAGAATAGAAATTTTCCCTCATAATATAGTCGACTACCCTAAGACTAGCCATGAATTTATAAACCAAAACTTATTCAGTTATTTGTGCTCCATAATTATATTTTTAGCCCAAATGGTAGGTAGGCCCTGACAAGTGCGTCTCTATCAATATTAGTGTTGTAATTAAGGCTAGAGGTGAAGCCAGACAATAGAATTTTAGGTTGCAGTCCATTTCACACATCAATAAGAGTCTTTCATTAGTTGTCTAATTGATATAATTTTATGTATAATATTTAGATGTGGGGGCTAACGTTGAAAGCCACCTAGAAGAACCTTCCACGTTGCTCTCCACCAGCTTAATTGATTGTGACAATTCAAGATTCGATAAGAGTTATCCACCCCTCTAATCCGTGCTTAGATTGGATAGTTGGCGTTAAAGTTATCCCAACTGCATGATAGAGTCAAGTACTCAATGAATGATATATAGTTGATACAAAGTATCAAGTGATAGGATCCTCCTATTGCCCATGCCCTACATTATTAATAATTCCATCTCTTTGTTTATTGTACAAAAGTGGTCATCAATTGAATGAATAATGGATGCCTTAATTTGTTTTTTAAGTGGTTAGTTAGTCTCCACTGTGAATTAGAGGGCCCAAGTTGTTCACAGCTAAGTTATAAGGTGAGATTAATATAAATTCCAATTGGGTTTAGAGGAAACTGGTAATTTCTTTTAAAAGCTTAAAGAAAGACGGATAAATGCATTCAAGTTAATATAGTCACCGTTATGATGTGCTACAAAAGCAATCCTGTATAATGTAATACTTGAAACGAGTTGGTGAAGTAGTCAATTTTTAGACCGACAAAGATGATGACACATAACAACTCAACATTATAAGGAAGTAAGTAAGCAAATTTTAAATAACATTTTTCACTGTAATTTCTATATAGCATCTTAGTGTAATTTCTATATATATATATTATAATCTTATGCCACCAACCCTGGATAAAGGCAACTTAGTTATATTATGGTATATATTTATTACTTCCTAAGTCAAAGTACAACGAAGAACGATATCAACATTTGCGTAAAAAAGAAAAACTCAACGAAAGTAGACTCCCTCACGTTCTCCCAGCCGACACCTCCTTCATATATATATATATATATATATATATATATATATAAATATAAATTAAGGCGCTTTCTATCTCAACATACACCACCTTCGTCTAATTAAATTTATCGATCCTCATGGGCTTCCCCTTAGTCTCTTATTGCATTGCAGCTCCCAAGCCTCTTATTCTCCTCTTCAACTCTCTCGACTCCATAAGGCATCTTATCCTACTCTTCTTCTCCCATCTCGGACTCTACCGCTTCCCACGTCCCGACCCGGCTCTTTATCGGATCCAAATCTTCTTACCCGATCCTCTCAGCCCTTCGGAGATCAAGGATCGGCTGCGGGTGGTGGAGCTCGCGGCCCTGGCCTGGAGGTCGCCGGGAGGGCGCCACTTGGACGGGCCAATGTGTGTATTCTGCATGGAGGACGTCGGAGCGAGGGACGAGGTGCGGGAGCTCGGCAACTGCGACCATGTATTCCACCAACGGTGCATCGATGGGTGGATCGACGTGGGTCAGGCCACGTGTCCGGTGTGCCGGTCGCCGCTGTTGGGTGACGAGGAGGGGAAGGGGGATTTGGGGTGTGGGATTATTGAAAATTTTATGGCTCGGATTTGGTGAGTGGTCGTAACGAGGATACGTGTGATCAGTGATCACGACGACTAACTGTTCGTAATAAAATCGACGGATGGATTGCGATCAGGATTTGGGTTGGCAGATTAGGACGGGTTTGCCGCCAATGGTGGAATAAATTTTAGAGGTTTATTAAATTTGGAGTTAATTGTACTTCTCTGTTCTTATTTTTTTTCTTCTTTTTTCTTTATAAAAAAAATGTGAACCAATGTATATGATTTGGTATCCCTATCAGAAGTAGTTGGAAATTAATTTGGAGATGGTATGATGAGGCAAGAGGGGACGGATTCTAAAGCTATATTTATGATTGAAAGATACATAATATTGACACTTCCTTTTTAGAATTTGAGCGTTTTAAGAACAGTACACAGTTTATGATAATTTTAACTTCTTAAATAGTTGTTTAGATGGTTTGATAGCCATTCAGAGATCGTCTAAGTAGGACAATTCTAGAACGTATCTTCTAATTAAATAGAATTTGACATCCAACTAATTGTTAAAATTCAAGCCGAATACATTTTGATGCGATTCTAGTCTAATCAGATCGAATTAAGCATATTTATCTTTTAATTGATTCATGTTTATGTAAGCCCTTAAGACAAGTATAGTTAAACCATGTAAGCTTTAAAAGTAAGTCCAATTAAGTCATGTAAATCTCTAAGATAAATATAATTAAATTATGTAAGCATATAAGACAGGTTCTAATTCGAGTCGTATAAGCCTTTAGGACTAGCTCGAGTATGAGTTATTATACCGACCTTTATATATAGAGGGCTGAGCTTCTTTGTTTATTCATTTAAGCATTGAGAATTAATTAAGTTTATTTTTTTTTTATTATTGTATTTACCGTTTATCATAGTCCTTAGATCATCTTTACATTTTTAGGAGTAGATCTGTAGAACCTCAAAAGCTTCTAAACCTTAACCACTATCTTTCTCCAACAGTCACCCTACTATACGGCCGTTCACCACCACCCTTGGCTGTCTGCTATTCTCCAACGACTGCTGCAACGTCGGATATTTACCGTTCTGACCTTGCTCCGCTCTTTTATTTTTATTTTTTTATCTCAACCTTCAATTTGGTGAGACTAGAGCCATTAAGACTCTAACTCACGAGAATATTACCACGTAAATTTTCATAATTTTCTTACGTTCAGATTGATCCAATTCTAGTTCGTAACACATTTTTATATTTTAAATGAAAAAAATGTTGGTTCAAACAATGATTTGTTTTATCTTTTATTATTTCAATTTTTTTTTTTTTGGCCCTCTTCATTTCTCTTATGTTCAGTTTATCGAGCTATCCAACTAGCATTATCAAATTAACAAGCAAGTCGAGCTTAACTCGGCTAAGACTCGCCTGTAAAGTAAATGAGCTGAGGTTGAATAAATTTTTAGACTTGAAAGTAATTTCAAGCCATGAGCTGACCACAAACCGGCTGATTTAGGCTTGACTTGATCAGATTCAAAAATATTAATATATTATATTATTTTATACTGTGTATAATTCATAGTTATTTGGTTAAGAATTAATGTTTCTTATCTCATCCTAATTTTAAGTTCTAACTAAACTTTGTTTAATTCAAGATTGACCAGTTTGAATAAGGCTTAAATTTGATTTGTTTAACTGAATTTAGCTCATTTAAGCCTTGAGCTCGAATTAGGCTCAAATTGAGCCCGACTCGGAATAACTTGAAGTGAGATTATTAAAGCTCTATCTCGAAAATTAGTATGATGAGCCGGAATAACTCTTGAGACTCGAAATTAATTGAGAATATAGCTTAAGCGAAAGCCATCACGCTGAGCCTCTTTACACCCTTAAATCCAAATTAGGAAAAATAGGAGTGATTCGAGATAAGAAAGAGCACGAGTAGAACAATAAATAATATCAAAAAAAAGAAAGGGACTCGTTTATTGTCCACATTTAATAAATGAATCGCATTGAAATGGCAAACTCGTGTTTAAAATCTTCTTTTTGCCATCACCATTCTCCTTGACTTTTCTTGAAGTTTATCCATCTTGAGCTCGTTCCAAGACGGCTCTCTTCCATAGGAACACGTGAAACCGACCATATCTTTTGACTTTCCAATTGGACCCACTTATTACTCATTGGGCAACACCGCCGCGGTTGACCATGCCAAATCAAACACCCTCCCTCCTCTGCGATAACATCAACTGAGATAGCAATTTGAGAACTACTCACACATTTGGTATTCATTAAGTTTATTGTGTCATTCCTGTCTTTAAGTCACAATTATTTGAAACAACAGGAACATAATCCAGGACATAACCAGTTTATTGTTCTGAATAAGTCTTAAGTCATTTCACCAGTTTATGTGCAGCTTTGATGATGATATCTTTTTAATTCAATCTTGCTCCCTGTTGTGGTTCTTCTTTCGCCGCGGCCAGCCTATATACAATTCAGTCTCTACCTCCATTTGATGATTGGCATCCTCCCCGGTATCACCTAATGGTTGCTGAGGCAGAAGTTCACACTTCAGTGCAATAACAAAGATCAAACAAGTTAGTCCTTTGACTAGAAAATTTTGTTTTGTTTTGATTTTTCTCCATCAATATTGGGGAGCTCATGATACTCAATTTTCCATCAGTCAAGAAGGGTATTAAATATTAGTAGCTACTACCTTTTCCTGAAGTGCTTCATTCTCCTTTAGCAGCAATTTCTCCTAAATTTTGATGCAAAAGATCAAAAGGCTAGATGTTAGACAGAGATCTGTCAAATAATGTCAATGAATAATGTAGCTCTTCCCTCAGTTTGCAATTGAGTAGGAAATGTTAAGCTACCTTTTCTTTGAGCTTTGCAATTTGAGCTCCCAGCATCTGAGTCTGGAGTTCATGTAATACAAAAGAGTCTCAAGAAGAATGTCAATCTCTAGATGATCTTTAAGCCTCTGTTCATTTGTGGAATAAAAATCTACTTATTCCATTTATAAGTCTTTTTACATTAGTATAGTAAATAAACAACCACTTAAGTACACACTAGTATAGTATTATCTACTTCTCTTTCCACTCTTGTTTTATCTAATTATGAATTACTATTTTGCCTTCGAAAAACTATCACGTGAATCAACTAACATTTCAATCATTCTCTCTTTTATTTTCTTTCTTCTTCACATTCATTCATTAAAATAATAGTTTAATCATTTTTAAACTATCATTTTAACTTTATGTTATATTCAATATTGATATAAGCTCTTTTATGGTAGTATAAGAAATTGAAATAATTATACTTCCATAAGCGAACGGAACCTAAAGAGATTCAATGCAATCCTTGTGATACTTACCTTCTTTGTTCTGATGCTATATAGGCTCTGGTCAAGCTTTTCTTCCAATTCATGTAGCTCTTCAGCAGAGCACAATTCTAAATTTTCACCTAAGAGCTTCCTGCAGCAATGGCAAACATGCAGAGTTTAACAACTCTGAACTTCTAATATTAACTGCACAACCTTTGTTAGTCTACTATGAAGAGGACGAGGCTAGAATTGGAATGCTCACCTTTTGGTGGCTTCAAGTGCTTCCAACTTATTTGACATGCTTGCAATTTCAAACTTTAATTGCTGCATTGGAACCAATTCATTTTCAGACAGTTATAGTAATTCACTTTTGAGTTATAGGTCCACAATGTCTCATGTATGCACCCATGCAACCGAAGCTTTTAATTTGAATTTCAATCTTTGGCATTGATTTATTTGGAAGTGATAGGAAATTTTTCACACAAAAAATTGAAAACCAGCGATCCAAGGAAATCCACAAAAATAAGATTATCATGCCTTAAAAATTGAGGTCCCATAAAGTGATAATTTAGTCAAACTTAAACATCTAAAGTGTGTATATCAAGAATTCATACCTGTATGTTCTGCTCTATTCCTCTGTTATCAACATTGTCCTTTGAATATGTTCCATAACGATCAATTGTTTTCAGCATGCTGAACATTCCAAAATGCAGCAAACTTGTGTAAGATTACGATACAATCTGACGAACAGCATCTTAAACAATAGCAATGTGACAAATATGTGTTTAAATGTATCTTAAATTATTATTCCTGTTATGGTAAAGCATATTCCGCAGGAGGAAATTATTTTGCTTCATCGTGACCTACCTTGGCAATCCTGCACAGGTTTACTTGAAACTTCCTATTAACGGTAGGAAAATAAGAGGGTCTCTTTTCTATGCACCACTAGAACCAAAATACTTATAATACCAAAGCACTTGGCTCTAGCAATACCCACACCCAAGGTGCATGAGAATATAAAAAAAGATGAAAAGTCAAGAGAAAAAGCTACAAGCATAACTAAAACACAAAATATACACAGTTCATTTAAAACCAGTCTACGTCCAAGAACACGAAGAGGAACAATTCTACTATCAAGAATATAAGATGCAAATAGAGGGACCTCACCTCTTTACTACAATAGACATACAATCTTCATGCTCCACCTCCTATAAGGAAATCCAGTTCCAAAGTATCCTAATCATCATACCCGGCAAATTTGGAGACCTTAGACCCTAAATCCTATCTTCTCTACAATAAGAAGAAAGAACAAAATGAAACTTGTCATCGACTACCAACCCAAATGAGTGCGTGATTTGAATGGTGAGTTTGATATTACAAACCAAACAATCTCCACCTTGACAACAAATTCATCAATTCACAATCTCAGTGATCGTGGAGTCACCTTAAAACCTACCTTTTCTGCCTACAAAGAATTCATGAGCACAAGCAACCCTTTGATGAGAGCCAATAACTTTGTATGTTGTCATATTTTCGTCATTGCATGAATATCCACTGCCATTCCATCCCTTTGATATTTTCAATACTCCACTTTGCTTGTTGAGCTCTTTTGAAGTATCAATGCATTATCTTACATAACCTTCAACTTCCTAACTCCCTTTGGTTGTCCTTTTCTAGTGTTACATCCACTACTTCCACGCTACTAGCCAAAGTGTTTACGCAAAGAGAATCTTGACACGAACCAAAATTTGTGACTAAACCATCACAAATTTCCAACAATATGGACAACAAAGCAATGACTTTATCCTCATCATCCATCTCCACTATCGTAGGAGAACTTGGTGCCTTGCTTTATCTTCAAAGACAACAATCTTCTCTCTATGAAGACCTAATTGGTTACCATCGAAGTATGTTCCATGCTCTATAGCATTGCACATAAGCCGAAAGACATCTCCCCAATGACCTCAAGGAGAACTCATATGCTAAAAACAAGCAAATATTAGATAAGCGTTCATATCCATCTCATCCAATTTTTTTTTAAAGACATCTTCCAGAATTTTTTTCTTCTATCAAGTAAAACCTTGTGCTGACCTTGTAGCATTAGTTGATCATAAACCTTGAACCTCCAAAGCTGAAAATTCCGTCCGATTGGATTTCTCCACCTCAAATTGACTTTCCACCATAGAGGCATATTTAGAAGAGGAGGGTTTCTTCCATACATCACTAGAACCAAAATACCTCTAACGTCAAAGCACTTGCTCTAGCAACACCCACTCCCAAAGATGTGCAAGAATATGGAGAAAGATAAAAACCAAAGAGAGAGGGAGGTACAAGCATAACCATAACACAAAATATATGTGTTCGCCTAATACAAGGCTACATCTGCAGTGCTAAAAAGAACCATTTCACTGTCAAGAATATGAGATACAAGTAGAGAAATATCACCTCTGCTATAATGGACATAAAACCTTTCAAGAGGAAAAACTTCTCGCTCTACACTCCTATAAGTAAATCCGCTTTCAGATTGTCCTAGTCACTATCTCCAACAAAGCTTGGAGACCTTGGATTAGCAAGAAAACCTAGAGATCCTTCTCTTATCTTTACTAAAAAAAGAGAACAAGAGAGAAACTTTCTTGCCTACCAATGACATTTAGGTATACCCAAGCTCTCTTATATATGTCATTCATTTAACCCAATCCATCTGAGTCAAATAAACCCAAAGCAACATAACTCACTCCATAGTTTTATTAAACTAATCCAAATAAATTCATAATTTGAATGTAAACTTGATCGTGGAGTCAGTCACATGGGGTATGAAAATTTATCTCTTATTGATCACCCAAAGAAACAATCATCGTCACATATTTTGTTTCCCTTAGAATGTGTGCATATCAGTATATCACATGCAAAATTCTCGTAATTGCATGACTAGACAGAAGGAAATCCTTCTGAATGAAGGTTATGAAAGATTTTTCTGTCATTTATCCAAAACATACTTAAGTTAGGAAATACTATAAGACTTGATATGATTGGCTCTAATAATTGATTATTAGAGGTAAAGAATGACAAAACTTTAACCAACTTTGACATTCTTTATGCAATTTTTCTCCACATGGCCATACTTTTTGCAGTTATAAGTTACAACACTGCTTTTTATGATGTTAGCAATCATAAGCATGGATGGCCGTGCAACAGGCACGACCAGTGCTGACCACTGGTCGACACAGCACGTGCCGTAAAAGAATGAGAGAAGAATGAGAGAAAAAGAAGAGGGAGACTAGCAGTAGTTTACTCTTCGACCTCGTCGTCGCCGTTCACGGCTATCGTCGCCCGTCGTTCGCTGTCGAAGAGCACCGTCGATTAAAGTGTCGTCGCATTGCATCCCATGCAGAGATGCCTAATCCTAGCCTTAGCCTTAGCCCGAGGAGGAAGAAGACCTCGAATGGGTCAAGGCAGGTGAATAAAGACTTAAGTTGTGGATTTGAATCTTTCTCCTCGGGCTAGGGCATCCTTATGTGGGATGAGATGAGACGATGCCTTCATTGTCGAAGCTCTTCGGCGCAATGGGCGATGACGACATCAAGGTCGGCGGCGACGGAAGCTCGACAGTGAGCGAATCCCTGCTAAGATGGAGTGTCGTGCGACACTCCTTGTGCCACATACTAGTACGCTGCCAGCATGGTAAGTGCCAACCAACATGGCCTGTGTCGGTCCGCACGACCATTGTTGGTTAGAAGTAGTATAATTTATTTATTTTACATATTTTGCAATAAGATTAGTATTTTCAGAAGTGATACCTCTACTTCTATCTTATTGTGTCTTGATCTTGAATTCCTTAATTTTTTTTTTGTGTCTCCTTTCGTATGATAATTTTCTCCATCCTTCATGGAGAAATTTTAGACGTGTCTGTGAGTGGAATGCACTTTCAATAATCCAAGGCTTAGTTTTCTTTGCTCATGAGAAAGTAGAAACTCATTAATTCTTGAGCTAATAAAGTAGATAGCTCTTTTGCCTCCTTATTACAACATCTATATAATCATATTAAGAATTCCTCTTACTATCTTTTGCATGGTAATTTTTTCTTCACACAATTTTATGTAATAAATTATTTTTATAATTTTAAATAAATAATCTTTCATGAAATCTACCAACGATGGCCTGTGCCGGTTAGCATGGCCTCAGGATGCCCAAGCATGCCACCGGCATACATTTAGCATAATTTTAATAAAAATTTTAGGATATCTTTTGGTTCTTCAGCATGTCAATCTTTAATTTTTTGTTTAAATTATATATATATATATATTAAAACCTATATTATAGTATTTTATTTTTAAATTATTTTTGTATGAGCCTATTTTCTTAAAAATAAAGTAATAATAAAATATAAATATTATTCAACACATAATATGATTGAATATATTCATTGAAACTAATAGAAAATTTTGTTTATGACACCCCAATTTAAAATACACTCCATATTTTTATTATGAGTAAATCGAGCCTTATGATTTAGTGAATATATACAGAAAAAGCCTCTATTATTTGATCTGTTAGTTAAACTAACTAAACTAGTTAACCATACTAGAAAGATTATAAAAATACTGTAACATTCAAAAAAGAAATTGGGGCCACATGCGACACTATTCTTCTTCCTTCTCCTTTTCGGAAACGGAAGGAATAAATTTTTTTGGCAATTTTGTCAAAAAAGAATCTGTAAACCCATAACAATTCTTTCCCTATATAAGTCAGGGCTTATTCTCCTCTAGGGGGAGGGTCATCTCCTACTTCCTCTTTTTAATCTTCTTGTTTATACATTTTTATACATTCTTACCTTGTCGGAGCCATCATCACAGGAGTTGCACATCGAGGAGTCACCGGAGTGAGAGAAAAACACCAAAAGCATCGCGAGTGAGTGCTCTCTCGTCCCATGTAAATCAATTTAAGTTTTATAAAGTAGTACCTAAATTTTTAATTGACGGTTTTGTCAGTGAAATACACTGGCTGAGGACTTCGAGTTACGACATCTATTCTGATAAGGTGAAAATTTCATATGGGGGTATGAACATTTATTTCTTATCGATCACCCAGAGAAACAATCGTCTCCCTTAGAATGCGTGCATATCAATATATCACATGCAAAATTCTCACAATTACATGACTAGAAAGAAGCAAATCCTTATGAATGAAGGTTCATCTAACCAAATCAAGAAAGAGTTAT
The DNA here is from genome assembly GCF_019914945.1 of Typha latifolia. Lineage (NCBI taxonomy): Eukaryota > Viridiplantae > Streptophyta > Magnoliopsida > Poales > Typhaceae > Typha > Typha latifolia. Next base: position 11,034,396 of record NC_133093.1, on the reverse strand, counting down.
GTTAAAAAAAAAATATGTCATTTATCTGAAACATACCTAAGCTAGGATATACTATAAGACTTGATTTGATAAGCTTGGCTCCAACGATTGAGCTAAAGAATGACAAAATTTGAACCAACTTTGATATTCTTTATGCAATTTTTCTCCATATGGCCATACCTTTTGCAGTTATAAGTTATAACATTGCTTTTTATGACACAAGCAGTTAAAAAGTAGTATAATTTAATTTTTTTACAAGTTTTGCAGTAAGACTAGTATTTTCAGAACTCATACCTCTACTTCTATCTTATTTTGTGTCTTGATCTTGATTTCCTCCACTTTTTTTGTTTGTCCTTTCTTCTCTTCTTTCTTCTGATAATTTTCTCCATCCTTCATGGAGAAAGTTTAGATGTGTCTGTGACTGGAATGCACTTTCAATAAACCAATAAGTAGGACTCATTTTTCTTTGCTTATGAGAAAGTAGAGAACTCATTAATTCTTGAGCTTATAAAGTAGATAAATCTTTAACCTCCTCTATTACAGCAACTATATAATCATATTTCTCTGGTAGGCTAGTAAGAATTTTTCTCTTACTATCTTTGCTTGGTACCTTTTTCTTCACGCAACTTCATCTAATCAATGATTTTTATGATTTTAAATAAAAAATCTACCAACAATAACAATAGCCGAGGTAGTGGCACGGGCCGTGCGAACCGGCACGGTCGGCACAGTCGGCACGACTCGACGTGCCACCGGTACACCGTTAATATAATCTTAATAAAAAATTTAAAATATTTTAAAAAAAATTGGTTCTTTCTGTATGCCAATATTTAGTTTTTGATTTAAATTATATATTTTAAAACCTACATTATAGTATTCTATCTTTATATTATTTTTATAAATAACTTATTTTATAAAAATAAATAATAATTAAATATAAATATTATTCAACACATAATATAATTAAATATATTGGTTAAAACTAATGCTAATGATTGAACATTCCATAATAAGATTGATTACTCTAAATATAATTGACATAATAATATTCAACACATCATATTAAAATTAATTAATAGAATTAAAAAAAGTTAGAAAAATGAGCTCCTCATGTCATACTATGCTTGTTAAGAAAATAATTAAAATTATTATAATAATAATTGATGAAAATATAAAAAATTAAAAAAATAGCTTCACATCGACACGAAGGTCGGCATGCAGCCATGTCAAGTGTCGCGGCACGACCATCCTTATAATCAACATGTTTTATTTTATGAATTTCAGATTTGTTTCTAAAAATAGGAGTTTAATACTTATTACCCTATTATTTTCTTGGAATTCCTCTTTTAGGAAATCTCATGCCTCATTTGCTTTTGAGGCCTCAATAATCCTTGGAGAATATTATCACTGTCAACTCTTACTGGATGAGGTACAATATCTTTGCATTCTTCGTCAAGCCTATTATTCTCTGCATGCATGCATGTGAAGATTTGGCTCTCATCTTCATGCTTCCTGTATCCTTCTTCCACCACATATACCTTGCGAAAGTAGTAACGTTCATTCTTCTAAAAATTATAATTTTCTACACTAACTATAATAGAAGTAATACTTCCTTTTTGAGAAAGCCCGCTTTCATATTGGCGCTATGATGCCATTTTGTTGATATGAATCAGAAGACAGAAAGTGTTCTGTCTTCTAATTCATATCAAAACACCTTTTTTTTTAATCTCGTGATGTTTATGTAAGATATTACTGCCTATAATGTTAGTTAGCTCAGATTTATCCCTTATGCGGATCATCAATGTTTCTTCTTGGTCCAATTGGCTCTTTTATTGTTCTCGTTTGTCTTCTCAATTGTTGTTTCAAAGAGAAATAACTATCAGAAAAATAAATTAGGGCAGCTATGTGAAGTTTATGTAAGATATTACTGTTTTTATTATCTTATTTCAGCGGAACTTTGCAAGAATAAAAGCAATCTGAACAAGCAAAAAGCATGAGAACGGCATTGGCTATATAATAACTGAATATATTAAGACCCCACATTGACCAAAAAACCACCGGGCTTAAGAAAGCACATTGTGTCGATATGTCTTCCATCACCATAACTTAGAGAATCAGCAACCAAGGCTTTACAGAGTGACTAGGAATTGTATATGATTCACCCGAGTACCACACTAGCCTAAATTGATTCGTAATTTAATAATTAATAATGAATATAATATTAGGTCGCCCACAAGTCCAATTATATCAGTTGAATAAATATTACGAGGTTCATATAATTTTTATTAAAAAAATATAGGGCATCCACAAATGCCATATTTTGTTCATTAATGTAGCACCCAATTAATCTTCTTAAAAACTCAATAGTTTTATTGTTTTCTTATATAATTATTATTTTGTATGTTGTTATGAATAAAATTAATATATAAGCATATTTAAATATATTCTACAATTTCGACCTCTATTGTACTTCGTTCACAAGCTCAGACATTCCTAGATTTGATGAGACTACTTTTTTCTGATTGGTATGAGCTAGTGCAATTCAATTTGGGGGGTTCTAGACAAATCTGCTGCTAATACTAAAGAAATCAGTGAGAATGTGAGGATCATTCATAAAGCCTAGTCTAGGTCCAATCCTAATGTTCCTACGCATGACGATTGTTGCAAATATCAAAACATCTCTTCCTAAAATACTAAATGCTAAAAAATATCTTAATAATCTCAGTGACCATTTTTGATCTGCTGATAAATCACTTGCTGGAAAACTTATGACTGAACTGATCACTATACATTTTATTGGTACTCGTATCATGAATTATCACATTATTGAAATAAGTAATTTGGCTACTTTATCGACAACAACAAAAAAAGAAGCTAATTTGGCTACAAAATTAAGAATGTTGGAATAACCATGGATGATACTTCTCTTCCAATCCTAAATTTCTTACTTCCAGGATATAAACATTTACAGTTCAATCATAACATTAAAGATAAGTGAAATGTAAATGAGCTGTAAGATATGTTGTTCCAATAAGTAGGAAAACTTAAACAACAAAATGGACATGTGGAGCATTTGACAGTTAAAAGTGATGAAAATAAGAAAGCCGGAAGAGACATAAAGCATGACCAACCTAAGTTAGATAAATTTGCTCAAAATGCCCTAAATAAGGATAAAAAATAATGAGTCACTTCTGTAAAGAAAATGGACATTTTTATAAGATTGTCTGAAACGTTAGACATGGTTCAAAAAGAAAGATAATCAAATTTAATTGATGTGCTTTCAAATATATGGTGGATATTCTGGCTCGAGTACTCATGTTTCTAATATGATGTAGGGATACCTTTCAACCCAAACTACAAAGCCAAATAAAGTCTTTCTTTATATGAGAAATCGGGTAAAGGCCTTGGTGAAGCCATTGAAACATTTCATTTACCTTTAAATTCAAATTTTAATTTAGAACTCGCCGAGACATTATATGTTTCTTGGATATCTTGAAATTTAATTTCATTATCAAAACTTATCCTCAGTAGCTTCTCATTCGAGTTTAATAATTTTAGTTTATTTAGAAATTTATGTCTGTGTTTATTCTGAAAGTTGGATGATGATGCGTCGGGTCAAATTGGATTACATTATAAGGATATTAGACTCGATGGATCAAATCTATTTATCTTTTAATTTATTTATTTTTATGTAAACCCTTAAGGCATGTATAGTTAAGTCATGTAAGCCACTAAAATAAGTTCAATTAAGTCATATAAGTCTCTAGGGCAAATCCTACTTTGAGTCATATAAGCTTTTAGGACTATGTCCGAATAGAACTCATTGTACCCGATTTCTATATATAAGGAGGCTGGACTTCTTAGTTTATTAATCCAAGCATCTAAGCATTAATAATTAATTAAGTCTAATTATTTTCTTATTATCGTATTTATCATTTTTATCTTAGCCGTAGATCGTAACCATAGAACTCATCCAAACACCCAAATCCTAGCCACCACCTTCCTCCAGCAACCACCCAATTATACGGCCGTCCACCACCACCCTTGGCCTTCCGTCGCCCTCCAACGACCACCGTAACGTCAAATATTTACCGTTCTGCCCTTTTCTGACATTGCTCTATTATTTTATTTATATCTTTTCATCTAGACTTTTAATTTATGTGAAACTAGAGCCATTAGAACTCTAACTCATTAGGCTATCACCAGCTAAATTTTCATAATTTTATTACATCCGAATCGGTCCAAATCTGGTTTGTAACAGGTGAATGGTTTATATCAGATTAATCTTGTTGGTTCTAAATCTCTCCTTACTATGAATCATAATGTTGCAAATAAACGTGGCTTAATTAATGAGCATTCATCTTACCTATGGCATAAAAGATTACTGACATATATCCAATCATATGTGGACCTTTTAGTGTTCCATCTTTTGATAGAGAAAAATACTCCATTACTTTTATTGATTATTCTTCATGTTATTGCTATCTATATTTATTGCATATAAATCTCAATCATTAAATGTTCTTGAAATTTGTATAAATGAAGTCAAAAGACAATTAGGTAGAAAAGTAAAATCATTAGATCTAAAAATGAGGTCGAATTTTATGGTAAATATACCGAAAGGGAGAAACACCTAGGACTTTTTGCCAAATTCCTTGAACGCCTAGGTATTTGTGCCTAATACATAAATGCTAGACACATCCTAGCAGAATGGTGTAGCTGGAATACCCGATTGTACCTTTATGAACATGGTTACCCGTATGATAAATAACACTGATTTACCCATATCATTATGGATGCATGCACTTAAAATAGTTGTGTAAATCTTAAATATGGTTCATATTAAGGCAGTTCCAAAGACACTTTTTCAACTATTGAAAGATTGGAAACACAGCATGAGGCACCTACATGTTTGGGGCTCCCGGCAGAAGCATGACTTCAAAATTCATATGATAAGAAAATGAACCCAAGAAAATTTACTTATTTCTGTATTGGGTACCCAGAAAAATCAAAGGGGTAAAGATTTTGCTGTCCTAATCGCACTAGAAGAATTGTTGAAATTGTTATTGTCAATGAGAGTGATGAAGTCAAGGATGTGATCATTCAAGAAGTCAGGATATAATCTCCTATACCTCAAGTTCATAACAATCATGTTGTATCTAATGATGTCGAACTAATTAACAATAACGAATAACAGATAAATAATCAACAATCTAAACATTCTCATAGTGAGATCGTAACTAATGAAACTATTGTGCCACAAAAACTAGCATTAAGAAGATCCCAAAGAATTAGGTGCGTAGCTATTTTGATGATTTTGTAGTGCATTTGTAAGAATCTGAGTAAGTCCGAATAGATAGTTAGAAGAAAACGTAAGTAATCACTATATCAGCCGTATCACCCACACGTATCAAATCAGACTGTTTTTTCATCACATAATTCTAAATATTATTTTAAAAAGTTAAAAAAAATATAAATTTTGAAAATAAAAAAATAAAAATTAGTCACATATAAAACCTAAAAAAACTAAAGAAAAACCTCAATCAAACTCATGCTAAATTGTTGATCTAAATTTGATAAATTTTGATGCTTGTTAATTACTACTAAACAAGTGAGATAAAGAGAGAGAGAAAATGCGATATATCTTCATTGTTGTTCTACAGTAATAAGAAAAAGATAATCAAAGAGTGGGCGAGAAAGAGAAAGAAATAAAAAAGTAAAAGAAAAAAAAAACAGTCACCAAGTTTACCAGAGTACGGAGTAACCAAAGAGCACACCGAATAAACTCAGTGAAGTGTGAGAGATGATAGTTGAGTGTGCACGAGAGATAGAGGGTAAAACAAAAGGCTTCAAAATATTATAGCTGGGAACAAAATTTATTAATGTTTTCAAGTCCCATTTTAGATTCAACCTAAATCTTTAAAAAAATTAGTTTTCACCTAGTTTCAAATAATCCAGCCAATACACAATCGAGATAAATCGACTAAAACTGGCTGACTAATGTTTGATCGGCACTAGAATTAGATGATTTTGAGAACCATGGATCTGAGTATATTAGGGATATTGATGATCCAATTACGCATTCACAAGCCATTAGTTGTAAAAATTATTCTAAATCAAGGATCCCAGAATCGAGATAGAGATCAAGATCAGCCGTCCGGAAAAACAATATGTATCGACCGTTCATATCAAATTGGACTATTTTTTAATTATATAAAATTCTAAATATTATTTAAAAATGAATAAAATTTTCTAAAAATTTAGAAAAAGTGATAGTAAAATAAGAAAAATAAAATTACTCAAATATGAAGCCTAAAAACTTAGAAAATGTATTAACTTATTCAAAATTAAAAGCTTTGATAAATACTGAATTGACTCTCGTAAATTTCTAATATTCATCCACATAATCACTATAAACTTATAAATAATAATGCCTAAGACTTGATGCTCCAAAAAGTGATTCCATCATACTAGTTTTTTCTTTACTTCTTTCCAGTTTCCACCCCTTCTCTCTCTCTATCTCTTAGGTTTTCAGCAGTAGCAGGAGGTGCTGCTGCAAGTGCGTCGCAGTACCTACTACTGCTTCACCGCAGTCGATTGGGCTGTGTAGCAACTGTCCCAATCGATACAATAGTGCGGCTTTGGTTCTTCATCTCTTAGTGCTTCCTCTCCATTAGGATGGTGAATTGGAAGGCATCTTCTCACGTCCACTTGGATCTCTCCCTACAGCCTCGACATGAAAGAACTCCATAGTAGCGCATCTAGCCATGTCAAGTTGCATTTACTATTAATTTTCTCGAACTCCTCTTAGTAAGCACTAGCAATAGTTTGTTGCACAAGCTTGGTGAGGAGGGCGTCAAAATCCTTCGGCGCTAAAACGTCAAAAATTTTTAGCATTTAACTCCTCCAGGTTCTCCAAAATGTCGTTAGTAGAAGTCGACTTATACCAATGAAGGGCAAGCTCTTCTAATAAAAACTTACTAGCAATACCTTAGCATCTTCCTCAGTCCATTGGAAAATAAAAAATTGCTCAACACAGTACAACCACTCGACAAATTCTTCGCCTTTAAATTTGGGAAAGTCAATGCTTGTCATTTCAGTGTGAATGTTCCGATCTTTCACAGGTGGGCACCGCAATGCAGGTCTGTAAGGAGGGTGCCCATGGCCTATTCGGTGGTCGCCTCTCATAACATCATGATGTGGTTTATCCTCTTTGGAGTAGTACCACCCTCCGTCTTACACGAAGTTGCTTGGGTTCACCTAATAAATCAGTACACAAGTAATGGAATCTCCCTTCCTAGATTTCGCATTATTGTCTGCTTAGCTAGCCTACTATAAAGGTTGGATCTATATGGAAGCATGGGCACAAAAGCGGGTAACTCTTCTATTGCTTCTTCTTGCCCTTGTGGTGTTGGCAGCAATGGTTCATTCCTTGGTTGTAGGTGTTCCCTAGGTTTCTCCAGAGGCGTGGGGACGGTCACCTAACTGCAAGTGCATCGGCTAAGAGTACCACCATCTTCTCTTAGGTTGCCCTTGCCGCCTCCCGTTCCACCCTTATTTCTTCCAACATGCTGAGTAGTAGCATGTCCGTGGAGACATGTCTACCTCTCTGACCTAACATGGCCAACCGTAAGTAGTTCCGATTGGCAAGGATCGATTGGAGTGTCCCCAATCTTTCTTCTTGATTCACGGTGATCTAATGGTCTTCCATATTCATCATTTCTTCATAATTCCTTCGAGACCTTGTGTTCACCATTAAAGGAGCTTCAAGGTGTTCTAAGGTTCGACTGACTCTGATACCACTATAACTATCATCTTCCTAACCCCACGATCGCTACAAATCCAAATCTGAAAACGGAATTGGATTTCGACTCTCAAGCAGAAAATTACGGTTATGACATATCTCCAAAGTTAGTGCTTTTGAATAGGAGATAGATTTAGAATGGAAAATAAATCTATCGGAGTGGACCGTGGAAAGGGAAGGCCGAAGAGGCATGGTGATGATTGGCCTAGGATTGTGGTAAGGTGGAGGAGATGGCAATGGTAAAAATCGATGTAATCAATAGAAAAGGGATAGAGAATAAGTGGGGGCCATTCCTTAGAGTCAAGGGGGGCCGATTAGATGAAGAAAAAGGTAGCGACGGCGGCTCTAGGTGTTGTTAGGGATACCGCGATTAGACTAGTCGAACAAGGAAGGAAGAAGATGACCTCATATTTGATTAATTTTAAGATGACTAGTTAGGTACGCACCACAAATATTTATAGGTGGCTCCCTAGCTTAACAAGACTTAATAATAGGATCAAACAAGCTCGAGTCTTATTGCCAACATAAGTAGAAAAATATTTAATTAGAACACCTAGACTTAGGCTCCTCGTCGTCAGGCATTCGAACGCCCACAAGGCCGTTCGAACGCCTTAACTCTCTTGCTTTTGGGAATTTGCGTTCGAACGTCCGGATGAGCCATTCGATCGCTTTAAAGCTCATGCTCTTGGGAATTTGGGAATTTGCATTCGAACACCTTGAGGGCTCGTTCGAATGCGTTAAAGCTTCTTCTGCTCTCGAAACTGACGTTCAAACGCCGAAAAAGCTGTTCGAATGCCCAATCCCGAGATTGGTTCTTTCGACAGCTGGAACCTTTATTCTTTCACATGCAACTACTATCTAACTGTTACATAGAGATGGTGCAAGTTCCATAAGTAGTCGAGAACTTGATGTGTGCTATGGTCTGTATAAGACTATATATTGTGTATGAAGTGGGAGTTATCAACAGGTACATAAGAAATCTAGGTTAAAGAATATTGAAGAGCAGTGAAGTGAGTACATAGATATCTCTTTATGCTATGGAGTTTCTAAGAATAAGCTAGAAGGTTTTGTCAACTCAAGACTTTGCAGGAGATCATGACAAAAGAAAGAGTACCAGTAGGTATGTGTTTATCCTAGGCAATGCAACAATTTCTTGGGTTTCAAAGTTATAGAAGATAATCACTTTGTCAACGATGGAAGAAGAGTATGTTGCGACTTGAGAATCTAGCAAATAAATGATATGGTTAAAGAGCTTCCTAAAGGAGTTAAGAATGGAGTAGAAATTGCAATTTGTATGGTGAAAGTCAAAGCACTATACATTTAGCAAAAAAAATTCACCATTTTATTCAAAGATGAAACACATTGATGTCATGTATTAACTCATAAGGAAATATCTGGACAATGAACCTTAAAGCTAGTGAAGATTCGTACAAGTCAGAATCCAGCTAGCATGATAGGAAATCTTGTCACCATAGAGAAGCTAAGATAAACTCAGTTTCTATTGACCTTCTAGGTTGTCTACTATCAGGATTGTGCTCAGTATTACAGTTACCGAAGATCTGCATTTAAACAGTCAGATATAAAAACAGCATTCCTTTATGGAAATTTAAGGGTGCGCATATACTTTAAGCAACCAAAAAAATATTTGCAAGCAAAATCTGAGGGACTCGTATGTAAATTAAAGAACAATTTATATGGAGCGGAACGGACTCCAAAGCAATAGTACAACATTGGTATAATCATTAAAACTCAGATCTTTCTTGATACTTTAGAAAGTTTGAATATTTATATATTATTTTACTTTTATATGTGGATGATATGTTAGTTATAGGTTCTAACATGAATGAGATCAAGAATTTAAACTTTAGAGAATTAATTGTCTCAGATTTTCTCTATAAAGGATTTGGGTTCAGCTAAGCAAATCCTCAGAATGAGAATTAAAAAAAGTAGGGAAAGGCAACTTTTGAGGCTATTCCAAAAGGAGTACGTTGTAATAGTGTTGAAGAGATTCAACATGGAGAATACTAAACCAATTAGCACACCTCTTCGAGGTCATTTTAAACTTTCAGGTTAGCAATCTACAAAGACACAAGTGAAAATAGAGATGGTGCAGGTTCCATTCGCCTCAGTAGTCGGGAGCTTGATGTATACTATGGTCTATATAATACCAGATATTGTGAGCGTGGGAGTTATCAGGCGGTACATAAGAAATTAAGGTAAAGAGCATTGGAAAGTGGTGAAGTGGGTATTTAGATATCTAATTGACACAAAATATATCTCTTTATCTTATGGAGGTTCTAAGATTAAGCTAGAAGGTTTTGTTGACTCAAAACTTTACAAGAGATTATGATAAAAGGAAGAGTACTAGTAGGTATGTGTTTACCCTAGGCAAGGTTATAAAAGAAGTCGTTTTGTCAACGTTAGAAGCAAGAGTATGTTGTAGCTTTAGAAGCTAGCAAAGAGATGATATCGTAAAAGAACTTCTTGAAGGAGTTGGAAATGGAGTAGAAAATTGCAATTAGTAGAGCGAAAGTCAAAGCACTATACATTTAGCGAAGAATTCAGCATTTTATTCAAAGACTACACACATTGGTGTCAAGCATCATTTCATAAGGCAACATGGATAGTGAAACTTTGAAGCTAGTGAAGATATTTACAAACCAGAACCCAAACTGATATGTTAACAAAGATTGTCACCACAGAGATGTTGAAGATGAACCCAATTTCACGAGTCAATTTAATCTCCACATGGGAGATGTTATGGACAAGGCGTCTGACTGCCCCAACAAATATGTGTCGGACTTGGTTAGGTTTTTCAGTAAATAAAGCTTGTTCCTAAAGGAGTTTGAAGAGCATAAAAATTTTGGGAAAACCTAGAGAGCTCTAAAGAGAACAAAAAGAGAAGAAGAGCGCAAAGTTCTTAGCTTTAAGTTGAGAGGATTTCTTCCTTATAGTCTATTTTATTCTACATAATAAAATCAGTGGAATCTCGGTGGACGTAGCCCCAGTTGGGTGAACCTCGTAAAAATTTGTCTTCTTGCTTGCTTTTTTTTTTTTCTTCTTACATTCCACATTTTGTTCCCAGAGAAAAACGCATGAGTTACACTACCTTTTCTCTTGCATCTTTATGTTTCTCATGCACTTAATAGATAAGTTAGAGAAACTTCTCTTGACATGAGAGAAAGGAAGTGCATTTATTTCTAACATTGGACTCAGTAGAAATTCTCCACTGACCCAAAGAAAGAGCTAGTGTACATCGAAGCCATAACTGCAATACTCCTAAGTATCTATCATGCAGTGTCATGTTCATGATAAGATAACTTATCCATTCTGGATGTAAGTCCTAACTTATATCCAGTATAGATATCCCAACTTGATAAAAATACTGTTCCACATGATACCCTAATAGTCATCCTATAGAATTATTTTTTCAGCTTTGCATTAAATGTATGAAATGCAAGTTTTTCTTCCTTTTGTTTGCATCACATATTTATTCCCCAAGTAAATAATTTGTGCATTGATTTACCTATCAATAAACCTAACTTAAGTTTGTAAAAACTTAAACTAATGTGTTATAAAGTTTCTTAATACGACTCATAAATTTTGATTATTTGATAACACATGCAACTATATAAAAGTTTGCATTGTATAACGTTGCACTACTAGAAATTACAAAACACAGTTGCCATTAGAATTGACATCTATATAGGCCTTTCTGCCAGAAGAAAAATCTAAAGTTAATTGTCCATCTATTGTTTTCTCAAAAAACTAAAATACTTATTGCCCATCTATTGTGATTTTTAGTTCAGTACAAAATTCTCTAATTTTAGAAAGCTAGTCAATATTCAAGTAGCAAGTGTATCCAGATTACACATCAAAGAGACAGCATTTTAACGGCTTAACTCCAGATGTAATAACAGGAAATAGTCGCTGCAACAAAGCAACTTTTTGTCAAATGTTCTTGTACCTTCTTAAATCCAATAAATCATGTACATCAGAATTTGCACTAGAAGTCATAAACCTAAAATGTATATCACGCTACAAAGGTTTTCTTTTGAAACTCTTACATGATTTTGAGCCCCATGTGGCCTATTTCATGTTTTAGAGATTCGAAAGCATGTAAAACCACGGAAGTTAATTACAAGACTAAAAGATAGTTTATGAGATCTTTTCTCCTTTACACGACTACATATGCCCGGAAGTACGACTTGTAAATTGGATACTATAAGCATGTAGCTGACTCTTCATAGAACATTATCCTTAGCACTGAGAGGATATACTGTCACTTTGCAATAATATTTCATTACTATTAGAAGTTTAAAACTATTATCGAAAGACTAGAGGAGAAGGAAAATTGAATCACCTTGACATAAGTACAGTCATGCAAAGTACCAAATATAGGATGTAACTATAATCTAGACACGCATTTATAGCTTGTTAATAACAGTCCAAAATTTGACAATTAACCAATCTACAAATTGTACGTTAAAAAGAACACATAAGAGATGAACTAATATATAGATCACATATGCGATAACACTGAAGAGGGTATGAAATATGAGATTCTGTGTAGTTCTCAGATACATAATTCTAAGTAAACATATACCTTTCTTGTAAGGGAAATATGATTATTATCCATAAGAGCCAAGAAAAGTTAATGCAACAAAGGTAACTCCAAATTAACATTATGATAGCATCAAACAAGGAGTTATCACATAATCCTTTAGGACTATACATGTATCCCATTAATACTAACAGCAACTTAAGGTTATAAGCAACATCCTATAGACGATCGTTCCTTGTTGAACATTTTCCTTCTTTAGCATTATTTTCACATACACAAAGTATTCAACCATCCTTGTCAGAATTATGTCATTAACTTGATTATTTGCCTACCAGTGATGGCATTCGATTCTAAGAATATTATGAGATATGTAGCAGTCCAATTACTTGAAAGATTAGATTGCCATGCATTTTCAGCCAGAAATGCTTTTATTTTTATATGACATAAATTAGAGCATTTATCAATTCATATAGACTCAAACAAGGAAGAGAATAGATAAAAACACAAAAGTTCAAAAAAGGATAAAGGAATGATTTCCACGTTACTTCCTATTTTGCAGCATAGAACTATGAAGTGGTGTGAGATTATTTCTCTCTAATCTTTCAGCAGAAGCCCTAAATTTCATAGAACGCCATTAAGGGGCTGAATTCATAAGTGAACTTGAAGGGTTAAATATGATTCTAGTAAAACCAATGATATATGAGTTCACAATAAGGAGAGAATTAAGGAGGAAAAAACTTGGTTTGCTAGGTAATAGTAGATCAAATCCCCTTGCGGCCAGCTAACCTGAAACAAAAACCGCTCAACTAGAGAAATTCTTGCTTGATGGATTGGACTGAAAAGATATGCTACATTTTAAGTAGGTCTGGAGATCTGTAGGATAAGTCTTTGGCCATACAAATTGATACAATATATGATAAAAGTACGGAGTATCCAAGTGAATAAATATGCGTGATCTCTTATAAGCAAGTCACAGAGCTACATCTCTAAGTAATATCTTATGCATTGCCTTTCTGAGATAACTCCCAGAAAGATAATCATTGATATTAAACATCGCATTGGATCTCACTGTAAGTTCTTTTATATATCAATTCATGAGGTACGTGATAGTTCACTAACACGGCTATAGAGATGGTACTGCTCAAAAATAGAAAGGGGGAAAGAAAAGGTAATATGACTTCGGTGCACCTCTTTACAGATTTAATTGAAAGTGTGATAAAAATAATTAATGCAGCAGTTACTTTTCCTATTCTTGCAGCAGTTACTTCTTACTTCTTTTTCGAAGTAGGAGTCCATATTTAGTGGGGGTAGCTCGTACCATTGTTTGTCCTAAATTATAAAGATAAGTACCTGAGCATAACAGGAGTTACCATTGGTTGCCCCAGTTTCTAAGCTTTTAGCTCCCTTGCAAGGGGAAGATGAGGAAAATAATAATAGTAAGAAAAAAAAAATGTAGACATTTACAAGAGAACATAGGACAATAGGATGAGACGACGAGTGCAAATTTATGTACTATATTTGGACTCACGAAATTAATGAGAATGAACTAGAGAGAGATCAAAGATCGCTATTAACGATCGATAGTAAGAGTTGTGGAAACTGAAGGATATGATTGTTAGTGATTCAAGAAGAGTTGTCGAGCTAGTAATCAATATCTTAACAAACCAAATGTCTTCCATGCCAAGAACGAGAGATGTATTAGGATTCAGACACGACGTTGCGGTAGGTGCGTTTCAAGAACACCCCAGAACAAGGAAAAGAAAACAAACCAAAAACCCTAGGTGGATTGGCAGGCAAGTGGAATATCAAACTTTTGTTCCTTACCGAGTTGTACGAGATCATCAAGAAAAGCGAAAAACGAAAAGAAAAGAAGAAAAAGAAAACATCGGGTAGAGATCAAGAAGAGGAAGAATAACCTGGAGCTGGCGAACTCGTAGAGCTTTCCCCTTGTAGAGAACACGATAAGCGCCACCTCAGCGTCGCACAGCACCGAGAGCTCGAACGCCTTTTTGAGAAGCCCATTCCGCCGTTTCGAGAAGGTGACTTGCCGGCTGGTGGCGTTCTCTATCCGCTTCAACTCCGTCTTCCCACGCACCATCTCCTCGACCTACTCTTATTGCATCAAAGAAACCGGAAAGAAAGAAAAAAAGGTGAGAAATTATACAAGGAAACAAGTAAGAGGAAAAGGAGATCTAGAACGGAACTCACCAAATATGGCAACAGGATTTTTTTTTCCCTCTTGGAGAAGAATCCCCCCTTTTATTTAGAACCACAAGGAGGACTGCTCTCCGATTCGTCACTGCCGAAAACAAAACAAAACGAAAAAAAAAGGAAGAGGGGGGGGGGCGGGTGTGTGGGGGGTGGAAACGGGAAAAATCCCGCTCCGTGTGAAGTAAAGAAACCGAGAAAGTCCAAACCCCATGTCCCCAAGTGATGATCAGGTGATGGCAACCGCCTGGTAAATTTAAAACCAACCCGGAAAAGGAGAAGGGGGTGAACTTATTACGAGGAGAAGAGGAGGGGCATTGTGCAAAAATATAAGGCGTTTAAAAACCCAGGTGTGAAATTGTTATGGAGTTCTCGGGCCAATCCCGAGCCGGTGGGGCCCACCTCGTACGAGAGTTGGAAACTGTCCGCATCCTCGGACGAGTCCGTACGTATGGACCACAGCGATGTCGACAGGCACGGGCACGGGAGCTTATCACTATGTTTGCCATCCAATTGGGATTCCTCAAGAAGGACCTCGTCACGTGCCTCCGACTTCCGTATCTGCTTTACACTTTGCCCCTCTTCCGTTTTCCTGGGTATTCTCCACATCTCATTGTTTAGCGTGCTCGATAAGCTTTGTCTACGATCGTTTCAACGGGTCGGAGCGCGCGGGAGAGTCCAACCAACGGCCGGGATTGAGGCGTGGGACCTCTCCGCGCCAAATCCAATCATAGGGAAGGAGTAGTGGATACAGGAATAGAAGCACACGTGGCAGTCATCTAGCCGCAAGTGGAGAAGTTTTTTAATTCTAAGAGGAGGGAAAGTGAGCGTCCAGCCGTCCATTTGTGGAGACAACTTGGGTAACGTGGTGGTCCCCGCGCTGGTGGGGCACATAACTACCCATCGGTCTTATTTATTAGGAATTTTTACACTTAACACCTTGCATGTAAGCTAATTTGCACTTCAAGACCCGCAAATGAGCAAGAATCTTTATCGTTAGGATTTTATCAAATATCACCGAAGTAGTAATTTAGATGAGGTAAAAGTGCAGGATGCGCATTACAATATCTATTAAAGGTAGGGTGGTATATACAATGGTTTACCTACCTTTTTTGTCATTGGGGTGGTATACCAGTATTGCGGTGCGACGGGGCCTGGATCGCCTGCACCACTTTTTCTTCCCGTTTTTAGACAAGTGTGTAGGTAATTTACTTACCATATTCTCTCGCCACCGGCTCCGGGACCACCGAGCTTGTCGTCTTTCAGGGTTGAAGAAAATTCCAATTTACCATCTCCTTTCTTCCAGATCTATGTTATGTTCTTGGACCGTCATGTTGGCCAATATTTGTGCTACTCATCCAACGGCCAGGATACGATCGCATGACATCAAGTGTTCACACATGACTGCAGCTGCACGGGTGTAACCGAGTAGAGTTAGATCGAGCCCGTCTCTGACCAAGCTTTAAGTTGAAATTAATTTTGGGCCTAGATTTATGATCAAATTTAAATTGAAATTATTTTAATTCGAATCTATTTCAAACTTAAGTTGAGCTTGACTTTGAACGAGCTACTCAATTAGTAAATTTAAGCCTTATTAATTTAAGTCATTTTCGAATCGGAGTAAGTTTGAATTAATATCGGCTTAAAATCATACTACTAGTCAAGGGAGACTGCTCAGTGTAAGGTGGAGCGATATGCCGGCATGCTGACGTGGGGAGGTGAAGTGATACGCCGAGATACAAAGTTGGTTGGAGAACAATGAAGTACGGGTCAGCGTCAACCGGTAGTGGTAGGTTTGAGAACTTGGACTTGGGAGAGTTCTAGTGGAGGGAGAGAGAAGTTGAGCCTCGGAAAATTTAATTTCAAGCTTAGTTTCAAGATAAATCTCCGCTCGACCTATTTTTGAGCCGAGCTCAATTATTTTGACAGCGTTATGTGGCTCTTAATACATATGAGTTTTTACCTTTTCTTTTTTTTTCTTTTGTTGTAAAAATAATAATTTTAAGAATATGTAATTAAATATTTTCTAATCTAATTACCAAATAAGAAAGACACAATTTGCCCATAGTTGCTGAGAAGAATTTTAAGTTGATTTTTTTCAAATTAGTTTCGACTTTTTAAGTTATTAGAGAAATAAATTATTTTTAAATTTTTTTAGGTAAATAAATAAAATAGTTAATTATACTTAGCCTCCTAAACTATCATCGTTTTCTTTACCGCATAGACATTCTCTGCCTAAAAAAAATTCTTAGTTCAGATTGTTCGTGGAGTTAATTTGTTTTTTTGTTGAGGATTTATATGGCTATTAGTTAAGGGTTCTAACCAGTGTCGCCACCTATCCCAGGAGAATAATAAAAAAAAATCAAAGAGTGTAATATAAAACCGAGGCTTAACTATAGTTATCTCTAAATAAAAATTACATTAGATTATTTGAGAGGGATTCTCTTCTCTCAACCGAAAAATTTAGACGCTCATCTATTTCTCTCATAAATGTATAAAAATAGGCATATTTTACAGAAAAATCTTTTAATTGACGTTTAATTCGGTAAAAAATTATAATTATTTTTATAGTTTATGAACCCGTTGATTATAAAGCGGCTATCCTTTTCCGATACAATAGATTAGACATGACAAACCTCTCAATAATTTTTATTTAAAAAATAAAATAAAAAAAAGAATGTTCTACAAGTTTTGCAGTTTATTTTACCTTCCAGACCTTGTTTACCTTTAGGATGCAAGAATAGGAAGTGTGTGATGGCGTCTCTAGTGTAGTAGTACCATATAAAACATTGAAAATTGCATTTGGGCTTAATATGCTTCTATCCTATCCCATCGGACACAGTTCGTGATTTAAACTTGCATATAATTATTGGAATGAGCTTTAATAACATAAAATATAATAAAGTATTGAAATGAGCCTTTCTTCTTGTCAGCATAAATATCTTCTAATCTCTGCTGTAATGGCGTGTGATATGGCAGGCATAGTACTATGCTGTAAAGAAAAACTAGTGGCAAAATAGGAGCTGAATTTAATTTTTAAACCTATAAATTTTGTGGACGTTATTCAAGGATATGAGTCATTTGTGTAAGATATATATATATATATATATATATATATATATATATATATATATAACTCTCTTTTTTTTGTTTTAGCACCTAATGGCAGATATTGAAGACCAGGTAATACTATGGACTTTGTCAACGTTGTCTATTATATTCTCTTTTTTTTTCTTTTTTTTTTGAGAAGATATTATATTCTCATATGTTTGAACCCTCTCAATAATCTCTTTATATAATACCTGGTACTTTATCTTTTTAAGCATCTTATCTATGTGCTTGATTCCTTCCTAACAAACCAATCTTCTACACTTAAATCAATGGAATTTATTAATCATCGATTCTTCTTTTTTTTTATAGATAATGAGCCTATAGGTTAATCATAGACTGGATAATCTGACTAGTTACCAATATACATATAACGCTGTGATAAAAAGTTCACTAAATATTAACCATAACATCAATAGGAGATTTAAAGCTATGGTTTCTATTATGGGATAGAGCTGAGCATTCTTCTAATCGAGCCCAACTCCAAGCCTGACCAATTTTGGAAACCCCAAGACTGACCCGGCCTGGAATAAGTATTCTTTGCTAAAGATCAGGTCAGGTTCGGACTTAGGCTCAACCTGCTCCCTTAACAATAAAAATTATAATGTAACAAACATTAAGATACCCGGATACAAGTATATTAAATTATAGTATAAATAGTAAACATAAAATTTAATATAAATGTATTAATTGTATCGAGTTGGGACTGAGTCATTAGAGCTGTAATTAAACACAAGTCCGACCCAATTATAGATTGGGTGTCAAAATTGAAACCCGGTCTACTCCAAATTTCTCTATTCACTTATAGATTATAAATAGTCTTTTTTTAATAATAAGCCTCGTTATTCTGATGTGGTTTAATAATAAGCCTTATTCTGATGCGGTAACTAAACAATAATTTAACTTCTTCCACTATACTAATTCATTATTCTCTCTCATTTATTCCATATATATTTAAATAAATTTAATAATTATTATAATTATTATTTTATCTCTAGATTAGATAATATTTAATTAACATGACCTCAACTATAATTGAGATTCATTCTCTATCTCTTTTCTCCCGATACAATACAAAGACATAAGTTTACAGTATCATGCACTACATAGTTACATCTTTGCATTACCACGCACTATATAACTATATATCTGCATAATGGTTACATAACTCTGCATTATGATGCAGTACCTAGTGATATGCTCGAAGGACATAAGTTGCTACATGCATATAAATTTTAATTTTAATGGAGTAAAAAATAGTTTTATTATAAGTATTTAGAATGCGGCGAAGCGGTCCTAGTGTAGATATCTTGAGCATTTTAAGTTTACAATTGTAATAAAAATATGATAATTAAAAAATATATTATTATCACTACTCTACACCCAATAAAAAATATTTTATTATTTGGTATAAAACATCACCAATTCCAATACTTATCCGTACAAATTCACTATTCTCCGATATTTTTAATATTAAATTTATATTGTATCAAATACAATGATTACACATTATCTAGTATTTAACTAAATAATATAATAAATTATATTGCTATTAAAAAAATCTGTATTAAAAATTAAAATATTTGTTTTAGAATTGGTCTTATTTAATATAATAACAGCCCATGGAATAAATCTTCTTGAGAGTGGGGCTACCCATACTCAGGTCCATTATGGGGCCAGTGAGATCCGACTAACGACTAATGGGTTACAGTGATCAACCGTATTTATCATCAATTTAGTGATAGTAACAAACAAGGTTGGTAAAATTGCCCTCTGAAATTGATCAGGCTTAACTAGTAAACTTTTGAAATTAAGGAGAACTCGATTACCAAGTCATCGAGTACTCCAAGGGTCAACCGCAATTAATTATCAACAATTCAATAGACTGGGTCCAAGTCCTAACACAACCTGCTTGCCACCTTCCTTAAGAAAGAACCCATTTGGTTGCAGAATAGTTAAATAGATCAAACATAAGTAGAGAAGACAAGAGAAGAGAAGAGAAGAGAAGAGAAGAAGAGAAACGCCATGTCCGGAGGCATTGCTCGCGGTCGTCTTGCGGAGGAGCGCAAGGCATGGCGAAAGGACCACCCCTTCGTCTGCAATCTTTCTCTCTCACTCTCCTCTCCCTTTTTCTAAACCCAGTATCTTTATACTTAAAACAATTTTGTTGCCTCTTTCTGCTATAGGGCTTCGTGGCGACGCCTGAGACGTCGTCCGGTTCGATCAATCTCATGGTCTGGCACTGCAGGATTCCCGGTAAGAAAGGGGTAAGATTCATCTCTCCTCCCTCGGCCTCTTGATTCTGTTTCTAAAACTTTTATTAGTGATTTAATTATGCACGCTAATGACGATTTTGGCAGACGGACTGGGAGGGTGGTTACTACCCTCTCAGTGTCCATTTTGATGAGGACTACCCCTCCAAGCCTCCCAAGTGCAATTTTCCTCCAGGATTCTTCCATCCAAATGTCTTTCCTTCTGGACAAGTGTGCCTTTCAATTCTCTCTAGAGTAAGTCCTCTCAGTTACATCGTTTTGCATCTTGCAGTACAACTATGATCATTTTATGTTATGGTTTTTAAGGGTTGGAGTCCAGCTATTACCGTGAAACAAATTCTAGTTGGAGTACAAGAGCTGCTTGATAACCCCAATCCTAATGATCCTGCTTTTAGTGATTGTATTAAAGTTTACAGGGAGGTTAGTCATTCAAAGTGTTTTACCAAGGCCATTGCTGAATCTATTCATTTCATCAATGGATTTTAACTTGAAGATATGAAAATTTGCAGAATATCGACGAGTACAAGCGACGAATACGGGAGCAGGCCAAGAAGTACCCTATTAATCAGCCTTAATTAAGGCAATTCTCTCTCTCAAAAATAAATTCGACTTTAACCCTTTCTCCTATGGCGTGCATGAATGACGAGATTCTAATAAATACTCTTGTTTGTAATTTAAATGTGGATGTCTTTGCTATGTATTATTTGCAAAATTTGTTGAAAACTTTTATTGTTCATTACTTCTCTTTATGTACGAGATGTTGGGGCTTTCGCAATGTCTTCTCTTGCTGGATTTTCTTGGCTATTTATGCAATTATAAAGCTGTAGGATTGAGATAATAAGCATAAGATATCATGTTTTGTAGGCAGATGCAGATGCAGATGCTACGTACTGAATAACATTTCAAAGAGAATAAAGAATAAGGAGAAAAGGAAAAATATTCGATGTGGATGAAAGGCATATTACAAGTAGCTAGCAAGAGAAAAATAAAAATCTTCAACCAAAGTTAGTAATGTTAAAAAATATTTGTTGGAATGAAGCAGAATGTTCAAGCATTATCTTAATGTCCAAGTGCTTGCTGAGGTGATTCATCCATAATTTTTTAATTTTTTTTTTGACCTTTATTCCGAGCTTGTCGACTTCCACTTAATTTCTTCCACCAAACTAAAGGGTGAAAACTAGTGGGATTAGCTCTGATTTCGTATGTGAGTTTTGTAAAACATGAGTTGAGATTTAAATTTGTATCCGATCTAACTAGTATATAATGATACGGATATAGATTAAAAAATAACATCCAAATTAATATTATAAAAATAATGATGTAAAATACTTTTTATATTAATATCTAATCTCGCTTTCACATATATTTATCAATCGTGTATAAATTTTAGTAATTATATCACAAATTTTTTCGTATTCAACTGAACAAATATATGTGATGTCTGATTTATTTTCATAGTTATACTTAGCGCATTTAGTAATTAAGTGTATTATTCGTTCAGATCCATATTTGGACCGATATCCGAAAAAAAATATATATATATATAAATATAATTTTACTATCATTTGATTCATATTCAATCCATTTCCACTTATACACAAAATTGATTGGAACTTAATCCCAAAGTCTTAGCCCATTTTAAAAACCTTAAAAGAAAGCCAATATTACTTCAAGAATATAACAGTAAGTCAACTCAACAAGAAGTTCTTACTAGCTTCTTATGTCATTAATCCAATTGGGCAATGCCCCCTAACCCTAAATAAACAAAATCGGTTTAAATACGTCCTACCCTCGTGTGTTTCAGAGTAAAATTTATTTTATCCCTCTGAAATTTACATTTATGAAAAATATTAATATAAGTATATATATCATATATATCAGAAAAAAAAAATTAGAGAGAAACTTGGGGGTGAAAAAAGATTGGATTAAATCCACTATTATCCAGTTCCGTATCAATATATATATAGGGAGAAATAAAGTGATTATTATTTAGAGATAAGTGATAGCTGTGAACTGAAAATCTAACTATTATAACTGGATAAGAGCTATAGTGATATAAAATAAAATTTAGAAGAGTAACGTGATATTGATAGCGGAATCCAATACCTTCCAACTCAACCCAATAAAAACCCAAGTTGCGCCCCAGTGGATGCGTGCCGTTGAGCCACGATGCTACTTCTAGAAGGTCAAGTCGCACTGCCCTCTTTTTGGGTCTCTTCTCAATTGTGGTCATTCTACTAATACCCCTCGAGAGAAAGCTAGAGAATAGAATTGAAGAACCGAACCAGATAGCTTCGTCGCTAAGTTTAAGCCGTAGAGGAGGAGAGTACTGAGTGAGGAGAAGAGTAGACGAACGCCATGTCGGGAGGAATTGCTCGTGGTCGTCTCGCAGAGGAGCGCAAGGCTTGGCGCAAGAATCACCCCCATGTATGTAATCTATCTCTCTCTCTCTCTCTCTCCTCTCTCCAAAATTTTATTTCTTTTACCTAAATTTCTACGATTTTGTTGTTGTTTTTCGGTCTGGTAGGGTTTCGTGGCGAAGCCTGAGACGATGCCCGATGGAACGGTGAATCTCATGGTGTGGCACTGCACAATTCCTGGAAAGCAAGGGGTAATTTTTCTCTTTTATAATTTTTTTCTCTTCCCCTTCTTTCCTCTAGGGTTTTCTCTTTAATTGGTGCGACTGCTTCTGTCCTTTTCCCATCAAAATACCAGGGCATGAATTATTTAGGTGGATCGGTTCTTCCCGAAAGTAAACTTTATTTTATTTTCTATAAATATAGTGGCCAGAAAAGAATTTTCTGATGACTTTTGAGATCATTAGAATTCATTTAGTTTATGGTTATCTGATGGCTTTCGGTAGTGCAAGACGAATCTTTCTCTTTTCCTCGTGTTTGTCATATAACCAAGGAATATTTTTACCAATTTGAATTGTTAAATGGGTATTGTCTCAGATTTGCTGTTTTCTCTCCATTTCTCTGAAATTTTAGTAGACGAGTATAGGGGACAGAGCCCGTCGGTGAGATGAGTAGACGTGATAACTATGTATGGTGATTGCAGTAGGCTCGATATTTGTGTGGATACTTGATAAATTACTCACTGTTATCATATCTTCAAGAATCAAGACCCAGAAAGGAACTACTAGAATGGGTGATTGCATGCTTATTCTTTTGCTTCTTAATCTATGATCAAGTATTTTCTTTGAGTCTGACTACTTAGAAGAAGAATTTTTTATGTTAGAATTCCTTTAATTGGAGTATTTTCTATGCTGCCTATCATGGTACTGTTCTGGTCTTCATTGAAATGAATCACATTCTTGTCTATAGTTATGGTGTCCATACCGGCATGCTTGTAACAGGCCAACAGCCTTAAGAATGCCATCAGATAGAAAGCTTTTGTTGTCTTTTATGCCCACTAGGTTAATCACAGTTATCCTTTGATGATTATTACTGCATATTGATATGGATATGGATTATGGACTATGGCGTTGATTTAGCCTCGACTTTGAGTTTAAGCTTTCCACTGGGACCATATTACCATAGTTCAATGATTGTATTAGCTGTTTTGAACCAAATACTATTTCTGTCTTGGAGATTCTCTTTCCCCCAATATTTGATATATCTTCTTCTTTTCTGAAATAGTAGTAGTTTGCAGAACTTTAGCATGACTGCATATGAATGATCAACTAACTAGTTTAGCTAGCTGCCTATGTCACTAATTGCATAGTAAGATGGTGGTCAATTGTTGGTGGGCTGGGGCAACTAGCTAAACAAACAGACTAACCGGAAGAAGGAAATTATGAGGGCATTACAACATTCTTAAACACTGTGTCATTATAGTAGTTCACAAAGGAATACAAATGTTGTTTTTGTGCATGGAGTACTAAATTTTTGAGAGGCAAATTGAATTTTTTGCAGCTATAGCATCCTATCGAGTGTCATATCTGCTTTTTCTTGTATCACTGATTGTTAGGTGCATTTTTTTAGAAAATCGTTTCAAAAGAAGCTTCTCTTGAATATGTTATAATTTAGTGTTACGATGTACTTTTATTTCTTTCTAGGACTCTAATATTACAATTATGCATGTTATTGACATTTTCGTCTGTCCTTTCTAGTAAAGTTGTGGAGCTGGAAAATCTAATTTTGTTCTTATTTTATTTGTGGTGTAAAGCTAAGACATGATGCATTCTTCCATTTTTCTTCCAACACTTCATACTGCAGACTGACTGGGAAGGTGGTTTCTTTCCTCTTACGCTCCATTTCAGTGAGGACTACCCCAGCAAACCTCCCAAGTGCAAGTTCCCTCAAGGTTTCTTTCATCCAAATGTCTACCCTTCTGGGACAGTATGCCTCTCAATTCTTAATGAGGACAGTGTAAGTCCTCTCAATTGTGCCATTGGTATTGTGCAGGCTTCAAATTGATGTGCAGCTCGGAAAATTGTGTTGATTTTATATTGTCTGTCAGGGTTGGAGACCAGCCATTACAGTAAAGCAGATTCTTGTTGGGATTCAAGACTTACTTGATCAGCCCAATCCTGCTGATCCTGCTCAGACTGATGGTTATCACCTTTTTATCCAGGTTAGCAGTTCAAAGATTCTTTTTAAGATTATTGTTGGATTTATTCATCTCTGAAGGACTTCACATAGAGCTACAAAAATTGCAGGATCCAGTGGAGTACAAGAAACGTGTTCGGCAGCAGGCAAAGCAGTACCCTCCTCTGCTCTAAATATTTGCCATAATATAATGGAAGTTCATGCTGTGAATTCCGCATAAACTTCAAGCTTCTTTTTTGCTGGCTGTTTGACAAGAACATAAATACCCTTATCTGCAAATATGGGTGCTTTTACTAGATATGATTTGCGAAAACTATTTGCAAACTTTTGTTGACAATGTGATTCTCAACCTCTCATGATTGTTTGCAGTCATGTTTATGTTCATGATCTGGGGCTTTGCCAATATCTTTTGCCTAATGACTTTCTAGTTAACACTATTGGTGTACTTCTTGTAACTGCATATGTAATGGATAAATTAGTTGTCCTTGAATTTTATCCTATCACTTCTGTTTAGAGGCTGAATAAGTGATAATGATGATGGTTGTCTCTCGTGCGTTCTTTTATTCCGAGTGTTTATGCAATAATTGAAAAAAAAATAAATAAAGAAGGCACAGGATTGGGAAGATGAGCATGAGCTATTACATTTGCCAGTTAGATGCAGATGCTACACTGCAAAATATGGATCAGTTCATGAATACCATTTCAAGAAGAAAAAGGAAGAAAAAAAAAACATTCGTACAAGGATGGCAGCATATCAAATTTAGCTTGCAGGTATGAAACATTATTGCCGTTTATTCTTTTATTCTTTTGAGAGAACATTATTGCTGTTTCAGTGTGGGAATGTCAGGTAATCAACCAATTCTAAGAACTTTCAAACAAAACTACACGTAAAACATTTTATCTTCTTATTGCTGAGAAAGATGTGCAATCCCGAGCTAAACAAGTTCCTATTGCTTGTTTCTGTTGATACTTTGCAAGTGTGAAGTTGGCAAAACTGATCGAGATTTATCCTGCTCAGGTTCTTCTTCCACATTAGGCATGATAAACCTCAGATCGTCAGCAATGTTGAATATTATATATATATATATATATATATATATAAGACGAATAAGACCATATATAACCTCTATTGCCGGGAGATTTTATTGGTGTCAATATTTCTTATACTACCTGACAAATTGATCCAGCCTGGTGACCATAAGATCACAGACTTTGTCTAGTTAGCATTCTTATTCTTCTACTATGGCTAGTCTTCTGTGATCAATTAACATTTAAGTAAGAAAGCTGCCAGCAAGTTGTAGTAAATAAACATTGTTATTAGCTCAACGAAAGCAAAAGGCAATAAAGACCTAAATTTCGTGGATAAAAGCTGGAATAACTTAAGACGATGGCCAGTAAATGTATGACGTGACATGTGGTGGAGTTGGATCGTAGCTAGATTTCTGGGAAACGGTTCCCAACATTTGTAACCTTGTGGAAAAGTAAAAGTCGACAAGTGGCCCGGGTGAAGTGCCAAAATGGACCGAGTTGTCTTTCTCTGGCTAAATGTTCAAGTTGAGCTCAGACATCCTGACTCCATCTCATCAGTAGAACACGAGGTGTAGGATTCAGCGATGGTGTTATGCCTTCTAGTAGTACAGAGTTGGACAGTCTGTAAGTTTTTTAACTGTTAGATTTTTTATTTTAAAAATAATGGTCGTTTATTAATGCCAATATAATCTTTTTTTTTATTCTTAACTAATTAAATCTTTTTACAATAAAAACAAAATATTTCATTACTTTTTTTTACCCTTCATTCATCCTAAAACTCTACTACTCATTTCTAAATTTTGGAGATTGAAAACAGGAGGAAAACAAGTACAGAAAGGGTCCCTTTGAGGAGCAGCAGTTAAGTTGTTATCGATTTGGAAGGTTTACCTACATAACCTTTGTCTCTTTTATGTCCACATCTCATAACTGGCGGCTTTGAGATTGAGAACGAAGACGACGACATAACGTTTCACATTTCTCCGTGCCATTCCCACGCATGGACGTCGCACTTTATTACTCACCATCGTGATGATGTATGAAACTAAAAGAAGATTTGAAAGTCCAAATTATCTCACTTTGTTTTCTCTTTTTGTCGACCTTAAATCAATTATAAAATTGCTAATTTGACTAGAGTCGTAGTTCAGTTTAGTAAGGACACACAACTCTTGGATGTTGGCTCGATTTTAACTTCTTATTGTATGTTTTAGTACTTAGTTATCTTTAAACCTTCAACAGGGGTGTTAAAAAACTTCTATCACTTTCTTTTTTTTTTTGTCGCGAAAAGTACGGTACAATTGTTTCATATAAATTCAAATTTATGGTCACCCATGCACTTCACATGCTACTAGCTATGCATTCCCTCCATATTTAAAGGTACAGCCGAAAAGAAAAAAAGGAAAAAAAAGTCTTTGTTTAAATAAATGCGTCGAGAAATAAAATAAATGTATATAATCTTGAGTGTATGATAGAAATTTGACCGTTTAGCAACTTGTGCGTAATACTATATAATAAGGTTAAATGATGATTAAGTTTAAATCTAATCAAACTAAAGAATGGTCAAATATAATTTGTCTTATTTAAAATTTTTATACAATGAAATATATATATAATTTATATATGAAATGCGCATAAAATATTAGTTTTACTATTTAAAAATTAAAGAATACTTTTATGCAAATGCCCCGTTTCCCTTTCCTTTGTTTGATTGCGATTTTGGTATCTTTTGGGGTAAAAAAGAGGAAAAGCTTTATGAATAAAGATTTATTCTGGTACGTTTATAACGTGAGATGAAAACCTTTTGACCAGAAAGGCAGCTTCTCTTGCTTTATGCCTAAGAAATTATTCGTATTTTGGTAGAATGGAAGGTGATACTCCAATCAATGCGCTCAGTCATCAAAGAAACAATTTATTCAAGCAAAAGAATAAGTACAAGAGGATTTAAACATTTCACGTTGTTTCCAATCCAATTCGAAGTTATTAGCATTCATCTCTCCTGCGTTTGTTTGAATCTTTTTGTTTATTTATACAACAATATAGAGATAATTACATTAAAATTCTGTGAACTATTGCTCAATTTTTTTAGTTACACTTAATTAGCTTACTTTTTAGGTACACATTATATTTCCTAAACTATATTAAATAATCATTTCATTTTTAATTTATCTTTTTTTTTTCCTTTTTCAGATATATATAATGAATAATTAATGGAAATGACACTTTGGAGATTTTTCATTGTTGAGGTCGTCGAAGTATTATTATAAAAAATAAGATTGTCTATACATAACTAGGCAAATAGTTCGTTAGGTCTATACGTAATTAGCCCAACTATATATACAAATTTAAGAACCTAGTTAGAGTTAACACTGCATTTAGACGGAGAGAATATGAGAGAAATGATATAATAGAAATTGTTTTAATCTCCTCTTGATTGCATATATAAGAGGAAATAATTTTCCTTTATTTGGATTAATTTTTTAGATAAGGCGAGAGAAAAATAGTAATTATATCGGGACGAGAAATAATCTCTCTCTAAGATTTTTGTTTAGAAAAAAAAAACTTTATTGGTTCCAGAACGAAACGGTGTCAAGTTACTGCAAAGACCTCCTAGATATACCATGATATTTATATGTTGGTATAAACCCTAATGCATATACTCAATTTGTTATTAAGAACAAATTAAAACATAGATCAAGCTAATCCAATATGTCAGTTGGTTTTAGACATGTCTTGTGACGATATTATATTGCAAAGAGAATCATACATCAAGATTATTCTTAGTGTTGTTAAAAGTGATGGGAATATCATATTGCAAGAGAATATATTCTCTTTTTTGAATTTGTTAATATAATCCAATAAAATTGATAAATAATATAATAGGGCATGAATATAATTGAAATATTAAAAGTATACAAAACTACTGCGTTTTTTTTTACCTTCTCCTTTCTCCTCTCTTCTAAAATTTTAATTAAATAAAATGAAATTATTTTCTCTGCTAATTTTTATCTCCTTTTCTCTCATAGTTTCTCCATTCAAGTAATATGCTCATATTCTATTATACTATGTTTGATCTTTTAAATTTCTATTAACGAATTTTGAAAATATTAATTAAATATTATATATTATAGCTTGTTTATGTTACTTTTATTTATTATAAAGAGTAATTTTATGAATATTATGATTTGTGGAGATAAAGTTGCATCTTCGTCTACAGACTAATTTAAAAATATATCTACTCTCCCTTCAAAGGGCATTTTTATCTCTCTAAAAATTAATGTACCATAAAAATATCTCTCTTGCGTAATAAGGCAGCCACAAGATTAAGAAACTTTCGTACAAATGAGCATCACATCAAACAGGTGAGGGCAGGATAGCCCAACCTTTTTTATTAATATGTTCAACTTTGTACTTTATAAACTTAATAACCAAATAATTACAAATTCTTCTACGCCCAAAACAATACTAAATTGGATTAAGAAATGGTATTATTATGGGCAAAGAATCAACCATCTATCAAAGAGTACGTAAGAAGTAGCAGCTGAGGAAGGACCCACCAATTCGAAACGAACGGCTCAGATTCTCCCCCAGAGTCTGAATGGAGCAGTGGGTAGAAAGCAAATATTAGTACCCTTCCCATCCCCCCCAATTGGTTGGTCGATCAACCCATCAAAACCCTGATCACCTTCTGCAACCAAATGTGATTGATGCGATGTGCATCAAATGGAAGAGGTGAAATTTGAATACCGACTAATAATATCGTTGCAGAATCTCCCGGTTTCGTGCACAGAGAAATGAATTGCTCATTAAGCTCAAATCCTGAGTTCGTCGTACTATTTTGGCATCCACCTCCAGTTCGAGACCTAATTCGAAAACAGTGGGTCAAAAGACATGGAACTTTGACAGGGGCACCGTTACCTACCTACAGCGGCATAGCCAACCAAATTACGAAGGAATAATTTATAATTGAGGCCTCCGTGGTCCCCAGTGGGGGGAGGGGGAGGGATTTTATTTTATTTTATTTGCATCTATGCCCTTTGAAAATCTATTATTTACTTTGAAGAAAAAAAATTCCTTTCACTCTCTAAGAGTTTGTTTGGTTGGTAATGGTACATGAAACAAATTAATCCTCTTATTATTGTTATTATTTATTAGTATAAAGGAGGCGACCGTGCATAT
This sequence comes from Typha latifolia, assembly GCF_019914945.1. Taxonomy (NCBI): domain Eukaryota; kingdom Viridiplantae; phylum Streptophyta; class Magnoliopsida; order Poales; family Typhaceae; genus Typha; species Typha latifolia. Next base: position 11,004,705 of record NC_133093.1, on the reverse strand, counting down.
AACTAGTACTCTCATCAAACGTCGTTATATACAAGGGGAAGTGATATTTAGGGAGCGAGTTTTTACTATTTTCAGAGCAACTTAATTCTAATTTTTCTATAATAACACTTTTACTCCGCTAATAAGTCAACACAGAGATCGTGATTGATATCTTCTCATCCTTTTGTTTGACTTCAGTATCCCGAGCCAAATAATTCCTCCTTTGACGGCATAAAGGAGGAGGAATAATACAGGAGATTAATCTGGTTGGTTTATTTATTTATTTCATAAAATTAAGGAACAATGAACTGGTACAATAAACAACACTTGTGAATTTAGTATCTAAAGACTAATATCCATTAAGTTTTTCATCAAAACTTAATAGAATTTTTTTATTAAAAAAATTAAAAATTAATTAGAGAGAATTCTTTTCACTATAATGCATAATAAAATATTATAATTGCCCTTCTACTTTTATTCACAATGTAACTTCCTTTAAATATATAATCATAGAACTAAAATTTTAAATCATCTGAAAAATTATGGGCATCTAATTCGTGTTTATTCAGACAATGGGTTACTAATATCAAGTACTATGGTAATTTGTAATTTTCCTATTAAATTTGAATGAAAAAAATTAAATAGTTTCATATTAATCTAAATCACCCAAGGGCAAAGTGATATAATAAAGTAGAATTTTACAAACCGCACTCTATGTTTTATCTTATTTATCATTCACATTTCGATTTTGAGCATTTTTCTAAATTCGACGCTCATTTTTTTCTCATCTAATCCTATCAATTGATTCGGATTTGAAAATCAAAACTTATAGTTTGGGCATGATGAGATGGTGAGGATGATAAGAAAGATGAGAGAAAATAAGAGGATGGAGAAAATATTAGAATTTAAGTAGTTTATAAAGTATTTAGTATATTATAACATAATATTTTTTATTACTACTAGATATTAAATAAAAATTATATAAAAAAAGGTAATTTAGAAGAAAAAAAATAAGTTGTGATTTATAAAACTTCACGATAGTTATTCATGAGTAGATTGAATTTAGCCATAACCATGGGAGGTAATTTAGAAAATTACCCTAAATTCTAATCACTAATCAGCAACAATATTGTATTATTTTTGAAGACCCAATACTACGTTCCCCTATGTGAACAGCTACAACCAACGGCCCCCAAGGTTGTGGGCCCCGGTCGGCGAGATCATCGCTCCGCCCCCACGTGGAGTGCAGCACTACCTCGCTATCTGATAGCTAGTGCGTAACTCCCAAGTAAGCAAATGGTTCATCGCTTTGCTTCATCTCTCCTCATACAAGGTAACAAGGGTGCGGTTATTTACTTGTATGGTGGTGGCACTGCTACGTTATTTTTACTTTTATTTTTATCGGAGAAATTACATTTTATTTTTGGACCTAAATTTACCTAATTCATTTTGTTTGTTTCACTTCACCGGTTTATAATTTAGACTACAAATATAATAATTATTTTTTTATTATATATAAAGTTATAAATAGTTGAATAAAATTTTAAGGTATTTAAAATAATAAGGATCAAATGTTATATGACAAATATAATTTAACATATATATTTATGAAGCGTGTGTAGCGTTTCGTTGATTGGTGTTACGACACGAGGAATATGAAGGGGTGGGCCCCGAGTGCGGCTGGGAGTGGTTTTAACAAATGGCACGGAACATTCGTTTTAGTTGGCTGCATACGTGTCACGAGAGAGAGTCTTCGATTATTATTCGTTTCCCCTAACTCTGCTCGAATAGAAGAAGGCTGGTGGTGGGTGGTTGGCTTGATTCCGTTTCCTAACCAATTCCAACGCTCTCTCTCTCTCTCTCCCACCTGTACCCCAAAATGACCAAACAGCCCACCGTCAACTAAACAGATATAGGTACCTAAATTATAAATATTGTTAATGACTATGAATTTTTATATAATAAAAAAAATATAGGATGAAAAGGTGTTAAAGTATTAACTTATTATAATAATAAGCGATAAGTTATTACATTGTTGACGAGATTTAAAAAGTGAAAATGTACAGAATTATTATTACTTTACGTGGGTGAGTTGAAAAATTAGAATTCATCAATTAGTGTACTAGTACTACATTGTATGAATGTAAGGGCAATGACATAATATTAAAGAATATAATTAGTATTTATAGGAGGAGAACAATTATACTATTTATAAGGGGAATGCTTCACGTCTCCCAAAAACATCCTTTCAACTCAACCAAATTAAATGGCATTTTAAATACCACTTTAATGGGTCGAGGGGATGTTTCGGTGGAAGCTAAAGCAGCGCCCTCCCAAAACGGAAGGGTATTATGGTAAAAATGGAGCGGGATAACCTGGGAAATTCGAGTGGTGAGGGTCTCGGCATCGTCGCCCAGGATTAAAGATTTTGAGATCGGTGGGAAAGAGACGGAAAGGAAGGGGGGGAAGACCGGCTGGTGCCGGTGGGAGGAAGAGAAAAAGGCCTCCCCGTCTTGCTTCTCTCCTCCATCAACGCCCTTAGTATACGCATTTATTATGCAAGAATATACAATATAGAAACCAACCAAGGACGGAACAGAAGGCAGAAAGGAGAGATAAATAATATACAAAACGGGTAAAAAGGCGTACCTTTGTGCTTCGATTATTAGAAGAGGATTGATGATAGATTGGAGGAAGAGGAGAAAAAGCTGCCGGGACACATGATCTAGTGCTGCGTGAACTCCCTTAGATTCCCAAGTTCGAGCTCCGATCTCTGAATCCATGGCGTCGTCGGGGTTTCCAGGCTACGATCCTAGAGGAGGTTACGTGTTTCGGAGCGGATCCACCGTCCAAATACCGTTCCAGACCCGATTGGGCGGAGGAGGAGGAGGTGGTGTTTTGAAGCGGTCGATGACGGAGATGGAGAGGCAGATGGCGTTGCAGCAAGCGATTTTTCTCAGATCGGTGAGGCAGAAGACTTCTCCGGTATCTCCTCTCTCCTCCTCCATGGATTTCTCTTCTACTACTACTGTCACTACTACCTCGTCGTCTCCTTTGTCGGCCTTTTCCTCTGGATCTGGCTTTGCTCGGCTCGCTCCCGAGCCGGACTCGGTGAACCGGTCCACGGTGATGCAGAACCAGTTGCAAGAGCTGGAGCGGAGGCTCTTGGACGACGACGACGAGGAGGACGAGTCAGCGGTGACCACAACCGAATGGGGCGAGACGATGCAGCAACTCATCTCGATTTCACCGCTCTCTCCCTCTCCCTCGAACTCGTCTTCCTCCACCGCCTCCTCGACGGCTTCGTGCTCGCCTTCTTCCTCGACTCCTTCGCGGCAGCTGCTCTCAGACGCCGCCGCCGGCATCGCCGAGGGGAATCTCGAGGCGGCCGCGGCCACACTCACAGTCCTGAAGCGCACCGGCTCGAACCCGCGCGGTGACCCGGAGCAGCGGCTTACTGCGATTATGATCACCGCCCTGGCCTCCCGCCTCAGCCCCCCTCTCCTCCTAGGGATCAACCCGATCTCCGATCTGTGTAGCTTGGAGCACCGCGCCGCGACTCAGATGCTTCACGACCACTCTCCTTGCTTCAAGCTTGGACTCTACACCGCCAACCTTGCCATCCTCGACTCCACCGCTGGCGGTGACCAGATCAAGATCCACCTCATCGACTTCGACGTCGGCGGCGGATCGCAGCACGCCTCCCTCATCCACGCCCTCGCCGAGCGGTACCCCTCTCGCCCCTCCGCCCTTAAGATCACCGCCGTCTCCGACCCCACCTCTCCCTTCTCCCCCGCGGCCGCCGCCAGCCTCAGATCCGTCGGCGACCGGCTCGTCAATCTAGCCGAGCGCGCCGGCGTCGGCCTCCGATTCAGCATCGTGAACCGGCGTATCGCCGATCTGGACCCGACCTCGCTGGGGTGCGAACCGGGCGAAGCCCTCGCCGTCAATTTAGCCTTCGTCCTCTCCAAGGTAGCCGACGAGAGCGTCTCCCCGGCAAACCCCCGCGATGAGCTCCTCCGCCGCGTCCGTTCCCTATCGCCAAAAGTAGTCACCCTTGTGGAGCAGGAGATGAACGCTAACACCGCCCCGTTCGCTGCCAGGTTCAGGGAGGCGTGCGGTCACTACGGCGCTCTTCTCGAGTCGCTCGACTCCACCATGAACCGGGATAGCCCGGACCGGGCCCGGCTCGAGGCCGGTCTAGTCCGGAAAGCAACCAACTCCATCGCCCGTGAGGGCCCCAACAGGGTCGAGCGCTGCGAAGTCTTTGGCAAATGGCGGGCCCGGTTCGGGATGGCCGGATTCAAACCCGTTCCGCTAAACTCAGCCGTGTTGGATCCGGTTCGCGCCCGGCTTGCATCTATTAAACCCAACCACGGGTTCACCATCAAGGAAGAAGCCGGTGGAATCGGGTTCGGGTGGATGGGCCGGGTCCTCACCTTCGCCTCCGCGTGGCGTTAGGCTGAGGCTATCATTATTGCGTCACCAACTCCGCCTTGCCCATTTATTTTTTGTTATTTCTATAGCCTTGGGTGATTGCTAGTAATGATAACTTTTGTTATCGATAACGTCGATGATATTGTTAACAATTAATATAAAAAGTTATTATATATATGATGGTTTGGATCAATGCTTGTTTATTGTTGCCACCGGGTCGTCTTGGGGAATTAAAGAAATGGGGTTGCGTCCGTGTGCAAGAAGATACCTTTGTTGCGTGCTGGCAATTAAGGAGGGTAACTCCGTCTGCTATGACTTGGCTTCGTCGGTGTAGGACACATAGGATTTTTAATTGAAGTGTTGTCACATAGCTGGGGGAGGGGGGCTGATTTAGTCTTTGGATATGGTGGGTGGATGGGAGGTTAGATTGCGTCAGAATGAGGAGAGTATATATAAAATAAAAATTTCCCTGTTGTTTGAGTGGGATGTAATTGGACCGCTTTATAATTTCAGAATCGATGAAATTGAATAGGTGGAATGCGCTGGCCCAATGCCCCAGCTCTCGACTACGGATCCCTCCTATTCCCTCTATTCTACTTAATGCTTTTCTCCGCACTCTCTCTCCAGGTAGAGCTAGAGTTTGATCATGGACCAAGCCCACCGGACTGGGCACCTTATTTCTCATTGTACCCCATGAGTGGCTCGAGTCGAACCGGCCTAGAATAGTCTAGTTTGTTATCACCCATCGGCTTTGTAAAAGAGTGCGTTAGGTCGGTCGGGCTTAATGGGTTAAATAGCGACCATCATAAAAAATCAAAGACTAGGTGACGTCAGTGTACCATCGATCGCAAGAGGAGGAGGAGGAGGAATTAGGGAGTAGTTAAGAAGGAGAGCACCGAAAGTGATGAAGTCCATGAGGTAGAGAGCAGAGGAGCTGACTACGCAAGTGAGATGGAAGGCGTCAATCTCCCGACCGCATGAGTTTGAGGTGAAAGGAGAATGAGAAAGGAATGTCCTTGCTGCAACAATTGGGGAATGGGAGTTGAGGAGAAACATGGAAGAAGAAGAAGACGACAGACGCTAAGGAGAAATGAGGAGGAAGAGGTGAAGAGATTTGAGTGAAGGGGAGGGGTGTTTTTATAATTAGGAGGCATGAAGATACACAATTGTGTGGATGCACACGAGCGATGCATAGGGGAAATGTGGGAGTGCTTAATGCGCGGGTCGGGCTTTGGGTTGGGCTTCTGGGTCTAGCCAACGGATGAGCTTCTAGCCTAGGTCAGGTCGGTCAAGCAAAAGGCTGGCCTGAGTCACTCATTGGCAATTCGGGCATGAGTCAGACCGAGCATGGGCAAGTTGAACCATATTATCATATCTGGTTAAAGAGTTTTTTTTTCTCCTCCTTAAATGTAGATCCTTTTTTTTTTCTCTTTCCCACTTTTCTCCATGCTATCCATTTTCTCTCCTCCTTATCTCTTTCGTTGTAGCAATCACTCTTTGCTATCTCCCTTCGTCCCTCTGTCGTCGAGATGTTGCAGCAACAGTTGCGACATGACTTCTTCCTTCCCTTGCTAATGTTGTTCCCACCTTATCCTCTCCTTTATTCTTGACCATTAGTCTTGAGCTTCTTGCCATGGCGATGTTAGAGGTAGTAAGGGGTTTGATTTGGTTTTAGGTTTGTGAGATTGTGTAAGGAGTTTTGTTGCCTTTGCAGGTCTGAGCCAAGTTCTCATTTTGCTTTCTTTTATCTCAATTGTAAGTTGGGGATCTCATTTCTCTATTCTTTAGAGGATTTTCATGACCACGAGTCTATAGGTATCGGATCGCGACAAAGTCGCAAGCTAACTTTAGAACTTTTGGTCTTATGATTCTTCACTTGCTCTGCTTCATATTGCATTGTATGTATGCAAGAGGGGTTGATGTTTTGTTTTCATTATATTTTCCCTCTTTAACTATATACCAAGCCTTCGATAGTATATTTGCTCTAGAACTTTCCGGAAAAAAAGATAAATTACATTGAATTAGTGCACTGTAATAGCCACTGTTTTTGGTTTATGTCGACTTGCCCATCATACGACGTGTCCACATTGAAGATCACAGTGCAAGAAATTATTCAAAAACTATATGTAATATATAATCCGATGAGCAATTAAAATGCAATCGCTTTTCTTGGCAATTAAATCTCCCAGTGTGTTAAGGATGAGAGTAATCTTTTCTAAGCAAGATCTAGCATTTCATTAATCATCGAAGAACCAAAGTTGATATCTGCACAAGATGCACTTAGCTGGCGAACCATCTCTATCCTTATATAAAGGAAGGACGTTTCTTATTAGGTAAATACTTCAATGCACCTTTAAAATTATAATCTTAATCCAACGGCTATAATAGGTAGTTTTCATACCCGGTATCGGTTCCAAAACTACATTATTTAAGAAAAAGAATATATTAGTTAAGAAGATTAATTACGTGTGCCTAACTTCCCAATTTTCTTGTTATATTCTTGAAGATCTTAATCATTAGATAAGCGCTCTACACGTTTTTTTTAGTTAAGATTTCTCTTTTAAATATAATTATACCTTAATTATAGGAGATATTATTTAATATTAAATAATTTAAATTTGATTATTTGGAGATAAACTTCAATTTAAATATAATTCTCTATCTCTATCTATTAAAATTTAATTTAAATCAATCTTAAACTAATGGGAGATATATGTAAATAATCAAAAATAATCAAAAAGATAAAATATAATTAAATTTTCATCAAGTTAATTATAAAAGACATGAATACCCTTTATTTTGATATATATACATTACTCTCGGTTAATGATATATATGTCTTTTACTTAATAAAATATTAAGATAATATAATTGTTAAAAAATAATGTGCAAGATTATATATCTAAAAAAAATTACCTGCTGAACCGGTAATATCTTTCATTCCTATTATACCCTTAAATATTTTAACCGTTAGATCTTCATCAAATTGATTGATAAAGAATTAATTCGATTTCACGAAAGAAACCCTCTTCTTATTAATATATGAAGTTATTTGAAATGCAATTTTTGGCTAATACGCTCACGCTGTCGAATAACTAACCTGCTCGTGTACATTGGCCAATTGCATGAGTTGGATATCCCCATGGCGTAATTATGCCCACTTAATGTTCAAAATAGTTTAAAATTCACTTTCATTAAGAAAAACAGAAGAAGAAAGTTTGCAGTTAGTGGGGGACGAATCATATCGTATCTCTCATTGGATTTTAAAGGCCCATATATTCTCTATTGGGCTACACTTAGGGCCATAAACGGGTAAGGTTTGGGTTTAACCCCCCTCTGTACAAACCCGCTAGTTGTTTACATCCCAGTAGGGTTCCTTTACATGCTCAACTCAACTCAACTATCGAGCTGGTGCGGCGGAGGCGAGGACATGGCCATGGAAGGCGAGAATAAGATCGCAAGAAAGAAGAAGAATAAGAAGGCGAGGAAGGATAAATGGGGTCAGCCTATTCCCACGGCGACGGCGGAGGTGGATAAAGAACAAGAGCAAGAACAAGTGGAAGAAGCCGAGTGCCCTCTCGGCGGCGGCGGCGGCGACGACGAGGAGGAGACGTACGAGCCCAACAAGGTGGTGGCGAGCGGCATGCCCTATTCGGTCACTGAGCAAGAGATCCGAGACTTATTCGAGGAGTTTGGCCCAATTGAGAAGCTTCAACTATCGAGGTTTCCCGACTCGGGTAACTTCCGCGGCCTCGCCTTCATCACGTTTCAGGTCAAGTTGCTCCCTTTTTCCTTATTCTTTATATGAAATCAAGTTACAGAAAGGAAAAAAAGAAATTTTTTCGGAGCTTTGAAAGTATTCAGCACAATGCTATAAGTCTTATCTTCTGCCTAGCATTTTCCAATGATGTAGATAGTCAACTGTATGATATTGTGCAAGGTTCACAGTATAGCCTGATTGATTTAGCTCATATAACCGCGTGAATTGTTCTTGAAACATGCAGTTAGCAGTGATTACAATTAGATGTTGAGAGTATTTTTTTAACAGCAAAAATGAAAAGAAATTAACTGATCCTGTTCTGGTCTAGTAAAGTTGAAACCTTTACACACACTATACTAGTAATTAGCAGCGATTACAATTAGATGTTGGATGAAAAGCAGGGTAATGCAGCATCCTTAATTCCTGAATATTGCGATTGCCATGTCATTCTTTATATAATGCAGTGCAAAATTTTAGCTCTAGATCTTGTAACTAGTAAATGCTTTTGGAGGAGTTATTTATCTATAAACTATTTAGCTGATTCTGTCTACATTTTGTTGCACCAGACAGGGGCAGCTGCACTAAGTTCTCTCAAGCTTGATGGATTCAGCACGTGAGATTTTTAAGCAGACCATTGTATTTCTCTTTTGCCCAAGTTATATAGAATGTTGAAGATTTTTTTTTCTTCTTTGCTCTGCTCTGCTCAGGGGAAACCGATTCATGAAGGTGGAACGTTGCAGAGTTGATTCTAAGAGGAAAAGGAAGAGTGAGTTCCTTAGTGATCCCGAGAAGGTTGATGGCTGTCTCTCAGCATACATTGGCAATCTCTCATGGGATGTAACAGAAACCGACATACGAGACTGCTTCAAATCGTCGAACATTGCATCTATAAGATTTTCTTTCGACAAAAGAACAGGAATCTCTCGAGGATTCTGTCATGTGGATTTCGAGGACGACGAATCGCTGGAGAAAGCTATGAAGAAAAACCAGGCTGAGCTACGTGGGAGGCCAATGAAGATAGCATATGCAGTCAGCAGTAGGAACTGAACTCTTGTACGACTAAATGCCGATTAAGCCTTAGAAATTTGTACCAACGAATCTATTACACTATGAAGTGTTTCTTGATCCTGAATACTTTATATTCTTGCACCATTTTTTTTATTGGTAGTTCATGCTGATGCACTGGCAAACCTAAAGAATTTTTTGAGCAACATGTTCCGCATGCGAAGCCATTGTTGAACAACGTGGAGCTCAGTGCTGCGGTATCCATGCCAAACCCATTGCTGAATAGATTCCCATATCCACCAGCTGCACCTTTTTTTGACAAAATTTAAGAACTAAAATTTTCGTATGTTAATTATTTTATAACTATGAAGGGAGACTTTGACCATATTTTGTGTTTATTTCATTTTACACCAAACTATTTTCAATTCAAACCCGTGTATTTTTTTTTATAAGATATCGATAGTCGAATGAAAAATAATAATAAGAGATGGTGTAAACTGAGATAAACACATAATGTAGGTCGTGAAGATTTTACTATATACTCTATATGATTTAGCTTAGTATGGATTCTACTAATTCTAGCTTACGTATATGGTATTAGAGAGTGAGAAAAGAGATTTAAATAACAAAAAAGACTAATAATTTTTAAGGCGTTTTAACAAGAAAACTATTGGATAGCATGGGCCAGAGAGCATTGCGTTGCACGAAACCTTGGCATAGCCACAACCATGGTCATCGTTCTAATGAGGAAGATGGAGAGAACCAATGGCCATGAGGAAGCATGATGACCGTGTTATTCTTGCTCGAACCTAAATGTGTGACTTCCTTCTGCTCTATAAGCTTCATATATATATATTGTTGAATTTTGATATTAAACATAATATTTTTGCAAAGAAATAGGGTTTAAACATTTGACATTAATGGTAGCTTGTGAGGAATAAATTAGATGAGGTTGTTTCCATTCGATCGAACGACGTGCTTCCCCGTTTGGGACATTGGGTCGTGCTAGAAACTAAGCCGTACTCTGTTATCCTATATATATTTCTCTTAGTTTTGCACCGAAACTAAGCCGTACTCTGATATAGTTCTGTTTTTTAAAAACTCGTGCATCATGAGAAGAATCATGTTGGCACTAATAAGTGAATTAATTAGTTCCTAAAGTAAGTCAGGTTTCTTTTTTATGAGAAAAATTTTAGGTCATTATTTATTGTATCCTGTGGCAAAGTATGGATGCGTTCTACTTCTTGCAGCAACGATGTCAGCGAGTTTATGGTATCTGGCGAAATTTTAATCCTGACTTTGTTATTTGATGTATATAAATTATAATCACATCAAAATACAGGATTTTGCTTGAACTCATAAAGCCTGCTTTATTAATCGATAAGTTTTTAATTGATCGGTACAAGACTTAGTCGAGTCATAAATAAAGTCTAGCCAAAACAAATGCCAACTTGATTCAACTAGCATCATCGCGAGACACCGAAAGCACCCAAAACCCGGATTCCATAAGAAAGATCCCCTCACTAGCACGATATGAGGAAGTATCAGTGCAGGCATATAAACTAAAAAGGAAGTATCAGTGAAATGCTACCGAATGCGAGATTTGGAGAAGCACAACCGAGTAACTCTTAAAACAATCTTACAGCTCCATATCCACAAGTATTCAGTAAACAAAGATCTTTACCAGTGAAACATCACCAGTAGTTACATAGGAATATGTAAGACGCAAACAAAATTCAACAAGTAATCCCTATCCATAATACCCAGATATAAAAGTTGACTAATAAATGTATTTCAGCGAGCTAGAACATGAGAAAATCTACACTGAACATGTTTGCAAGTATTTGACAGTTTCAAGGAATCAAGGGCATGTTTTTCTCTACTTGGGGTAGTAACCAGGTGGGGGGTAAGAACCAGGAGGAGGATAAGCACCAGGCGCAGGGTATGGAGCTTGAGGATAAGCCTGAGCTGGTGGTGGATAGCCATAGGGTTATCCATATGCCGACTGAGGTGGATACCCAACAGGAGCTGGAATAGGCTGATCAATGCGGGACATCTGCTGGACTGGAGGCACTGCCATTACTCCTGGCGGCCCAAACTTGCCGTCTCTCTTATCCATTTCGATTTTATGCTGTGTCTGCACTCACATCACAATGGCATCAATAGAGTTTCACATATTAAAGGTTGGAAATGTTTCGACACAGCCAGAGAATTATTGTTTACCTGCATACATGCACAGACTCTGCAAAGAAGATGCAAGTATACAAACAGATTTTAGAGCTCTGAGAAAAAAATATTTTAGATAAAAGAAGGCCACCGAATATTCTTACGTGCAGTAGACTAAGTCAGAAAAACAAGAAAGAATCTGGGAAGCTTCTGATAGTTCCTCGCTTCCAACAATAGCTGCAACAATGGAGAAAATGCAAGCAACTTGTTGGAGGCAGAACATGAATCCCTGAAGTCAAATGTACATACATAGTTAAATTGCCAAAAGAGAAAATAGCTGGGTTCAATATGGGAAAAATAAAGAGAAGCTTTGATGAACAATGGTAACAGCTAGGGTTTAAGAAAGCAATACGATAATGCAGTTGTCACATTGAGTTGTCTGAATGTTGAACTCGTCTTGCAGCAAGAAGCGGGTTGAGGCAACTGAGTTACCAAAACACAGGAAAACCTGAAAAACAAAATTCATGTTCAGCTAATAGTCCCAGGACATCTAATTGCCAAAAGTTTGAGAACTTTTGCTTCATGATATATGCCTAAAAGTATATACCACTGACTGCAGTTGAAGCTATAACATTTAACACCAAAGAAATTCCCTCACATGAGAGGGTTCTGAACTCGGGTACACACGACAACTGCTTCACCAAGCTCAGGACTACCCTAAAAAGAACATACACCCCATAGTTGCAATAGCATCCTGATTAGTTAAGGGTTCAATTTCTTTTTTTTTCGATCCTGATCCCAAAGACTGAGAAGTCTTCTTCCATGTCTAAACCCAGAATGGATCAAATCAATGATGGCAAGGGGTTGGAATAAGAAATGGACTTGAAGTTATTAAGGTTTTGGGAGTAGGAAAGAACAACTATCCTATAACAAATAAAACCAGATCATTTGAATAAAACCAATGATGCATCCTTATTTTCATCTTTTGAATAAAACCAGATCATTAACAGTATCAGTTCTAGAAATAAATAATGAAATCCATTCATGATAACTGCTTGTAGTTGAATTAAAATATTGATATGGCAATAGAAAGAAGTAGAAACTGGTTATAATGCATCTGGTACTTTTGAATTTCCTTATTTAATAAGAAACCACAAGTAGTCACATAGTTCTATGAAGCCTTGATAAATTGCTATTCTGTCATATCTTTCAAAATTGAAATATTTCAATTTGTGATGGGAAACAATCAGAAAAGAAAAGAAAAAAAGAAGCAGGGTTACCTCAGTGGCCAGGCAAAATTCAGGACACCGGCTTTCTCCACACTTCCCACTACATGGTAGATAGCCAGCACAACATACATACCTGTAATACAAGCAAACATGTAAATATGGTAAAAGGACACTGGCATAAACCAAAATTGCGGCGGAGTGTGTGTGTGTTGGGAGGGGGGGGAGGGAGTGGGGAGAGAATGAACCATGATTACCTTGACATGTCATTATAGAGAGCTCGTTTGCGAAGCATGTAGGACACGCATGGCCCACTAAGAAAATAAGCACATTAGATAAAATACAGGCAGATTAAAGTTAGTGAAAACGATATCTAAAGAACGAAGTAGGGATGAGTTCCTTCAATAGAACTGTCTTGGATAAGACTAAGGTGTGGCAACAGATAATGTGAACATCAGCATAACCCGAGCAAAATCATCTAATAAAGCAAACAAAAGCAATAAGAACATTCTGTAATTAGAGTAAGATGCACGCTTGTCGTCTATATAGTGAATATGATAAGTTTAGCTATTGGAATAGTTACAAACAACGTATCGACTGTCAATGTTGTAAAATTATAAGATGTCTGTGCAGTGCTATGCTTACATGCAGATGATTTATTAAGTATTAATTCTTGCAAGCTTAAAAACACAGTAGAAGCTTTTATCACACAAAATTTTCAGACAAAAGGTATAGGATAGTAGACTGAATCTTATGTGTTGGATTTCATAGTACTTTTAAACGGATGAAGCTGACACGATAAGATCTTTTAATATGACAAGAAACAATGAGATGTGTATGACTATAATTAGTTGCAAGGATGGCTGTGTCACAGGCACGAAAATGGTCGGCACGACACGTGCCATGGTATTTGCCGGTCATGTTGCAAAAGAGGAAGAGAAAAAGATAAGGATAAAAGGGCACTATTCACTTTCATCCTTCACTGCTCATCGTCGTCATCACCACTCACACCCGTGCGACGGCAAGCTCGATAACGAGCTACGAAGATGCTAGGAGAGGTGCCTTGCTGTACCCCTCATGCGACATGTTGGTAGGCTGTCGGCATGGCCATCGTTTTGAATTGTTTGATTCCAAGTCCAACTAGTAGGCTACATACGGTGAAATTAGCCATCACCTCAAAACACTAAGAGAGGAGATAAGAATTTTTCCACATTGAGAAGTCTAGCTAGTACATATTTTTAACTGTAGGGATTCAAGTACCATTCTTAATGTCAAGGTGTACAATCTATTATCGGGAAAAAAAAAGATGTACAATCTAAATACAGAAGTGAAATTTTTTTCCAGATTTCTTCCTAACTGGCGTTACACACAGACATTCGTAACTAGGTTAAACAGGTTTCTTCATTTCTACGAATGTATTTAGCTTAGAATATTTCATCAAAATCCTAACTTTTCGTAGAATACACTCTTAGATCCTGAACTGAAATATTTCACTGATATTTTGTCAAACAAATTGGTGGCTTCTTAGGGATTTAGAGGAAGATTCTGTGTTACTATAATATCATTTCCAGTTAAAAATATAAGGTTCCATCTTGACAGATAGATATGCAATTAAATATTCAGAAAAAAAAGGATAAAGGATAAAAGAGAACAAAAGATTCGCAAGTCCCACTTGCACTAAAACCTAGCCCTAATCCAGCAAAATCATGCTATATTTAAATAACATTCAGCATTACGTACAAGAGAAGAAGATGATATAACAAAAAGAAACAGCATTGTTTCGTAATCTCCGAATTGGATCGAGAATGGACACAGATCAAAACACTCACCACCAGAGCGACAAACAACAATCTGCAGAGAAAGAATCGTTCGATTTCATCAGCGATCGCCAAGTGCAGCAACCGAATTGGATCGAGAAGAAAAAGGAGATCGATAACTTACAAGGGAAGTCGGCCTGGATTGTGCTCATGAGATTCGTGTGCCACAGATTCCGGTAGCTCTGCCGGAGCTGCACCTTATCCATGTATGCCTGAGACGCCATCGATCCGAATGAAACCAAAGATTCAAGAGAGCGAGCTCGAAAACCTCCTCCAAGATCCAAAATTTACAAAAGAGAGGGTGGGAACTTGGAAAAGGATCTCGCTTTCCTCTTCTTGACGACCGGTCAACGTAAAACGGTGATTCTTTTTTCTCTCCTCCGGCCTTTTCGAGAACCATCCTTCGGGGAAAACGCGGCATAAAGATCAACAAGCGTGTTGATGCGGCAAAGAGGGATCGGGTTAGCCCCGATGCGGAGCGGAACGTTTTGCTACGATCGGGTATTACAGGATAGACACGTGAACTTTATAAACCGTGCTAGAGACCTACCTTGTACTGTACGAGTGTTGTTTAAGCCCGAAGGTTAAATATAGACCAGACAAATAGCAACCCTCTCTAGATACTAAAGTATTTAGGCTCCATCGAACTTTTAACTACTTAGATTTTAAATTAAACGTCGTCGAAATTTATTCCAAATAGTCAGCAGCCGACGTGAGAGGAGTTGTTTTATCACAAACCAACTTACTTACTTTGAGAATTATTTTCACCTAAACTATGGGATACATGATACATAGTATACTGTATGCAAACCATCGGATGCCAAACAAAAATATTATAAATAACACATTATATTTTGATTATATTATAACCCCTCTCAAATTGTCTACGTATTTGCAACGTGAGGTTGCTCGAACAAACTAGTCAAATGAAATTGGTACAGGTTTAGTCAGCTTTGAAAAACAAATCGATTTAAATAAGATTTGAAAGTGTTAAATGGGTCATAGAAGTCAATTTCAGACGAGTCTAATAAAAACGTCATGTTTGAAATGGGACTTGCTTCTAGAGAGGAATACATTCTTTTGCTGTGGAATCAAATGCAAATAATATGGTGAATATTTTGAATAGAAAATTGGTATGGCCACAAGACTAGGATCGGTTAGTGAAAGAGATACAATAAAAATTCATCATGCCAAAAGTACTGTGCAAGAGATACGACATAATGGAGAGTTAACTAATTGTTTAAATAGGAAAATATTACGAATTATTAATATCACCCTTTAATCGATTCTCCTAACAATTCATTAGAGGATGTGGAAGTATTTTTTATAGATAGATCGTAGCATTTTAAGTTAGAAATCAATGTTTTGATTCATCTTTAACTGTTAGTTAAGTTAATCTTGTGATTGGGTAAATTACATTTATTTATGGGAATTTAGGGTGTGGCTTGGTAGTTTTCTATTCATAAATAACAAAAGGAGAGTGTTTTTTTTATAATATAGTTAATCTAGGGTCTAATTGTTACACTTTAATTACTTTATACCTTCTAAAGATGGTTCCACATCTGGGCCGGCCCAAAAGCTCAAATAATTCAGCTTAGATTTCAATCAAGTTCGATCCAGTGTCTTAGTCCTCGTATCGAACCCAAGGCCAGTAGTGAGAAAGAATAGGGTGTGTCCATCTTTTCAATTTTGACATAAAGATAATGTCTGACGTATTAAAAAAGAGTCTTAATTCATAGTTTCAATGATTAAAGAGTTCTAGTTGTCTTAATTCATTGTTTCAATGGTTGTAATTATGTTCGAAATAAGATGAGGGGACTATCAAAGGTAATACCACGACTGTGATCGTCTCTCCCACCAAATTGAATGTACACTTTTAATTATAACTTAATTTATCTTTATTTGGGATTAGAATTCAGTGTGATTCCACAAAGTGCTCTATGATGCATAGACCCACATTTGTATGCCTTGAATAATCTATATGGGGTCAACTATCACTGAATCCTACCCTACTCTTGTCCCAACATGTGGTGTTGTAACCCATAAATTTGTATCAAAATCATACTCATTTCAAATCTTCTCCAAATACATTAAAGATAACCAATAGAACATAATACAAATATTGGTTCCAAACTAACCACTTCTATCGCCACATGCAAAAAAAAAGTTCCACTCGAATCCATATCCAGTCTCGCGTCATTATTTTGCTTTAGATCCTGTTCCAATCCCCCTCTTATCCTTATCTCTCTCTCTCTCTCTCTCTCAATATATATATATATATATATATATATATATATATATTCCTTCATATCAGTCACTAACGTTATGGAAAGTCGTCATCAGCTTAATAAATTCCATATGACGTTTACAAATAGATTAGATTCAGTGCATGCAACTCACTCATGTCTTACCCTTTTCTCGTTACTAATGTTATCATCTTAAGAACTTAACCAAATACTTTAAGAGTTAATTACAGTTAAATCCACTGAACCATTATCATTGTTCATATATCTTTTTCTAATCTATTATAAAATATAGATTTTCTAAATTATTAAAAATATCTCAAGGAGTCGTGTCGTTTGGTTCAAAAGTAAGTCAGTTTATATTTTAAAAGAAAGAATAAATCATATTTATCTTTTTATAGGATTACTTAGCCTTTTCAATTTGTAAGGTGTCTTAATAGTGAAATATTTTAAATAATTTATTAAATTTATATGTCAAAAAGAAAACTCAAGAAAAGCATGTGAAAATATTAATAATTTAGGAGGATAAGTGTAGTTATCTCACACTTTAATATCTATTTCTTTTTCTTATGTTGCTTTCAAAGATGAGATTATTATCTAAGCATAACATCATGTGATTGATGGCATTTATACAAATGATAGAGATCCCCAGGGGCCCAGAGATTTTTTTTCTTTTATCTTTTCATCTTTCTCGAGGTCAAAATTGATGACATTAGCCGGCATTTCCTACGGTGGAGAACACGTGGAAGTGCAGTACCAGTTTTGTCACCTAACATCTTTATCTCTATCTCCCAACGAGACCCGCCGTCACAATACTTCATATTTTATAGACCAAGATAACATTTTTATTATTATTATGAAAAGGACCTAAGAGATTAAAACAAAGCAACTAAATTAACATCTCTAACGTAATTCGTTACCCTATCATGTACAAAGGTACTTATCAAGACGAAGACGAAGACGAAGACGAATAAAGAGATAAGGAGGTCGTATATTAAATAACAAATACTTTATTCAAAATTATAGGATAAATAACATGTTTTTTTATGTGTGTGTGAAAGAAAAGGAATCCAATACTCTTCGAATCTTCTGCCGAGTTTGGTCTACTTGGCATTCAAAGTTTGACTACAAGAAGGTTCAAGCCATCGGATACAATAACGACTGCCTGTGGACCAAAAAAAAATATTTCTTAATATTTTTTTTGTGAAAAATCCCATTCTTCTGGAAGATGTAAATTAGAGAGCAAATAGAAAACAACTACAACTAATAACAAACACCAAACCTCTAATCCATTCTCACAGCTTTTTATCAATAATCCTAAGGATTAACGTGCAACAGTAACACCATAAAGAAGCATTAGCGGTTAGCGAGTCAAACCCACTCGCATACCCTCTTTGACTCTGACGAGCCTATCCTTCGTGTGAAGGCAAAGACTTATAAACAAATTAAAACAATCTAAGAACCACCCCACTCTCTCTCTCCTCTCTCCTCTCTCCTCAAGAAACGCGAAACGCAAATCCTCCCTCCCATGGAGAAGAAGACGTCGAGGTTTTGGGATCGGCCGTGGAGATGGGCCAAGACCCTCTTCTTCCTCCTCTCCATGTTGGCTTCCCTCCTCTTCATCTGCGCCCCTCCGCTTCTAATCGTAGTCTTAGATCTTCTCCTCCCACCTTCTCTTCTATCCACCTCCCTTCACCACGACTCGTTGTCCAGTCGCTTGAAGAACTTCACTTTCCGATCCTCCCTGATTGACGTGCCCATCATATCCATCGCGAGATCTTTGATCATCCTATGTACGAACTAATCCCTATACATAAACAACCCAAATTAATCTCATCTGTTTCTTTAATCTTTAGTCCTTTTGATATATGTGTAGGTGCGTATGTTGTTTGCGATGGGAAGGGAGCTTATCTTGGGATTACGACGGCGTGCAGTTTGTCTTCGATGGGTTATGTGGTGTTGAAGGCGATCAGTATTGATGTGTTTGTGGGGAAGGAGGTGAAGATTGTGGCAGTGGAGGCGTTGTTCTTGGCGTCGTTGGCTTTGGCTTTGGCGCACATTGGCATGGCGTATCGAACCAGTTGCAAGGAGCGGCGCAAGCTGCTCGTTTACAGAATAGACATTGAAGCGGTGAGTAGTGCGTTTACTTCTCTCTGCCAAACGATTTTTTTTTACATAATTGCCACTGATTTTTTTTTTTTAATTATAATTTTTGAGAGAAATAAAAAATTTAAATGTATCGTAGTTAAGTCGACATCACTGTGATTCAAACTATCATAATTGCCACCGAAAATTATTATATTGTTTTAATAATATCATTCGATTAGAAATAGTAATTTACATTCAAACTTTAAGAGATAAAAATATTTTAATTATTTATATGTTTTTGTTAATTTTGACAACAATTTTGTTATTTTGATAGAGAGTTGATATCTTATTATCATGGCAATTATAAGTGCTATATTTCTACCGAAGTGTGCTCCAAAAATTAACAAATTTTGTTTGTTCTTTGTAGGTAAAATTAAAGGCGGGCCAACCAAAATATGAAGAGCGAGAAAGATCTCCAGTATTTTGGTAGTGGAAACAGGCGTGTATTTATCATACATTCTCCTTCAAATTTGAAGATAGCCATCAATTGTAAGCAATTGATGTCCAAGTTTTGCTCTCCACGTAAACGATGTATATTCCCACGTGTATTCAATTTGATTAAAATGTACATATTACGAGAATTTGCTGGAACAAATTCCAGTGAGTTCTAGTGCGGTGAAGAAAAAAGATGGATCCCACGGCAATAGCAATGGGTGTTTCTATTTTAAGTTCCCCGAGGATCTTCATTTAGTGTATTTTTTTGTTTTATATTGGTTTTTATATATTTTTTTGCTAAAAGATATTTTGATAAGAAGCTCAAATACTATTAATATTTTTATTACTTTCATAGGAGCTCTATTAATCTGATTTGGGCCTGCCCAAGCCCGGCCCATTCTTTTTGGCCCATTCATAATATTACAAAAATCATTATAGAGGAAACTATATTTTACATTCTTATGTTTAGGCATTAAGTATAGTTTTACTTATATCACCGAAATTGTTACTTTTTTCCATCTTAAAATGGTGGAGTGAGTTTAGGCTTAACCACAAAGAAGTAAAATCTGATTTTCTTTTATATATCTTTAATACACTCAGTCTATTGCGTCCGACCAGAGCAATTGATGGGCAGGCGGCAAACGGAGATCCAAGCTCGATCAACTTGAACTACCTAAATTCAAACTTGACTAACCCGAAAAGCTACGTCAAGACACTGATTGTGCGCACCTCGTAGTCCTTATCACCCATAGTCTAATTACATATCTCTCATTTGATCACTTATATATATATATAACTATAGCTGTTGAATGCATACTATTGATAAACTGACTTGGGACAAGGTTGTCTGGGGGCAATAGGGCTACGGCCCTAGTGTTATGCACCTAGGTATATTCAAGCCAGGGCTCAAACCAATAGCCTGTTTAACTTTTTGGGCCGGGCTAAATCACTATCCAACCCATCAGAGAAATAAAAGTAGCAACTTATAGTCCTTATGCGTGAGATAATATATGTCATCATCATTAACTACCTCCACTATTTGCCATTGCATGAAGACAATAACTTTTCTTGGTATGATTCATCATTACTAGCAATAATGGGCGAAAGTTACGTGTGAATGGGCCTCACCCACTAATGCAGTAGACAACGAGATGAGAGCAATTTGTCACAGTTCTAAAGTAAAGCTCGAGAACCTCGTGCCATTATCTAATTTGATGGCTAAGGAGATCCTAATATGTAATTTTTAGTGCAACCTCTCGTAAGAATTATAGTTTAGGGTAACTAAGTAAGTAGTAATCTTGATTGCTTTTGTTGGGGAACACAACAAAACCTATTAAGATTGCCTAAAGTTTTAGTTATTGTCAGTATGTGAATAACTATCAAATCACTTTTATTATGCTTTTACAACTTTATACCTCAACTTTTAGATGATTTATGCACTTGGCAGCCAACTATTCCACCAAATAGTGTGGACATGTAGGCAATCTTTTCCTGAATTTATTTGGTAATTTGTGAGCCACTATGCTATAATCATGAGTGAATATAGAAATTTTTTATACATCCAATGATAAACTTATGTTTGTGAGTTACAAATTTATTTATGGGTTTCGATCAATATTAAATCTTTTTGACATAACTATTGTGCAATTTATATTAGTAGAAAATTTATATTTTATTTTATTTCCCATAATATAGGAATAGATAATTGCTGCCAGCTAATTGAGGCACATTATTGGATATTGGATATTGGATATTGGATGTGTGTCAACACATAAGTTAATTTGACTATTCTAGTCCCATCAATTCAAATCTTGATGGCCCTTTATATTCTCTTTCAGACATTAATAATACCATTCAATACAACTTATTGAGATATTAAATCTATAACATGATGATGAATAGATAGGATCTCAACCACTGTGTTAATTATCAAGTAGAATAGTAAGACATTTAACATTTTGTTCATCTAAGATACTAGAAAGCATCTAGTTGTTCTTCTACTACCAGCAAAGTGACACATATAAGCCTAATTCCTTTTTATAAAACTATAAAGCGTTTTTTTTATAAGAAACACATAATACACTGAATTTTGAATCAGACTCGTAAGTTTTAAGCTAAATAAAAAGTCAGACGTCCCCAGCATATGATTTAGACACTTAGATTAATATTCAAAAATAAAAAAGATCATAATAAATTTAAATATAATTTTTCTGTAACATGTCAATTTGAAATCGAAATCATAATTTTTTGTCATAAATTTGCTAGACCCAGACAGCTGAAACAGTGGCTTTAATTGAAGAGAGACGAGAGGGACGTTGTTTATTTACCTCATCACCTCCACCAAGAGAAGGGAATAAATAGTGCTATAATTGCCAGGTCAACTAGTGACATAAAATAAGTCTATCTATTTTATCTTCGTCAAAAGAAAAAAAAAATAGTGACATAAAAGGGAAGAAGGAAATCTATAAAGGTTTATTAAATAAGTAGAAAGTAACTAAAAAAAGATAAAAAGGGTACCAAAGAAGAAGTACTTGTAATTTATAATAGACTGGTCTCCGCTGTTGCGCTGTATGCGAGATGAGACACTTCGTGGAGATTCTTTGCTTACGGTGTACCCGCCATTTCACGTGCGCTTGCCGGTCTAAATCTTAACCATTCACCAATATAAATTATTTATTAAACTTATTAATTAAAATAAGTCTATCTATTTTATTGTAGAATAAAATACTGAACTAATCAACGGTGTATAAAAATATAAAATAATAATAAATTTAGTGTTTTAGTTAGGAATACAGTAAAATATATTTATTTTAATAATAAGTAAAAAAAATTAAAACAGAATTAGTTTGGTCAATCACTCCCCAGTCCCCACCCGGTTTAGTTGCAAAAGATATTGCCTCTTTTATCTCTCTCTCTCTCTCTCTCTCTCTCTCTCTCTCTCTCTCTCTCTCAACAACCATGGACCGATGATTCCGAACTGCCCGCTTCGCTCCAAGATTGGTGACGTAGTTTTGGTTTTCTTAACACTGGGAGGAATGAAGTGGAGACAAAAAGCCATGGAAAAATGAGAAGATTAAAAGAAGGGGGTTAAATACATTCTTTTCTTTTTTTATTGCTTCAACTTTTGAGAAATTTACGTATAACACCCTATTTTTTAACAAAATTTTAATTTAAATATTACTTATAAATTAAAAAAAATATTTCGTTAAGTAGAGATATTTTTTATTTTTAACATATTTAAAATATCATTATTTCTAAAATAACTAAAACATTCTTAGTAAGACTTAATTAAAAGTATTTTTATAATATAGTTAAGTTAACAAAGATATTTAATTAAATTTAATTAACAAATCTAACAGCATAACATTTTCTGTAGAAGTAGAACTCATTTTATAAATAATAAAAATATAGAATATAATAAAAATATCTATTCACAGTTCCATCCAAAAAACGAAAATGTTCATTAGCGGCAGGTCTGCAGTCCTTACCCCAAACACATTTAGAGAGAAACATATTGAAATATTATAATGTAAAGATCTAATCCTCTCTTTCTTTATCACGTTAAGGCTTTTAGTTGATGGATTAATTTTTATTATCTCCAAGATAACGATGAGAGTTGCATTAGGATCCAGCTGTACAGAGTTAGATACATCAACGATGTGGAAGATCATGCCATCATCTCCTTAAATATGATTAGTTAAGCGTGCCGTATATTATGGATTTGGATTACCGCAGATAAGAAGGAATCCCTCCTCCCTTTTCCCATCCTATTTGTGTTTGAATATCTCTATGACCTGTCCTAATCTACTAACAATAACAATTTATTAATCAGTATTAGGCAATTAATTGACTCAAAGCCATTCTAATACGCCCCTTCATCTGTGTCACCCTTGGGATAAATAAAAAGATGAGATTTTAACTATTTAATTTTGACAAAGTTAATGTTTTTTAAATAATTTTGATACGCCGACGGTAACAGAACAGAACCAACTATATTGCAATATAAGAAACGAGCAATTTGAGGGGAAATATAAGATAGTAAATATTTTAATTGACTCCTTGTGAATTTATATAGGTTTTTAAATTGGTTAGGCAGTGGTGTTGGATTAGACTGACGGTGTTCAGTTTTGGTAGGCAGAGTTCCAAGCTAGGGCAGGCCACTGTCTACTTGAGCAGTGAATGAGACAAAGAATCTCGTAGCTGTTCCTTTCGCACCCCATGACAGATCTATCCTTGGATACATACCGGCAAAATAACTTGTTAAAATATTAAATTTGCCATGGCTATATGTACAGTTCAGCTCTCCAATTTTAAGTATTTTATAAAACACACCTCATTTTTATGAATTTTTTTAAAAAATTGCTTAAATTTAGGTTGTTAAATGCAAATATCGGACAGAAGAATAAAAGCCTGGGGCCCACATGTTGACGTGCTGGAAGGGAAAAGAGCTATCAAATTGGTGCGTAAGTTCGTGGGAAGGTGCAGCTTCCAGTGACCATCCTTTTTCTTTATCAGTTTATCACAAGCAAACGCCAAGATTGCCACTAAACTAATCCTGCCCCAACCTTCCACTTCTTCCTAATCCTAGCCCGAGCCCATCACCTTCACATGAGATTTCCGCGTTATTCCCGTCCTTGACCATGGTCAATACCAACCCCTCCTCCTCTATAAATACCACCCATCTCGATCTTGCCCAAATGGACAAGATTAGGAATTCCTCGAGGGCTTAATTGCTTAATTTCTTAGAGATGGGCTTCCCCGTAGGTTACTCCGAGATGCAACTCCCACGGCTCCTCCTCCACCTGGTCCTCTTCCTCGGCTCCCTACGCCGGTTTCTTTCCTGGGTCTTCCAAACCGTCGGCCTCGGCGACCTCCTCGACTCCGACGGGCCGGATCCACCGCCCCAGCACATGGGCAGCTTCCGCTTCCGGCCGCCGGAGCACAGGCGCGCCGTGGTCGACGAGGCGCTCCCGGTCGTCCGCTACGAGGAGCTCGCGGCCGAGGGCGAGGTCGGCGAGAGCTGCGCTGTCTGCCTCTACGACTTCGAGGGCGGCGAGGAGGTGCGGCGCCTCGCCAACTGCCGCCACGTGTTCCACCGGGGCTGCCTCGACCGCTGGATGGGGCACGAGCAGCGGACGTGTCCTCTCTGCCGCGCGCCTCTCATGCCGGCGGAGGCGGCGGAGCCGCCGACTGGCGAGCGGAGCTTAGTGGTGGAGCCTTTGGATTACGACTACTTCGATTACCATTTCCCCTCTTCTCCTTCCTCGCCTTTGTCGAGTCCCACTTTGTTTCTGCCTCACCAGCTAATCCCCTCCTCTTAATTGAGTCTTAGATTTGGGCAATTGTACATAGAAAGAGATTAATTCTTGTTACTTGGGTCCTGATTAGGAAATCTAATCTTTGTAGATAATTCCAGCTTTTGTTTGTTGATTGAATTATACTCTTGACCTTTGAGCAATGAAGAACTTCTTCTGTTACTACTTTTTCCCCTCATATCGACAGATAGTTCCCAGTCTTCCATCTTTCAGTTGCAATCTAGTAAAGAACGGATCTAAAATAGTCCTATGATATGAGTGATATTCCAGCATCGTCTTCTCGGAAAAGGCACCCAACTCCTCCGCTTGTTCGGTAGCCACTACAATTAATTACACGGAAGCCAGGCTACAGCACAAGACCTCGCATCCAACCGGAACGTGACACGTTGGTCTAAGGAAGTTGACTCGATCCCTCCATTATTGGTCGAGTAAATCTTGATTAATGGTGCAATTTAAGCACGGAGTTGGGTGTCGGTGTTATCAAAATAATTTACTCCCCAAAATTACACTGGGAGTGGACTCTGTAACCTCTTGTATCACAGGTGGTGTCCTTCCAACTTGCCACGAGTCGGTGGTTGTGTCGGTGTTCTACGGTCAAAGCTGTAAAAGTACAACGGGCTGGGCCTCTCGAGTCTAGATCGTCTCAGACTTTCTTCTATCACTTTTAAGCCCAGCCCAACTAGTAAAATAGATTGGATCGCCCGACAACAAGTGCATTACCTGAAGACTTTTGATTTGGTTGGCCTTTTCTTGTCCATAAGAATCCATTTCTTTTAATTTAATCTAAGACTAAAGGAGGTAGGCTGTCACCTCCTCTGCAATAAAGTTATATTTACATAATGCTTTGCATGTGGTGGACTATTGGTCTTAAGGTGGAATGGATGGAAACTTGGGATGTGAACGAAACAAGTATAATGCCGCAAAATCTTCGTAATGTCCCCCTTTTTCAATGCCCAATATGTCAAATTTGTATAGACGGTAGGTATCTGGTACCGATTTACTTATCACAATAGCAACTGTCATAGTTTATGACAAAATATTGGGCATTTGTTTATTATAAGCAAACTAGGTCAGCATTCTCAACTATAGTTTCCACCTTGACAAATGTTGAAAAAGTTTCAGCGAAAGAAATTAGACAGCAGAGCTCGCTTTCTTATCTAATATCATGGGCGTCACTGACGTTCCACATGCTGGCGATGAGGTTAGTTTTATTTCCTAGTAATCTACTTTAACTTTTTAAGACAAAAGGAGTGAAAGTTCAGGAAAGCTAATCATCACTCGCTCACATCCTCACTTTTAATGAAACCAATAAAAAACTTTACTAGTAAAATTAAATGGCTGCATCGATATTCCGAATTGTTACACCCAACCTCGATAACCAATGGCATGTCGGAGTGCATTAACTACTCACAAGTGAACCCGAATCGCGACAGCTGACGGCCATAAATGAACAATGAAAACCTACTTTGGTGGACAACCTCTAACGCGGACAGATGCCACGCCCTCCTTGAACCACGGCATCCTCAGAGGACTGAAATGCAAAACAGAAACTATTTCCTTCCAAATGTGTAATTGTAATAACTTATTAGCGGCTGGAAAAAGTAAAAAATAATTAAAAAGGAGGGAGGGGGAGAGAGAGAGAGAGAGAGAGAGAGAGAGAGAGAGAGAGAGAGAGAGAGAGAGAGAGAGAGGAAGCGGAGCCATACGGAGAGGATGCTCCACCTGACACAAAGCCACGCCATCCCCCTGTTTTGCTTCTCATTCCGTCTCATCAACTTTCCCTTCTTCCTTCCTCCTCCCATCGCCATTCTACCAATCTTTTGGTTTTATATAAATCGGATTAGTTAACTCGCTTGATCCGAATTAGAGAGCTAGTGGTATCGTCTCTCGGCTCTCGTCTCCCCCACCTGCATTGCTTCGGAGGAGGAGATAGAGATGAAAGGAGATCAAAACCTTAAAGAGACCAACGAAAACTATCCCATTGCTCACAATACCAACAACATGAGGAACATGAGGACCCCATTCGTATGGGGTCTCTACAAACCTAAGCCTCCGTCTCCTTCCCCTCCCCTCCTCTCCTTCTCCCGCCTATTAATCTACGTCGTCTTCCCCATTACCGTCCTCTACCTCTTCTACAATCTCAACCTCCTCCTCTCCTCCTCCTTTATCCCTCCTTGCCCCACCACCACCACCGCCGCCGCCATCTCTTCCATCTCCTCCTCCTCTAACCTCTCGTTCTTCCCTTCACCAGCGAAGACCAACCCCGCCGCCACCGGCCTCCAGCACATCGTCTTCGGCATCGCCGCCTCCGCCTCGCTATGGGAGAAGCGCAAGGAGTACATCAAGCTCTGGTTTAACCCCGGTCAAATGCGCGGCTTCGTCTGGCTCGACAAGCCGGTCAAAGAATTCAACAGCACGACAACTTTTATTAAAGGTCTCCCCATGCTCAAGATCTCCGGCGACACCTCGAAGTTCCCGTACACTCACCGGCAGGGCCACCGCTCCGCGATCCGCATCTCCCGCATTGTCTCAGAGACCTTCCGCCTCGGCCTTCCCAATGTGCGGTGGTTCGTCATGGGCGACGACGACACCGTCTTCGTCCCGGACAACTTGGTTCGCGTCCTCTCCCAGTTCGACTACCGCTTGCCCTACTACATTGGGTCACTTTCCGAAAGTCACCTCCAAAACATTTACTTCTCCTATGGCATGGCCTACGGCGGCGGCGGCTTCGCCATAAGCCGCCCACTCGCCGCAGCTCTAGCCAAGTAAGGAAACTCTATACGTTTATTAATATTCGTCGAAATCAATGTATGAAGCTTAGAATTTCGTTGGTTAAATAATAGGATTCAGGATGGGTGTCTCCATCGTTACCCGGCGCTTTATGGAAGTGATGACCGGATCCAGGCGTGCATGGCGGAGCTCGGCGTGCCGCTAACGAGGCACCCGGGATTCCACCAGTACGACGTCTACGGCGATCTCCTCGGCCTCCTCGCCGCGCACCCCGTCGCGCCGCTCGTCTCTCTCCACCACCTCGACGTCGTGCAGCCGGTGTTCCCATCGGAGCCCTCCCGCGCGGCCGCCCTCCGACGTCTCTTCGACGGCCCCGTACGGCTCGACTCCGCCGGCGTCGTCCAGCAGTCGATATGCTACGACCGGGAGCGGAGGTGGACGGTATCGGTGTCATGGGGGTTCGCCGTCATGGTGGTGCGCGGCGTCATGTCGCCGCGGGAGATGGAGATGCCGGCGAGGACGTTCCTGAACTGGTACCGGCGCGCCGACTACACGGCGTACGCGTTCAACACCCGCCCCGTGGCGCGGAACCCCTGCCAGAGGCCCCACGTGTACTACCTCGCAGCGGCACGGCGCGACGCCCGGAGGAGGACCATCGTGACGGAGTACGAAAGGCACCGTGAGAAGCACCCGGTCTGCCGGTGGAAGGTGGCCGACCCAGCTGAGTTGCTAGACCGGGTCGTGGTCCTCAAGAAGCCCGACCCGGGATTATGGGACAGAGTACGTCATTTTGAATGATTAACATTGTAGAATTATAATTTACATAAGTTCTAAAGTTTTGTTTATGTAAATGTTTTCTTTCGGTGCAGTCTCCGAGGAGGAATTGCTGCAGAGTGTTGTCGTCGCCCAAGGGAGGGAAGAGGGGAGATCGAACGATGACCGTTGATGTGGGGGTGTGCAGGGAAGCGGAGTTTAGTCAGATATAGGTGTCGTTATCCTTCCACTTCTTTCATTAAATCCTCTTTTCTATAATCTACTGTAATGGGCCTACACTGTATAAATTTGGTCCTTTTAGGTTCTTACAAACATATAAAATTTTTGGAACACCTCATTTGGAAAAAAAAAAACTATTTACTTCTTTCTTTTCTTCTCTATATCCGAATGGGCTGTATCACAGTATCAGTATCCTATATACGCGTCCTCCAACTAGCAACTAGTTCTAGGACAGGGCTTATTTCATCAAAGGTCGTCGGTTCGCCGTGATTCGTGCATACCCGTACATTAATCAAGGGAAATGAGGACGACTCGGGACCGTTGGATCACCCCCCCAAGGCCTACGTGCCGTGCTTCTGGTCGTGGGTCCCATCGGAAGGCGCGGAGGTGACCGGTGAAAGTGGAAGGGTGGCAATTCGGTAATTAATTGAACCGGAGGATACTATTTTGTCTGTTACGTGGCATCGAGAGAATGCGAGAGAATAGCCATCCTGACAGTTGATCACGTCCGTTGATTGGTGTCCCAGTTTATCACGCTCTCTGCTTCGAGATTCGAGATGCCGAACTTCGTGCATTTTATATGTTACCCTTAAGAAAATCTCTTATTTGTTTATATACTTCTCTAAAGATTGCAAATATTACTCTTAAAACCTATATTGTTTGACATAGATATCTCTATCGCGATCGTTTGATAAAAAGTTGTTAATTAATGAAATATTTAGTCTAAAAAATGTTTCTTTTATCTTCCTTAGATTGTCTGGTATAGTTAGCAAAATTAATAGGATAAATCAATCATTAAAATCATAATTAATTGGGAGAGTAACCAATTTGTATTATCTATGGTTAAATTAAGAATTTTGACGAATCACTGTAGGGGCATCTATAAAAAAAATTGATCTTGGTAGGCACATATTCAAATACATAGTTTATAGAGCTATATAAGTAAATAAGAGATTTATTTGGAGGTATACATGTAAAAAAAAAAACTATGTGGCCGTTTCGATGCTGGATAATAAAAATTAGGATAAGGATAAATTAAATATTTCTCACGGGAATGTGTTATCTATATACTTTTTATTTAGTTTTTTATTATAAAAATAATTATATAATTGATTGAATAAAAATAGTTGATAAGAAATAATGTTTAGTCGTGATAGTTGACACAACTGAAAATAATGATCAGATTGATTTTACTACCATTTCCTTCAGTTAAATTAATAGAAATTTATTTATTTATTTTTTAAAAAGAGAATTCAATCTGGAGAACAAAATAGTCAAAGTAAATTTAGAAATAAAGATATACGTAAAAAAATTTAAATAAAGAAAAACCATGGACAAAAATAAATTCATTAGGCATGATATATAATATAATGATAGACCAAATGAGACTTTATGTTACCACATTTTCATATTGTACATGCATTGCCATCTAATGGGTCTTTTATAAGACAAACTACAAGTAGCACCTCTGTGTGATTCTCTATTTAACATAGTATATCTATTTAGGTCTCTTAGTGTGCCCACCTCAAACATTTGTTCACCATCTGAAACTCTAGACTTCCATATTTTTATACAGACATCTAAAATCTATATTATTCTCCTAATTATATTAGGTTACAATCCTAATCCCATTAAGATCTCTCATAATATAACTAAAATAATTATCATCATCCCCTACTCCCGCAATAATTAAGATTCAAGATATGGATGCACTAGTATTATTACTAGTCAAATTATAGCTCCTCATGAAGAGACATAGTCTAACAATCTCCCTCTACAATTCAATCTATTCTTAACTTTCGTTGTCCTTCACTAGCAAACCTACCTTTATATGTATTTTTATCGTCACCACACGATCTTGATGTCAACATTATCTACTATTCTCAACCAAGCCTTGTGCAGAATTTTTTTTTTCCAATCACTTTACTAGTCTTAAAAGTTCTATCCTTTTGTGCCTTAGTTACTTTTCATGAATAACAGCTGATTTACTCATCTGAGCGTGTGCATCAAATTCACCCATCATTGTCCTAACCCAAGACTCCTGTTCCACCAAGTATAACTAAGCTTGAGCACCGATTCTACATGTTTGAACTAAATTGCCGCCTACCATGACATCTCTGAAAATATCTCATATTCATCAAAACCACTAAATTGTTTGCACCATACTACTTCAAAAGGTACTTTACAATCGTTGAAAACTTGCTATAAAATCACTTATTAGAATTTCCTGCATCCATAGAATTAATATCACTTATTATGCATAACCTAATAATAACCGTCAGAAAAGTTCTCGCATTACATGTGTGATCTGATATTGCTAAAAACTATAAGAGAAGAAATTAATCATAATTTAACTAAAAATACTTTCTATCATCTCATACTCTATCAAGGATAAATAAGACAGAGATTAACTAACATTATTAGTCATACTAGAACTCCACCTTAGAAGACATAATCCAATAGATAGAATTATATTTCCTTTTAATATAATTTCTTCATTTTGTTTACATTGAGCAATGACAGCTATATTCGTAAAGCGCTATAGAGACTAGAGAGAGTCCACAAATAAAGGAGGGGCTTCTTTATGTATACTTTAATTCGACGACGACGGCGAGGTGATTTTTCCGAATAAATCTGAAACACTCACAAGCTAAACAAAAAGGGGGTCAGCCCCAGACTCAAAGACTGGAGAGTCAAGCGATGGATAGTCTACGCTTAGTCTTTCTTTACAATTTCTGAACATCATCTCACTAGGGGTAGCAATTGGTCCGCATCATGTTCATCAAGATATTTCAGCGTTGCCTGCTTGCAGCACCCATGACCCATCCAAGAGTTGGAGATTCTCATGCTTAAGAGGAATGTAATAAGACACCTGAGTGAGATGGCCGTTTTGGTATATCAAACTAAACTTTCTACTTAGGATGTGATTACTAAGTCTGCTTGAGTTTAATTGTATGATGTATCCTTCTTTTCGTAATCTATAGCTAGTGACACATTTCTTTTTAAGAAAAATTACAATTAAATTGAGTTTAATGGTCGCGTCTTCTTTTTGATATTTCTAGTGCTTGTATGACTGACGTGTAACTAGCTGATTTTTTTATTATCATTTTATTTAAATAGAATCAAGATTTGCTCCGGAAACAAAGCGTACGAGTTGCCCCGTTAAATTTAATGATATAATAAAAATATATAAAATAATGGTAATTGGTTACATTTTTGTAAATGAACTCCTATAATTTTCATTATTTTTATAATTAATTCTTATATTTAATTTTTTATCTCAATGATTGCTCTCTATAATTTAGATTAAAAAGAATTAAAAAGGTTGTAATAAAATAACATTTCTAGAACACCAGGATCTTTCCAATAAAATTGAAATCATAAATTTATGCAATCGCTGCTATATTATTAACACAGTGAGCTTTCCACACTAGCTAACCAAACTAGTTTATTTTAAATTTTATTTATCAAAATACATACAAAAATAGTTTATTTTATTATAGCAATACTAAAATGCTTAACTGTTAAATGTTTTAGTAAAACACCTAATTGTTAACTATTTTTCTAAGTAAAACTTTTCTAGACTAAGGAATATGAAGTATTATATAAATAGTTTCAATAAAAACGCTAATAAAATTAGCATTTTATTAAAAAAATAATGATCGTAATAATTAAAATAGACTCATTTTGATATTTAAATTTTAGTATTATCTACTTTAGTAAATAAATTAAAAAAATAGATATATTTCTGTCAACAACTACCTTTTAAATCTGCGCTACATCTTTCCATTATACTGCATCCATGAAGCAAGCCCCACTACCAGCGTCCACACCACTTTATACCTCCATTCCATTTTCCACCGTCACTTGTCCCCCCCTCTCCCTCCCTTCCTGAAACTGATTTCTCGTCCATGACAATGGAGCCACTTGTTCGCGTAGCACTTCTCCTCCTCTTTCTCTTCCCCTTCTCCACTTCTTTCTCTCCCAACACGACCTTCTTTCTCTCTTGCGGTTCCACTTCTTCCTCGTACTTCGCACACGACTTCGCTACTCGTACTTTCCACCCCGACTCCCTTTACCTCTCCGGCTCCAATTCCCGCTCCCTCTCCAACCCCATACCCTCTTCCTCACCCTCTCTCTACTCCACCGCTCGCCTCTCCACTTCGTCCTTAACCTACCAATTCTCCGTCTCCTCCCCCGCCTCCTACGTCCTCCGCTTCCACTTCCTTCCTTTCTCTCCTTCCCTGTCCTCCGCCCGCTTCAACGTCTCTGTCTACTCCTCCGCGTCGAACTCCTTCGTCCTCCTCTCCGATTTCTCCGTCACCAACACCAATTCCCCCACGATCAAAGAATTCTTCCTTTGGGTCGACTCCTCTTCGCTCGAAGTCAAATTCTCCCCTTCCTATCCCAGCTCCTCCGCCTTCGTCAACGCCATCGAGCTCTTCACTGCCCCCACCGAGCTCCTCAGCAACTCAAAGCCCTTGCGAGTAAATTTATCCGAGTCCTTCAGCCAATTAGCCCACCAAGCCCTCGAGACCGTTCACCGGGTCAACGTCGGCGGCGGCGAGATCACCCCGGCAAACGACAGCCTATGGCGAACTTGGCTTCTCGATAGCGGCTTCCTCTACTCAAAACACCAGTCTTTGGCGAATTTTACGAGCCAACCTATCAATTACAACTCCGTGACGCGAGAGATAGCCCCCGATTTCGTCTACGATGCCGCCCGGACCATGAACATCGACGCGCTCGCTTTGAAGTCCAATCCATTAATCAACTTCAACGTAACGTGGACTTTTCCGGTCACTCCGGGCTACAAGTACCTTATTCGTATGCATTTTTGCGACTTCATATCTCCGACGTTCACCTCGGTCGTCAACCAAGAGCTCAAGTTCAACGTCTACATCCAGGACTTCACGGCATACCAAGATCTCGACCCGCAAACTTTCACGTCCCAGCTCGCAGAGGCCTTCTACGTGGACTTCATCATCGACGCCCAGACTTACAATCGCATCAATGTTAGCATTAGCCGTTCGCTCCAGAGCAATGCTGTCAAGAATGCAATACTAAATGGATTAGAGATCATGAAGGTAAACAACTCCTTTGGAAGCCTTAATGGAACCTTTAATACAGTTTCAGGACAAGGAGATAGCGGCAAGAAGCACGTCTATGTTGCTGTTGTGATCGGCTCTGTTCTCGGTTGCCTCGTCGTTGTGGGCATAATTCTTGGCGTCCTCATAGTCTTCTGCAGGAGAAGGGCACCAAAGACTGCGCCTACAGCAAAGGAGACTCCCATGTCATGGTCTCCTTACAGGGACCGAGGCGTCAACTCTGTAAACCCCTCCAGCACCACCAACGGCTCCGCACCGACCGCCTCGCCGCGGCTAAATTTGGGGCTCCTCATAACCTTCGACCGGATCAGTTCCGCAACGGGCGGCTTCGACGAGTACAACGTCATCGGCGTCGGCGGGTTCGGGAAAGTCTACAAGGGCGTCCTCACCGACGGCACCAAGATCGCGGTCAAACGCGGCATGCCGGGATCGAAGCAGGGCTTCCCGGAGTTCCAGACCGAGATCGAGGTCTTGTCGGGAATTCGCCACCGGCATCTCGTCTCGCTGATCGGGTACTGCGACGAGAAGTCGGAGATGATACTCGTATACGAGTACATGGAGAAAGGGCCGTTAAGAGAGCACTTGTATGGCTCCGAATTGCCATCTTTATCATGGAAGCAGAGGCTTGAGATATGCATAGGTGCAGCAAGAGGACTCCACTATTTGCACACTGGCTATTCTCACAATATAATCCATCGCGACGTGAAATCTACCAACATTTTGCTAGACGAAAGCTTCGTTGCGAAGGTCTCGGATTTCGGACTCTCGAGAGAAGGACCTTCCTACGAACAGACCCATGTAAGCACTGCGGTTAAGGGCAGCTTTGGCTATCTAGATCCCGAATACTTCAAGACCCAACAGCTTACAGATAAATCCGATGTCTACTCCTTCGGTGTCGTGCTCTTAGAGATCCTCTGTGCTAGGCCTGCCATTGACAACACTCTTCCAAGAGAGCAAATCAACCTGGCAGAGTGGGCTTTGGATTGGCAAGCAAGAGGGCAGCTCGGGAAAGTGATCGATCCGAAGCTCGTGGGGAAGATCAACGAGAATTCGCTGAGGAAGTTCGGCGAAACCGCGGAGAAGTGCCTCGCAGATTATGGCGTTGACAGGCTTGCCATTGGAGACGTGTTGTGGAACTTGGAGTACGCATTGCAGCTCCAGGAGACTGAGGTGAGAAGGGAGCCTTACGAGGACAGTGGGAATGTGGACTCGAATGTTTTGGGCTTTTCGGTTGGAGTAATGAGGAGGATTCCTCCTACAAGTGTGGGTTTACCTGAAGGAGGAGGAAGAGGAGTTGAGATGAGCGTGGTGAGTGATTTGGATATGACAAGAAGTAATGTCTTCTCCCAGTTGATAACTGATGAAGGAAGATGAGCTCATGATTTAGGATTGTGCTTACTATTATTGTTGCAAGAAGAAGAACATCGTCTGTGTAGAATTGATTACTATGCTATTGTTAATGCAAGAAAATGATTTGGTTTGAAGGGCAGAGCTAAATACGGAAGAAAAAAAAAAGAGAGATTCATTTAGAGGTATAAATGTAAAAAAATCTAATAAAAATATTACGATAACTATGTGGCCGTTTTGATGCTGGATAATAAAAATTATGATAATGGTAAATTAAACATTTCTCCGGGAATGTGTTGTCTATATTTTTTTAGTGTTTAGTTAGAAAAAGAATAATAAATATAATGATATATGAAGAAAAATAATTGATAATAAATAATGTTTAGTTATGATAGTTTGACACAAAGGATAATAATTATTTGATTGATCTTACTACCATTCCCTTGAGTTAATGTAAATAGAATTTTTTTTTCTGAGAAGTGAATCTAATCTCGCTGAAAATTTCTACTTCTTTGTGACTTAATTTCTTTTTATGAAGAACCGCTATTTCACTCAATTGTGCATGATAATCTCGCTAAACACTATAAGAAAAAAAAATCATAGTAAACTCAGATATAAAAATATACGTGAAAACTCCCTTATTAAGAAAAAAAAGTAGTGAATCCACTTTGAAAAAAAATAGTGAATCCACTTTTAAAAAAAATAGTGAATCCACTTTGAAAGGGACATAGTAAAATGATCATAATGCATCACGAATAAAACAACTCAGGAAATACACTCATTTGTACATAATCGACTACTATAAACTGATAATTATTTAGGTATCGGGTGCCTCTATGCTCATCTTGCACCACTCGTGTATTTCTTACACTTTACATCTCTAAGTGACTTCCTATGCAGTACTTTATATATTCATTTCAAACTCTCAATATGTCCACCAGGTGTCTTTGTTTGCCATTTAAAATTCTTTCTAATTTTAGAATTTTTATAAATCACACTCTACATTTTACCTATTTTATGATTCGCATCTCGTATTTGAGGATTTTATAACACGACCTCTCCTTTTCCCTATAATGTTGATTTAACATCCTGAGTTAACTTAACCTAATCATAATCAAACTGAATGATATCAGAAAGAGAATATTTTGTTATAATCCACTATGTAATTTATAATATTTCTAAATTACCCTTGTACTTATCTCTAATTTTTTTCATAACATTAACATCTATACTTGTTACTTTTTCTTAAACCATGGAGAACATCACCTAAATGCCAAGCCAATCTTAGAGCTTCCAAACTCAAAGTCATGGAGATCTTAGAGCTCTCCAAACGCCAAGTCGATTTTGTTGTTTGCGACCTCAAAGATGGGGAGGGAGATGAAGAAAATTTGGGAAAACATGGAGAAAAAAAAAGTTTGAACTATAGAGATAAAGAAAAATAAGTAAAGTTAGGGGAAGCATCTAAGGCTTGTACGTGGCAGTGATTTTGGGGGATTCTTATGGGTTGTGGGTTTTGATATTATAATTTTGTGATAATAGGATTTAGATTTTGTGGGGTTATGGTTTAGTTCGGGGAAGAAAGATTTTGTGGGGATTTAAGTTAGATCAAAACTTTTTAAAGGTATTTTAGTAATCTTTAAACTAGATCACATAAACTATATAATATAGTTAATATCAGTTAGGTAAAGTAACATTGGGGCGTTAAATGAATATTATAGAAAAAATGAGAGATAGCGTTATAAAATCCCTAAAGACATAGTCCGAATAAAAAAATAAGCAAAATATAGGGTGTGATTTGTAAAAATCCCTATAGTTTTATTTAGACATCCAAAATATATGCCATTCTCTTAGTATAATTAATATACACTCCTAATTCTATTATAAAATATCTCATACTAATCTCATAATTTAACTAAAAAACTTTCTATCATCTCGTACTCTATCGAGGATATATAAGACCTAGATTAACTAATATTATTAGTCATACTAGAACTCCACTAGAGAAGACATAATCCAATACATAAAATTATATTTCTTTTTAATATAATTTCT
Organism: Typha latifolia; assembly: GCF_019914945.1. Lineage (NCBI taxonomy): Eukaryota > Viridiplantae > Streptophyta > Magnoliopsida > Poales > Typhaceae > Typha > Typha latifolia. The sequence continues at coordinate 10,967,944 of NC_133093.1, read as the reverse complement.
TTCTCTTTCATTTTGTTTTCATTGAACAATGACCGCTATATTGGCAAAGCGCTACAGAGACGAGAGAGTCCACAAATAAACGAGGGACTTATTTATGTATACTTTAATTCGCCGACGACGGCGAGTTAGATTTTTCCGAATAAATCTGAAACACTCACGAGCTAAACAAGAAAGGGGTCAGCCCAAGACGCAAGACTGGAGAGTCAAGCGATGGATAGTCTACGCTTAGTCTTTCTTTACGACTTCTGAACATCATCTCACAAGGGGTAACATCATGTTCATCAAGATATTTCAGCGTTGGCTACTTGCAGCACCTATCACAGAGTTGGAGATTCTCAGAAGACCATTCATCTAATTTCAAGATTTTTTTTAGTTTTGTTTTTATTTTAGTCTCATGCTTAAGAAGAATGTAATAAGACACCTGATTGAGATGGCCGTTTTGGTATATCTAACTAAACTTTGCCACTTGGTTCACTCGAGTTTAATTGGATTCTTCCTCCTTTCCACACGTACCCTTGAACCAGTCTTTCATATATGTTTGTAATCTTAGTTATATCTTCTTTTTGATATTTCTAGTACTTATATTTAAGACAAAGCATTCGAGTTGCCCCGTTAAATATAACGAAATAAAAAATATATATAATATAATGGTACTATGCAAATTGTTAGGTTCCGTGGGGACAACAATTCTTTTATAACCGATCCCGTAGTTTAATTTTAATATGATTCATGTTGCTTGCCATTTTATGTCATCAGTCCTTTTGGTCACATTTTTGTAAAATAACTCCTATAATTTTCATTTATTTTTATAATTAATCTTAAATTTTATTTTATGCTAGATCAAAAAGAATTAGAAAAAGGTGGTAATAAACACGAGGATGTTTCGAATTAAATTGAAAACCTTATGAATTGATTCTACGAACTTGAAAATGGTGGAGACTTGACTTTGATTTTCTCCTATAATTTTTTATTTTTCATGTATAAAGTTGTAAGAAATTCATGTAATCACTACTATAATTATTAACACAATGAGATTTCCACACTAATTGCCCTAAATTGTTTTTGAACAAACTAGTTTTATTTTAAAATTTATTTATCAAAATAGAAAACACTTAAATTTAAATACTAAAATTTAGATCTATTTTATTATAGTCCTAAATAAAATACTTAACTATTAAGTATTTTAGTAAAATGTTTAACTGTTAAAAAAAAATTTAAGTAAAACTTTTCAAGACTAATAAATATGAATGTATTTCAATAAAAATGCTGATAAAATTAATTTTTTATTAAAAAAATACCGACTTTATTAGCGTTTGAAATAGAATGACTTAGACTGATTTTGATATTTAAATATGTGTTATATATTTTAGTAAAAGAATTAAAAAATAGATATTTTTCTGTCAACAGCTCCGTAAGCCTGCAGTACATCTTCCATTATAGCGCATTAACGAAGCATGCCCCACAACCCGCTTCCATACCACTTTCGACGTTTATTCCATTTCAACTCAGTCTATATATGAAATAAGGACTCTTAAATAATAATAAAAAAATCCACTACTACAATTATTAGCACATAGAGAGTTCCACACGTGACCAACCCGAGTCTCTCTGGTACATCTTCCATTATACCACATCAATTAAGTAGGCTCTGTCACTCACAGCCCACCGTTCCATTTCCACCATCACTTGTCCATCTCCCCACTCCCTTCCCCAAACTGATTTCTCATCCGTGACCATGGAGACTCTTCTTCGCCTGACACTTCTCCTCGTCTATCTCTTCCCCTTCTCCGCTTCTTTCTCCCCCAACAAAACCTACTTCCTCTCTTGCGGCTCCACTTCCTCCTCCCCCTTCCCCAACGACTCCCCTCCTCGCACTTTCGTCCCGGACTCCCCTTACCTCTCTGATTCCAATTCCCGTTCCCTCTCCAACCCCATACCCTCTTCCTCACCCTCTCTCTACTCCACTGCTCGCCTCTCCACTTCCCCCTTCACCTACCAATTCAACGTTTTCTCCGCCGCCTCCTACGTCCTCCGCTTACACTTCCTCCCCTTCTCCTCTTCCCTCTCCTCCGCTCGCTTCAACGTCTCCGCCTCGAACCGCTTCGTCCTCCTCTCTGACTTCTCCGCCACCAACACCACTTCCCCCGTCGTCAAAGAATTCTTCCTCTGGGCCGACTCCTCTTCGCTCGAAGTCAAATTCTCCCCTTCCTCTCCCAGCTCCTCCGCCTTCGTCAACGCCATCGAGCTCTTCACTGCCCCCACCGAGCTCCTCAGCAACTCAAAGCCCTTGCTGGTAAATTTATCCGAGTCCTTCGGCCAATTAGCCCACCAAGCCCTCGAGACCGTTCACCGGGTCAACGTCGGCGGCGGCGAGATCACCCCGGCAAACGACAGCCTATGGCGAACTTGGCTTCTCGATAGCGGCTTCCTCTACTCAAAAGACCAGTCTTTGGAGAATTTTACTAGCCAACCTATCAAATACAACTTCGTGACGCGAGAGATAGCCCCCGATTTCGTCTACGCTACCGCCCGGACCATGAACATCGGCGCGCTCGCTTTGAAGTCCAATCCATTGATCAACTTCAACGTAACGTGGACTTTTCCGGTCACTCCGGGCTACAAGTACCTAATCCGTATGCATTTTTGCGACTTCATATCTTCGACGTTCACCTCGGTCGTCAACCAAGAGCTCAAGTTCAACGTCTACATCCAGGACTTCATGGCATACCCAGATCTCGACTCGCAAATTTTCACGTCCCAGCTCGGAGAGCCCTTCTACGTGGACTTCATCATCGACGCCCAGACTTATAATCACATCAATGTTAGCATTAGCCGTTCGCTCCAGAGCATTGTTGTCAAGAATGCAATATTAAATGGATTAGAGATCATGAAGGTAAACAACTCCGTTGGAAGCCTCAATGGAACCATTAATACCGTTTCAGGACAAGGAGATGACCGCAAGAAGCATGTCTCCTTTGCTGTTGTGATCGGCTCTGTTCTTGGTGGCCTCCTCGTCGTCGGCATAATTCTTGGTGTCCTCATAGTCTTCTGCAGGAGTAGGGCACCAAAGACTGCGCCAAAAGCAAAGGAGACTCCCTTGTCATGGTCTCCTTACAGGGACCGAGGCGTCAACTCTGTAAACCCCTCCACTACCACCAACGGGTCTGCACCGACCGCCTCGCCGCGGCTAAATTTGGGGCTCCTCATATCCTTCGATCGGATCAGTTCCGCAACGGGCGGCTTCGACGAGTACAACGTCATCGGCGTCGGCGGGTTCGGGAAAGTCTACAAGGGCGTCCTCACCGACGGCACCAAGATCGCGGTCAAACGCGGCATGCCGGGATCGAAGCAGGGCTTCCCGGAGTTCCAGACCGAGATCGAGGTCTTGTCGGGAATTCGCCACCGGCATCTCGTCTCGCTGATCGGGTACTGCGACGAGAAGTCGGAGATGATACTCGTATACGAGTACATGGAGAAAGGGCCGTTAAGAGAGCACTTGTATGGCTCCGAATTGCCATCTTTATCATGGAAGCAGAGGCTTGAGATATGCATAGGTGCAGCAAGAGGACTCCACTATTTGCACACTGGCTATTCTCACAATATAATCCATCGCGACGTGAAATCTACCAACATTTTGCTAGACGAAGGCTTCGTTGCGAAGGTCTCGGATTTCGGACTCTCGAGAGAAGGACCTTCCTACGAACAGACCCATGTAAGCACTGCGGTTAAGGGCAGCTTTGGCTATCTAGATCCCGAATACTTCAAGACCCAACAGCTTACAGATAAATCCGATGTCTACTCCTTCGGTGTCGTGCTCTTAGAGGTCCTCTGTGCTAGGCCTGCCATTGACAACACTCTTCCAAGAGAGCAAATCAACCTGGCAGAGTGGGCTTTGGATTGGCAAGCAAGAGGGCAGCTTGGGAAAGTGATTGATCCGAAGCTCGTGGGGAAGATCAACGAGAATTCGCTGAGGAAGTTCGGCGAAACCGCGGAGAAGTGCCTCGCAGATTATGGCGTTGACAGGCCTGCCATTGGAGACGTGTTGTGGAACTTGGAGTACGCATTGCAGCTCCAGGAGACTGAGGTGAGAAGGGAGCCTTACGAGGACAGTGGGAATGTGGACTCGAATGTTTTGGGCTTTTCGGTTGGAGTAATGAGGAGGATTCCTCCTACAAGTGTGGGTTTACCTGAAGGAGGAGGAAGAGGAGTTGAGATGAGCGTGGTGAGTGATTTGGATATGACAAGAAGTAATGTCTTCTCCCAGTTGATAACGGATGAAGGAAGATGAGCTCATGATTTTGAATTGTGTTCTATTATTGTTTCAACTTGCAATAAGATGTGCGTCTGTGTAGAAATAGTAGTTGATTACTATGCTGTGGTTAATGCAAGAAAATTATATGCAAGTCTTGTTCCCAATTATATTTATGCTATAAGATTTGATCTCTTTTGTGCACGACTGCATTAACTCCCCGAAGATTTTTATTGTTTGCTGCTCGACTTCTCAGGGAATGGAACATCTATTCTGCAATGCAAGTTTTTTATGTCCGGCGACCCACAAATTATTGTTATCTACAAAATTACTAGAACAGATTAATTTAAAAGATAATTATATTTAAATTTATTTAATTATTGTATAATTTCACAATAACCTCATGGAACATTCTCAACTACATAATTTTTTTAATATATTTTTTGTAGTTGTTTATTTAAAGATATCATATGACTATCATGATTGGTTTAGACACTCAAAAAAGTTATTTTTCATTTAAAAAAGAGGTGATAAATTGCTGAATCAATATTTTTTATGTATATCTAATTAGTGGAGAAGATATTAAATAATTAAGTCAAAATATAATAAAAAATAAAAATAAAGAAGTAGATGTGAAATTGCATGATAATTTTAGGGGCTAGCCGTAATTATCTACACGATTAATTAAGAAAGGCCACGGGAAGCTATGAGACAAGCACGAACCGAAACCAAGAGCACGTTGAGGCTAGTCGTGTGGGTCCCACCCAACGCTTGCAGTCTTGCACCCACCTCATCCGCTTTCACTTCTACCCTTCCTCCACCTCGGATTAAAACCTCTCGGTCTTTCCACGTTGCCGCTTACGCAATCTCCCTACTCTCCAATTTCGGTACCTCGGTGCCGGTCTTGAAGGAGTTCCTCATCCTGGTTGATGCCAAAAATCTCGTGGTATCGTTTTTCCTCGCAGAAAAGTCCTTCTTTGCCTTACAACGCCATCGAAGTTGTATCGACTCTGGGAGATCTCATCGTCGACGAGCTTGGTAAAACTTGACCAAATGAGATTTTTAATGGCCTTTCGATGCAGTCATTTAAAATATTTATCGGATCAACATTGGAGGCGCAAAGGTGACTCCTTTCAATGATACTCTGTGGAGGACTTTGGTTCTTGACACCGAAGGCGTAGGTTTTGTCAAGTTGGATTCTTTTTCATCCAAGACTGTGCCCTTCAGTGGAAGGATTAGTCACCGCAAGTATGGAGTCGGTTAGAAGGTGACGCCAGATGATGTTTACAGTACCGTTAGAGTGTCTGATTTCGATCACAACATTACTTGGGTTTTCCTGTAAGTTTAGTTTATAGTTACTTTGTCCGAATTCATTTCTGTGACTTTTCTAGTGTAGCTTTGAATCAGCTGTATTCAACATCTATGTTAATGGGTATCTGCCATTCAAAAATTTCAATCTCTCTGATGCAACTGGTCAACTAGTGGCTTCACCCTCGTATATAAATTTTGTTAGATTTTAGTGTTGGTAAATATGTACAAAATAATCTAAGTATTTATATATATATATATATATGAGTATTTATACAAGTTTTGAAGTATTTGGATGGAAGATTTTTAAGATCTAAATGAGACAAATCACTGAGTTCGCACCGCGTTTGCATTACATTTAAACTCACTTTGACCATGTTCGAACACGGGCTCAAGCGTTCACACATATAGAGACGGTGCATTGGCCGTTCAAATGCATCTTGGATGTGTTCATAGCGCATTTGCACATACAAAGGTTGTACATTGGCTGTTCAAACGTACCATGCATGCGTTCACATATACAAATGGGTGTATTTGCGCGTTTGATCACACCTGAAAAGATAAGTCAACTCGTTTGAATGCACGCATACCATGTTTGAACTCACACGGGCTTCGTTTGAATGCCCCTTCGTAATATGATAAGTTTGGACGCCATGAGTTTTGTTTTAATTTAAATTTGACTCTATCTTGTTAATTTATATAAGGGTTAGGATGTCTTAACCCTAGAGGAGAGTTGATGATTACTTTTGAAAAGAATCTGTTGGAGCTATAATATTCTTCCAGCAATAATGTCCATCTTTTTTTCAACGCACTAATTTTTCGTCTTAAAGGTAATCTAGAGAAGAGTCAATCTCAAGGGCTACTAAGATTAGGGATCAATTACGGAAAGCGGTGAATCGCGGATTCTAGCTAGCAAGACTGAGTGAAACAAAGTCGTGATGATCGATGGATTATTTTGTAAGTTAGTGTTGTAACTGTTACAAGTTTAGTGATTGATTTTGATCCGTAGTTTTTTTTAAAATTTTTCTAAGTAAAATTTTTTTGTTCTTCTTTGCTTTACTTTTTCATATTTTTTCTGCATATTTACTTAAGTAAATAATTAAAATTATTATTTAAAGTTTAGATACAAAGACATTCTAAATTTTTTCAAAATTTGTTGCGGATGGGGATATCTTGGAGTTTCGGAAGTGGCCCTTCTAAGCTGAGAAATCCTTCACGTGTCCCTGGCTTGCTGAATGGCCTCGAGATTAGGAAAATGAACAATACATTTGGCAACCTTGACGGGCAAGTCCCTCTTGTTTTGACTATGGATATCAATTCTTTTAGAATCGATCCCCGTAGTTTAATTTCAACATATTTCATGTTGCTTGCAATTTTATGTCGTCACTCCTTGTGGTTACATATTTCAAGAGTAACTCTTATAATTTTCAATATTTTCATAATTCATTCTTATATTTTTTATTTTATCTCAATGTTTGCTCTCTATAACTTAATTTAAAAAGGATAATAAAATCACATTTCCAACGAGGATATTTCCTATAAAGTTGAAATCATATGATTTGATTCGATAAGCTTTAAAATGGTGGAGACTAGCTTTGTATTTCTCGTATAATTTCTCATCTTTCATGTATTAAATTGTAAGAAATTCATGCGATCATGGTCGCAAAGAATAGACATGATCATCGGGCGGGCCGGGCTCTTCGGGCCAATCGGGCTTAAGTATTTGTCCATGGCCCGACCCACCAATCACTCGAGCCGGGCTAGAATAGTCTAGCCCGTTACTGCTCGTTGGCCCGTGAGAGATCGGGCTAACCGGTCGGGCCGGGCCGGCCTGACCCACCAATCACTTGGCCCAACCCATATTTTAGCTATTTTTAGAATTTTTTAACTATTAGCTTATTTTAAAAAATATATATTTATATTCCTCCATTTTAAAAAAATTAAAATAAATTAAATTTTTTTTTAAATGTGTGCTTAAAATAATGCAAAATGGTATAATACCAAAATATTTTTTACTGTAACAGTGGTAAATTATCAGAGCGAGAAGGGCAAAGTCTGTAGCAGACGGGCGGGCTTAGTTGCGGGCCAAACGGGCAGGCTTTCGGGCCGGGTCGGGCGGGCAAAGAGCTAGCCCGTGCCGCCCATGGGTAGTTCGGGCTCGGGCCGGGCTGGGCCTAAACCGGGTCCGGGTCGGGTCGGGCCGGGCACGGGCGAACTAGGCCATTTGATCATGTCTAGCAAAGAATCAGTCTAAGGATTTTTTTTTTAAATGTTGCAAATAATCCACTATTTCAATAGGTCATGCGATCGACTCTAACTCTAAATAATTATTCCGGATAAAATTATTTAGCGATTAGAAGTGGCTTGGCTCAATGATTTAGCTTAGCTGATGATTTAGTTGTACGGTTGACTTGGAGGAGCAGCTCGGCAACACCATGAGCTTGGAGCAAATATCTCAGCAGCGTTAATTTGGCTTAGTATATTGACTAAAGTTTTATGAGGTCTTATTATATTTATATATAAGGATGATTGACTTTTTATTCAGTTTAAATCTAGCTTTCGGGTTCTTAAACGATAATAAAAAAATTACATAAAAATTACTAGTGTTTTTCACGTGACTTTGGTAGCTTAGTTTGGCTATAAGCGAATAGGTTCGGCAGTACCTCAATAATATGGTTTGAAAGTTTGATTTAATATTATTGCTAATTATATAGTAGCTCAATAAGATGATTATTCTGTGACTTTTTTTCGAAATCTAGTTAATTTATATTTAGGAAGGATGTCAGTCTATATCTGAAATAAGGACTCTTAAATAATAATAAAAAATCCACTACTACAATTATTATCACATAGAGAGTTCCACACTGACCAACCCGAGTCTCTGGTACATCTTCCATTATACCACATCAATTAAGTAGGTTATGTCACTCACAGCCCACCGTTCCATTTCCATCATCACTTGTCCATCTCCCCACTCCCTTCCCCAAACTGATTTCTCATCCGTGACCATGGAGACTCTTCTTCGCCTGACACTTCTCCTCGTCTATCTCTTCCCCTTCTCCGCTTCTTTCTCCCCCAACAAAACCTACTTCCTCTCTTGCGGCTCCACTTCCTCCTCCTCCTTCCCCAACGACTCCCCTCCTCGCACTTTCGTCCCGGACTCCCCTTACCTCTCTGATTCCAATTCCCGTTCCCTCTCCAACCCCATACCCTCTTCCTCACCCTCTCTCTACTCCACTGCTCGCCTCTCCACTTCCCCCTTCACCTACCAATTCAACGTTTTCTCCGCCGCCTCCTACGTCCTCCGCCTCCACTTCCTCCCCTTCTCCTCTTCTCTCTCCTCCGCTCGCTTCAACGTCTCCGCCTCGAACCGCTTCGTCCTCCTCTCCGACTTCTCCGCCACCAACACCACTTCCCCCGTCGTCAAAGAATTCTTCCTCTGGGCCGACTCCTCTTCGCTCGAAGTCAAATTCTCCCCTTCCTCTCCCAGCTCCTCCGCCTTCGTCAACGCCATCGAGCTCTTCACTGCCCCCACCGAGCTCCTCAGCAACTCAAAGCCCTTGCCAGTAAATTTATCCGAGTCCTTCAGCCAATTAGCCCACCAAGCCCTCGAGACCGTTCACCGGGTCAACGTCGGCGGCGGCGAGATCACCCCGGCAAACGACAGCCTATGGCGAACTTGGCTTCTCGATAGCGGCTTCCTCTACTCAAAACACCAGTCTTTGGCGAATTTTACGAGCCAACCTATCAATTACAACTCCGTGACGCGAGAGATAGCCCCCGATTTCGTCTACGATACCGCCCGGACCATGAACATCGACGCGCTCGCTTTGAAGTCCAATCCATTGATCAACTTCAACGTAACGTGGACTTTTCCGGTCACTCCGGGCTACAAGTACCTAATCCGTATGCATTTTTGCGACTTCATATCTTCGACGTTCACCTCGGTCGTCAACCAAGAGCTCAAGTTCAACGTCTACATCCAGGACTTCATGGCATACCCAGATCTCGACTCGCAAATTTTCACGTCCCAGCTCGGAGAGCCCTTCTACGTGGACTTCATCATCGACGCCCAGACTTATAATCACATCAATGTTAGCATTAGCCGTTCGCTCCAGAGCATTGTTGTCAAGAATGCAATATTAAATGGATTAGAGATCATGAAGGTAAACAACTCCGTTGGAAGCCTCAATGGAACCATTAATACCGTTTCAGGACAAGGAGATAGCGGCAAGAAGCACGTCTATGTTGCTGTTGTGATCGGCTCTGTTCTCGGTTGCGTCGTCGTTGTGGGCATAATTGTTGGCGTCCTCATATTCTTCTGCAAGAGTAGGGCACCAAAGACTGCGCCAAAAGCCGAGGAGACACCCATGTTTTGGTCTCCTTACAGGGACCGAGGCTTCGACTCTGTAAACCCCTCCAGCACCACCAACGGCTCCGCGGTGACCGCCTCGCCGCGGCTAAATTTGGGGCTCCTCATATCCTTCGACCGGATCAGTTCCGCAACGGGCGGCTTCGACGAGTGCAACCTCATCGGCGTCGGCGGGTTCGGGAAAGTCTACAAGGGCGTCCTCACCGACGGCACCAAGATCGCGGTCAAACGCGGCATGCCGGGATCGAAGCAGGGCTTCCCGGAGTTCCAGACCGAGATCGAGGTATTGTCGAGAATTCGCCACCGGCATCTCGTCTCGCTGATTGGGTACTGCGACGAGAAGTCGGAGATGATACTCGTATACGAGTACATGGAGAAAGGGCCATTAAGAGACCACTTGTATGGCTCCGAATTGCCATCTTTATCATGGAAGCAGAGGCTTGAGATATGCATAGGTGCAGCCAGAGGACTCCACTATTTGCACACTGGCTATTCTCACAATATAATCCATCGCGACGTGAAATCTACCAACATTTTGCTAGACGAAGGCTTCGTTGCGAAGGTCTCGGATTTCGGACTCTCGAGAGAAGGACCTTCCTACGAACAGACCCATGTAAGCACTGCGGTTAAGGGCAGCTTTGGCTATCTTGATCCCGAATACTTCAAGACCCAGCAGCTCACAGACAAATCCGATGTCTACTCCTTCGGTGTCATGCTCTTGGAGGTCCTCTGTGCAAGGCCTGCCATTGACAACACTCTTCCAAGAGAGCAAATCAACCTGGCAGAGTGGGCTTTGGATTGGCAAGCAAGAGGGCAGCTTGGGAAAGTGATCGATCCGAAGCTCGTGGGGAAGATCAACGAGAATTCGCTGAGGAAGTTCGGCGAAACCGCGGAGAAGTGCCTCGCAGATTATGGCGTTGACAGGCCTGCCATTGGAGACGTGTTGTGGAACTTGGAGTACGCATTGCAGCTCCAGGAGACTGACCTGAGAAGGGAGCCTTACGAGGACAGTGGGAATGTGGACTCGAATGTTTTGGGCTTTTCGGTTGGAGTAATGAGGAGGAATCCTCCTACCAGTGTGAGTTTACCTGGAGGAGGAGTTGAGATGAGTGTGGTGAGTGATTTGGATATGACAAGTAATATCTTCTCCCAGTTGATAACGGATGAAGGAAGATGAGCTCATGATTGTGGACTGTGGTTATATTATTGTTGCAAGAAGAAGATGTGCATCTGTGTAGAAATAGCAGTTGATTACTATGTTGTGGTTAATGCAAGAAAATAATATGTTAAGTCTTGTTTTCAACTAAACGAATGCTATAAGATTTGATCTCTTTTGTGCATGACTGCATTAGAACTCCCCGAAGATGTAGTTTATTATTTGCTGCTCGACTTCTCATGGATTGGAACAAAGTTTTCGTTTTGATTATAGTAACATGCGTGCAAAATTTACTAGAATAGATTAATTTAAAAGAGAATTATATCTAAATTTATTTAACTACTGTATATTTTCTTAAGGACCTCATCGAATACTCCCAACTACGTAATTTTTTAATATATATTTTCTTAGTTGCTTTAATTTTATTATTAAAAAATATCGTACGACTATCAAATGATTATTTTAGGCATCTAAAAACTTATTTTTAGGAAAATGAGATGATAAAATGCATAATCAATAACTTTTCTCCATATAATTAGAGGAGAAGTTATTAATAATTAAACGAGTATATCATTAAAAAAAATAATAAAAAAGTAGATGTGAAAATGCAGAATAGTTTTAGGGGCTAGCCATAATTATCTACATGATAAATTGAAGAAAGGCCACAGGAAGCTCCGAGACGAGCACGAATCGAAACCAAGAGCGCGTTTGGGCCAGTCGTGTAGGTCCCACCCAAACACTCTGACCTCTCTCCTCCGCGTTGATCCCTTCCTCTCTCTCTCTTCCCTTAGGACGCGTTCCAGGCTTCCAGCTGTAGCCCTCTTCATCTCTACTCCAAATCCTCCCCAAATCCTCCACTTCTCATCTCTCCGTCTCCAATCCATGGCGAATCCAGGTAAACCTAACCATAGCCTCTTCTCCCTCCTCCTCCTCTTTCCATTCTTTGTGCTCTCCTCCTCTCTCTACTCTCCCCAAGATAACCACCTCGTTGCCTGCGGCTCCACCTCCGTCCCCGCTCTCGCCGACCACCGCCGCTTCTTCCCCGATTCTTCCTGCCACCTCCACTCCTCTGGCGCCACCTTTGCAGTCTCCGACCCGTCTCGTGATTCACCTCCTCTCCATCGGACGGCCAGGGTCTTCTCCAAACCCTCATCCTACGAGTTCCGTGTCAAGAAGAAGGGCACCCACCTCATCCGCCTTCACTTCTATCCGTTCTCCACCTCGGACTTTAACCTCTCGTCCGCTTCTTTCCACGTTGCCGCTTATGGAATCTCCCTGCTCTCCAATTTCGCTACCTCGGTGCCGGTCTTGAAGGAGTTCCTCATCCCGGTTGATGCCGAGAAGCTCGTGATCTCGTTTTTTCCCGCAGAAAAGTCCTCCTTTGCCTTCGTCAACGCCATCGAAGTCGTATCGGCTCCGGGAGATCTCATCGGCGACACGGCGAGTTTGGTAAAACCTGACCAAGTTGAGATTTTTAATGGCCTTTCGAGGCAGTCTTTTGAAACTATATATCGGATCAACATCGGAGGCCCAAAGGTGACTCCTTTCAATGATTCTCTGTGGAGGACTTGGGTTCCTGACACCGAAGGCTTAGGTTTTGTCAAGTTGGATTCTTCTGCATCCAAGACTGTGTCCTTCAGTGGAAGGATCAGTTACCGTAAGTATGGAGCCAGTCGCGAGGTGGCGCCGGATAATGTTTACAGTACTGCAAGAGTTTCTGATTCCGATCACAACATGACTTGGGTTTTCCCTGTAAGTTTGGGTTATAGGTACCTTGTCCGAATGCATTTCTGCGACTTTGCCAGTGTAACTCTGAATCAACTCTATTTCAATATCTATGTCAATGGGTATTTGGCCTACAAAAATTTCGATCTCTCCGATGCTACTGGTCAACTATTGGCGTCACCCTTCTATATAGACTTTGTTGCGGATGTGGGTAGCTCGGGGCTACTTACTATAGGAATTGGCCCTTCTAAGCTGAGCAATCCTTCATGGGTTCCTGGCTTGCTGAATGGTCTCGAGATTATGAAAATGAACAATACATTTGGCAACCTTGATGGACAAGTCCCGCTTGTTCTGACTATGGAGGATCCTGCTATTAGAGGCATTGGAGAATTTATCCGTTCGATTCTATGTGGGTTTGCTTTTACAAGCTTGCTGGTGGTTGTATTTATATTGGCACTGAGATTGCGAGCTGAGTTGCGAAACACTCTGGGTTGGTCACCTTTGCCTACAGATGTTCCGGGCAGTAAATTGGCAAAGGGATATACGGTGGCATCAGGTAAGCTGGACTTTTGAAGGTTGGAAGAAAAGATTTTTGTGTAATATTTTGAATAACTTGGACGTAGAGTATTTGTATGCATATAACACCATATGACTTAAGTGGTGTAATTTGTATTTATCTTAGGTATTTATTTCCCAAGTCTTTGTATGCTTTCTCGAAAGTTTGTCAATGTTTATCTCAGTTACTTGAGCTGAACAGTTTGTATGCTTACATCTAAAGCATTATACTAAAGTAACATTACTTATGTTTCTTTATTTGCTTCTTACTGTTTCATTGTGATATGAGATCCAATATCATGACCAAATATTGGTACTTAGCTCTTACATTTTCAAATCAAAGAGCTTGTTAAGCTGCCACGTTAGCAACGCAACCTGAAGTGGTTGCAAAACTGTCCATTGCTGTAACGAGAATGAAAATGCATGTACATTTTGCATTTTTTAGTTAATTTTTTCCAGGTAAATGCGGATCTGTCACTGCATGATCTGAGGTATAATCCTAGAGTTGATCATTCCCCGTTGTGACCATTTGTTCAGCATGCAGGTGACACTTTCTATGATTGCAGATTTCTTTACTTTCTTTAAGTCAAGCTGATGAAGGATTATATAATATCATGGAAAGTGTCGGCACATATAATAATCTCAATAATGCCTTGGACCTAGGAAGTTAAATAATTCCAATATCCTGGAATAGGCTTTGTTAGATGAGAATATCTGAATGATCTTTATGCTAGAGGAAAAGAGTGATTGAGATTTGTATGGTGGTGTACATAGAATTAGCATGTTTTTAAGATTTCTCTGTTCAGTATGAGAGTTGCTTGAAGCATAATAATCTATTCTCTTGCACCAAGGTACTTAAAACTCATGAATGGTGTCTACTATAGTGAGTTATGTTTGTGATGCTTTACAACCACTGCAGGATGGCAGTGTCTGCTATTTATTTGCTGCTTCTTGTACAAAGTTAGCTCATTAATTTCTGGTACGTTATACTATGCTTAGCCTAAACATTCAATTCTTTGTCTCTAAATCAATGTTTATTAAAACTCTGCATTTGTACCTTGTGCCATGGGGTGTTATTATAGTTGCTTATAATTATTTTAATCTTCCCTGCCCTGAATTTTTTTCAAAAATTTCCTCTGGATCATGATTTCTTAGGAGCTTCATAAAGAGAAAATGGTGTCTTTTCTCTTGTTACTATTATGAAAGAGGTCAACTGGGTAATCCTTTACATGTGGGTGAGAGTGCTATCTTTAAAAAGGTTTTAGTTATGTAGCTCATACTACTTAGCTTCCTTAAATCTTGGTTTCAGCATGTTGTCAGACTGTTTCTGAAAGTAGTATGAATTATGGAAGAAGAGGTTTTGTTAGAGAATGGTGGTCTTCTGTTTTCATTTGCTTTCTCTTTTTTTTCCCTATTTCTCGAGTCATAGAAACTCTTTAGTAGCAGTATATATAGCTATTACGGAGATTTATACGCTGAAAAATGCTGCTCAATTGTTATCATATAGTTAAAGTGGTGTCATTATGCCGTATTGCATCATCAAAGCCTCTGCCTTCGTAACTGCTTCAGAGAGGGAGTTCTGTTGTTTATCTTCTTAGCCTCAGGTCGCTTACAGGGAATTATGCAGTTCCTTGTTCTCATCTTTTCTTCTTTCTATGTAAGTATTATAACTCCTTTTGGTTGTGATTTACCTTCTTGATTTGCATGCCTTTCTTTTGTCCTTACTCCTTACATGCAAAACTTTGGAAATTTACATCGTTTACTATGGAAATTTACATCGTTTTCATCTGTTTAGGCTCGGTCCAACAGGTAAAGCAGGCAAGATTAGTTCATCCTTTATGAAATCTGCTTGCGAAAATGTTTTTTTTTTAAATTTTGTAAAGAAAAATCCCGTAAGCACAACGATACATTAAATCATCGATGACTACTAAAATGGTTGTTTGTTGGTTTTTTTTCTTTTTCCTTTAATTGCTGGACAAACTTTCATGTACTATATGATATGAATAATCTGTTCTGATATTTGACTAACAGAGATAAAAAAGCGTTTCTATGACTAATTTTGAAGTGCTTTAAATTGGAGAAGGTTGGGTCTTTGAATATAATTAGGTCGCTCTTAGAATTTCACTTCTCTCAAGGGGTAAAGTTTGGATAGCAATTTTTTTTTCCAGCAATAGGTCCTGATGACTAGTTAATGGATGAGAAGAGTAGTAGTAGGGAATGCTGAGGAAGAGGATGAAGTGGTACATTTATGCATAAGCATTCAAGTTTCGTATCTCATTGAGAATAGCGTAGCAATTTGAATTCATACCAAAGATGAAAATGGAAAGAAGTATTTTTCGTCTACCAATTAACACCGCTCTCACCATAATTTTGGTCGAGTGTACCATTCCATCAGCTCAATTTAAGTAAAGATAGTTGATTGATTATTTTCCTGCTCTAAATAACATGATTTTTTTTAATATCCATTCAAAAAAAGAAAAAAAAATCTAGAAATTGGAATTATTTTGCAAATCATCCCAAGTAAGTAGTGACGTGTGTTTTAGTCCATACATGCTAATGTGATTATAAAAGTGGAATTATCTCGCAAATCATCCCGAGTAATCTTAAGATCTCTGTGCTTATAAATAACGCAAACTATATTCCTAGCCCGGCCCTCTCGTCAAGTTCGACCTCCGGCTCGGTACGTTTCTAGGGTTCTTACTTTCTTCGATTCGATTCATGTTCTTGATGCGAAAACAATTGAGGCTGGAGTTAATATCATATAATTCTCCACAATTGGTGATGATTTTCTTCTTGACCTAATGGCGCTATACATTTCCAACAATTCCTACTTGTCAAGTTGTCATTCTACTCTTCCGTAGTTTCAGCAAGGTAGTTTAGTTCTTCGATTGCTAGTTCTTTTTGAGTTTAAAAGGTTTTAATCTTGTTCGACGGATGTTGGCAAGCTGGATCAGGTCATACATGTTTGGATAATCTTGGTTATCATCCCTAGATGCAAGTTTATGGAGGTTCTTTCGAACTGTTTGGCAGCAAATTTTTTCTTAATTAGGTTTTCAGGAGTTTTCCTCCACATCGAATCCTTTTTCTTCGGTTCGATCTATCAAAGTCAGAGTTTGACCGGTAGTAGCATTGCTTTAATTCTCAAGTCTGCAAGTCCATGGCGCAGTGTTGATTTTAGCTCTATCATTTTGTTAGGTGCATCCTACTAATGCTAAAATTCTTGGAAATAAATCGATGGAGTAGCCACTGCCTCTTATTTTAGTCAATCGTCCTCTTTTAGAACTTAGAAGGTTTCCTTGGATGTGTTCTTTAGTTTTCATCTTGGGGAGTACTAGAGGTATCCTTTGGGGGTCATCATCCGAGGTCATTCTAATTGATCATTTGTAAAATAAGTTCGTGTGTGTCTCTTTAATTATTCCAAAATGCACATGGGACCAAGACATCATTTGACATGTCTTACTAATATTATTTTTTTCACTATACAGTGGATTCTTTAAAGTACTTATTATGAAGTACATATACCATACAAGTTAGGAGAACATATCTCCTAGTCCTCATCTAGTCCAAAGTGTTCTTCCATTAGTAGGAATCAAGCATATTTCCTTCATTCTTCTGAACATGTTCTTGTGGACCCTTGACATGTGCAATTTCCAAGATTCAACATCTTATCAATTTTGCACATCTAATTTTATAATTTGCTCGATTGGCACTTAATCCAGGAAAGAGCTGCGAAGGAAAAGTGTGACGAGCAAACCAAAACACTCTGTACTTCATCTGCCTTTAGGTCAGACTAGTCTTAGTAAAAAAATTCATGAGTATCTAGATGAACCGACACTATGAAAGATAGGTTGCTTGATAATTGTTCTTATGAGGGCTGTCTGCTTTTGGATAAAAAGGGTCTATTTTTGGTTTTATTTGTAAGGTTGGGATGCTATGTACTTTAATTTTTGCAAAATAACATGTCCAGTGCTTCTTGTTTGCACTTCTTTTTCTTTTTTTCCTTTCCCCTTTTTGTTGTGCATATGAAATGGTTAGTCTACTCACTACTGTCTGGTAAAACTTTTTTGATCTGTATTGCAAGTTTCTGGTAAAAGTTATTTGATCTGTATTGCAATTTGCAAGATTGCTATCTGTGAAATGCTGAAGATCCAGTGAAAAGCTTTTGCCATATATTCGGTTGTTATAGACCTTGAATATCTGAAGTGGCATAAAATTTTTAGCTCTTATGATCAGTGGCAGTTCATCTACAAGTTGACATTTTGCCCAACTGAATGATTTTTCTTCTGCAGGGGCAATTAACCTTTGAAGTTTGCAGTTTTATACCTCTATTCACTTTTTGAAGTGCTTCCATTTAATGGTAGGTCCATGGACCAATTCATCGAAACTCTCTCTCTCGGTGTGTGTATATCAATCGATTGTATCAGCATATCATCATTGAGTACAATAAATTATTGGCACACAACCTCTTTGTGGCTTTTGTTTGAAGCACTTACCATTGTAGAAGTTTAAGAGTAGGTGTTGATGATTTGCATAGGTTCTTTCCAGATGCCTGGTAATTTATAGATGCTCAGGTTTGCAAGTTATCATGAATGGTTTATTTAATCAAATCCTGAGTCCTGACTGTTAATATCATGTGATATGCTTTGGTATGGATCATGCATTTCAGGATCAGAACGGCATGACTGATGATAAGTCAGAAAGCAGACTGTATGTAGGCAATCTTGACCATAGAATCACAGAGTAAGAACATTTCCCCAAGTCCAAGTCCCTAGAGCATCTATCTCCCTTCTATTTAGCTAGATGACTGAACCTGTATTTTGCTTAAATCTAATTTCCAGGTCCAGCATTATCAAGATGTTTTCTCCTTTTGGAAAGATTATATCTGAGGATTTCTTGTGGCATACACGTGGTCCTAGACGTGGAGAGCCACGCGGATATGCCTTCATTCAGTACAACACTAAGGAGGTAAGCTTCAAACTTGGACCTAACTTATTGTGCAAAAATCTGATCTTTGTCTCTTGAAGTGAGTATGCAGGAAGCTCAACTGGCAAAGACAGAGATGAATGGCAAATTGGCATGCGGACGCCCATTGGTTGTTCGGTTTGCTAGTGAGAAGTACTTGGCAGACACAGTAAATTCTGTCAATTCTGGCACCGACACAAAAAAGTCAAGCATTTCATGTGGTAAATCAGGGCAAATTAACTACAGTGCGAAGATTGCCGCTATAAAAAATAAGTTAAAATCCCTAGAAGAAGAAAGCTGCAGCACAAAAAGGCCAAAACTACAAACAGGTAGCACTGCAGATAACCATGAAGATCATTCTGTGGAAAGATGTCAAAGGACCAGCTAATGTCAAGATTCCTGAGCAATTTATGGGATTTAAAAATTTTCAACCTCAAGGTAAATTGATTTGCTCTCTAATTTCATCGACCACTTATTGATGATGTCTTATCACATTTAATATTCCTTGTTTGGGCTTGTTGTTCTTGTGCTTGGGCCTACAATGTCCTCACACCCTTAGAATGTCATTCTTTTCCTATCTCACAATCTCGTATTTAGCAATGCTGTGCATCTTCGGATCTGAAGCTTCAGCAAGATTATCTTGTATTGTTTTTCATTCAGAGCAATGTTGTACAACTTATAGTTCAAGACAGAGCTCTACCTCTCCCTTGTTATCTGGTTTTACTTTTGGAAGAATGGATTAATTAGTAAGATTTCAATTGACAGCATTCTGCAGTTTTGATGCATGATATTTTGCAATATATCTATTGTGTTACAAATTTCGCTACTATTCTATGAGGTTGAAATCATTGTCATTATATGAACTTTAGCTATATTTTTATTCTTCTGAGGTTAAATTCTTCGTCAGAAAGTTCTTTGTAAAGGTTTATGAATTGCGAGGTATGCTTTCCATGCTGCAGGCTCTACTGTTGAAAATGGAATATATGTTTAACATGTCTCATCTCAATTTTTCCTTATCAAATCAATCTTTGTCACATTATTTATCAATGCATTAGGTTAGGTGATATATCAGTATATCAGGTGATTCAACCTTTCTAGTTAATTTAGTAGACTAATTAAAGATTTCAAGGATAAACCTACATCATTACAGTGCTGACAATTTAAGAGATAATCATATATATTGTAAAGATTTGGGAGAAAAACAAGAAAATTAACTCCTATGATAGTCATACCATCAATATTGTTCTTATTCCGACTAAACATTAGTACAAGTTGAAGCATCCTATGAATCACTTATATCCGGTGGCAGAGACTCCTCTTTTCCAGTAGAAGTCAGAAGTTCTGACTCCTATCGCAAATTAGTTTGATGTAGCTCCCACATCTCTAGAAGAAAAATTACACATATTATTCATCTTCATAATCTCCTACTTTAGTTGTTTCTTTATTTAGTTCCCATTCTTCCCTATGTCAGTAGTTTTTGCACTCTTATTTTGATACTTTACCTGTCCATGGATAACAATCATCTTGAAAAAAATAAGAAGTTCAAATCCATCCCAAGAACAAGGAAAGAATTACAGCTTTCTCTTGATAAATCTATTATGGGTTACCATGCAATAATTATTGATATGCCCTTCGACAGGTCTTTGCTTTATTCTTCTTGTTATACATTAATGTTTGTCTAATCCACCATGTACAATATATATTCAACAAGTGGTGGATGAGACTCCACTCGTCTGTAAGTTTAGTATTTGAAGCTGCAGCTTGCTCACATGTACATAGAACATTGAGTTATCCAAAAGGTGAGAACAAAGATAGTGTTATAGAGAAGAACAAGATTTTTTTAGGCTGTACTGATGGTGACATTTTATCTAATCTGATGTTGAACTCTGGAATGCCAACAAATATTTGGATACATTATTTGATGAGATCATATTACTGTAATGACAAGGTTTGTTATCATGCGGTTACAGGTTTGATCGAATTATTGAAACAAACAATCTGTCCAGTGACGTGGATAATATTTACTAGGTAGATCTTGCCTTTCACATACCATATGCTTGTGAAATCCTTGTGCAGTAGCATTTATTTAAAACCTCTTTATAAGATTAGTGATTGTTTGCTTTGGCATGTGTACCGGGAAAGAGATGATGTACTTTAGAGGAAAGGAACCTTTATTTCTCTATTTCAAATTTCACACAAGGCAACAGAATTATGAGTCTTTAGATAGCTCACTGCCTTGATTAGGTCCAATCCAGGTAGGCATCACAATTTGTGAACAAAAGGAGGATATAGCTTGAGCCTCCATTGTCTATGTACCTTTTGGAACTTACAGAGGCTAAGAGCTCTTGCGAGTCTTAGTTTTTCGTTGCAGTTCATATATAATTCATGTGGTCCATTACAGAATTTGCTTGTTCACAGTTTAGTTCTTGCTCACGTTTTCCTTTTACAGCTAACACTATCAATATCACCCTCTTGGTTTCTTCCTTCTTTTCTCTATTCCTTTGTTTTAACAATCTATTAAATTGAGTTTTAGCTTGCCAATTGTTTATTTTTTAGAGAATAGGATGGGAATGCTATAGTGCTTTTATTTTGTTTATTGGCAGCTTTTTGTATGAATCTGATAAAAGATAAGTGGGGTTTCAGTTTTCTTATATATTTTACCTTTTTCTTTTATTGCTCTTCTCAAGTGCATTAAAAGGAATAAAAGCTCAGTTCCTCTGCTGTCCACTATAGCATGCCTGAACTTTTCTCGATTTCTCCACAATAGAATGGCACAAAACTGTCTCTTTTATCTTTTTCTTTTTCTTTCGCAAGAGAAAGAAAGGAATATTTTTTTTTGAGAAAAATATTTTATTGTAAGTTTTATTTTCTTTTTTTGAGAACTATATTTCATCATACAGTGCAGCTCACTAGCTCGAATACTACTATGCCATCTTGATCATTATGTATGACTTGTTAAATACTTCAAGTGTAAAACAGATGCTATTAAGCAATTAAAGAAGAAAGAAATTATTGCTAAAATGTTTCTACTACAGCCTTCTATTCAATGATATTGTTATGGTGATATATTGATCCTTGCAGCTTCACAAGTAACTTAGAAAAATATAATGGATACCAGAAGAAAATATTAGACTAGAAGTAGTGACTTATTTAATACTAAAGATAATTTAATGACAATCTGTTTTTAGAATAATTCTACTACCAGTTACTTTCTCAAGAAAAAGAAAAGAAAAGAAAAGGTACCCACATGCTTATCTTAAATTGTTTCTAGCAAACTCAAATATTTTTTTTTAATGAATCATTCAACTCTATAATTCTTGGACTTTTTTAATTCAAATTGTCTGCCGCTCAAAGGGAAAGTTAATCTAAAGAAATAAAGGAATCCAGGCGGTTGCCGCCCTCACTTTTCCGGCAAATGGCATGGGAAATGTTGCAGGGTCCAGAGAGGTACTTATGCATCCACCTTCTACAAAATAAATAATCTAATTTAGTGTTTCTGTGTCTAGTTGTATAGATTTCTGCTCCATGATCCATGTTGCAATGTTGCAATAAGAACATAACTTATTATATGCTTGTGAGGCATCAAATCTAAAGATGAGATCGTTTCCACAAAGGAATCGAAACATCCCACTAAGTGTTTGATTATAATAGATAGACGGCTCCATCTGGTTCTGAAGATTATGATCCTTGGCTACCAAAGATGCTTTACAAACAAATTAAATCCTTCTAATGGCCTTATCTCACCCACCCGACTGATTAGCACATAATGAATACAATAATTAATAAGACTTGGATAGGTTAAGCAGAACGTCTTGAATCCTTTTCAAGTCCCATAAATTAATGCAGATTCTTCCATTTGAGTGTTCAGTATACTGGAAGAATTCAAAATTGCTTACTTGTCCTCCCGTCCAAACAATTAGGTCACCTAACGATTCCCATTCCACATTGGAGCTACTTTTTTTTTTTTTTTTTTTGTGGGTAGTAAAATTAAGTGAAGCAAATCCTCGCAACTTGGGAAATACTTCACATGATCCTCGCAACTTGGGATAATTGATGTTATAAATTGCTACATTTGTGATATAATAGAGATGAAAGTATAATATATTATAGTTTTATTCCATCTATAATCATTTATGATAAATTTGTGGTTGTTTCTCACTAAAAGAATTGCTTCAAAAGAAAATGTCCTCAAGGTTTCTCACTCCATAAAAAGATGCGTGACAAACTACGCATGCCACCGCAAAAGTACATTTCCCCAGAATGATTTGATAATATAATAGTTAAAAAGCAGGGGCATCATGGAACATTTGATCCATCAACATGGTCAAAGGATGTGGACATCTTTGTTTGTCGTTCATCATGCCTCCCCCTATTTCTTTCTCACGCCTGCCTCTATTCATCTTTATCACCACTCGTATCTATTGAGCTGCTATAGCTAAAGTCTTCCTTCCAAACTCTCCCATGGATGCTTCACAACAACAGCTCTGTGACACTAGCTTCTCTTACGGTTGGCTAAGGAGCAAGAAGCCCTCCTTAGACTTTTTAGAGAATAGCCTTAGCCAATCCTTCGATCGTAGCTCCTTTATTGATATGGATCCAGATTTCTTCTCAATGCGTTGGACTAGTGATTCCCATGACTTTGATTTCAATCTCCCCGGTGCACAATCTCCAGAGCTAGTCCATGCAGACAAAATCTTTTCCAATGGTCTCATTCTTCCATCTCAGTTCAGTAGCCCACCGAAGGATGAGCAAGTCTGCAACTCTTGTGATTCATTCTTTAGCAGGTCTCAATCCGTAAGCTCTTGTAAAGCTCTTCTTTCTCGACCCATCTCGGGGAATTCTTCGCCTCTCTTTCTCTCGGCGCAGAGCACGCCCATTTCTACGAGCTCATGCTCATCCAAGAGTGTTAGCTCCAGAAGAGGAAACAAGTCCAAGTCTCCTCTGTTGAGGAGTTGCACGAAATCTCCAAAGAAGATTTTGCTGAAGTACTTGTTCTTTCTTCTGCCCTTGTATAAGAAGGTTAAGGAGTTGCGGTTGTTCTCTTCAAAGTCCGCAAGCATCAGCAAGTATTCGGCCGCAAATTCTGCGAGGAAGAACGCTGGGTTTTCGAGCATGGAATGGTGCAGAGGAAATGCTGATAGTGCTGTTCATGATGCAATTCTTTACTGCAAAAGATCAAATGTGAGTATCATAAATATGATTCTTTTTTTAACTGTTCTGGACTTTTCGCTTGAATTCTTCTGATCACTTGTATTAATTTGTTCAGGGACAGTACATCTAATGGAGGCCTGCAAAGAAATTAACAAAGGGTCCTTGAACAAGGCTTCTACTATATCATTTCTCTATCTTGTTCTTAGATTTTCTCATGTAAATCCACAGAAGACTGTGTCGATTTTGAGCCATTAGGAGAATGGTTACTTGTAGATTTTTGAAATAACAGGAAAACTTTACTTATATTTCATCCATGTTTGTATGCTTTATTTAAACATCTAATTACTAAATCAGATGCCACTACGCAAAGGGTCTTAAGTACAGCATCTCATCTAGTGGACCAAGTTAGGTTCTTTTAGTTTAATGGCAATAATTGAGGTCACTTCTACTTTAGCTTTAGGTTTGTGGCGTCATCCTAATATTAAAAAAAAAGAAAACTATCTCCTTAATGATGTATTTATCTCAAGCATGAAATTGCCCAATATATCCATTTCCTGCCAACCTTGAAGGAAAAGAGAGTTTTTTTTCGATGGAATTTTGAGTGCAAGAAAGCAAACCCATATAGTATAATGAAATGAAATCAGAGGAAACTAAGCTATGGAAGCAGCTCCAGACATCTCTTTTGCATTAGTCTAGCCTAATGAGAACGACTGAGTCATCCAACTGCAGGCGTACAAGAAAGAAGCCTTGACTGATATCAGGATAGTAATCCATTATTTCGTAAAATGTTCCAACTTAGAACAAGATCCAATGTCTTGTTATGGTGGCTTATGATGTATTTGTTCACATTCCTTATTGATAACCAAGGCTCTCCGCTGACAAACTTTGCAGCAGAAATAAGTGGTTGTCACAGGCCATTGAACATGAAAACTGATGGGTATCTGCAAACAGTGGCAATGCAAATTGTCAGATTCCAGAGGAGACAATAGTAGGGCCTTGACATCTGACTTGTTCAATAACATTCTGAGTGTAGTGTTTCCATATCCGATTCTGGATGTGAGGGCAGTGAGACTAAGGCATTATTCATTTATTATATCCAACAAACACTAATAGAAGAGTCATATTTAGGCCTCAGAATATTTCTCTTGAGAGACATGATTTGAGGTAGAAACAACAACTATGACAACATGGACTAACCCTGCATTGCCTCGCATTCTGTCGTCGCAAAATGATAAAAACATCACTGCTGGAAATTTTAGATTTAGGCCCACATTTGGATCAGCTTGGGGACCAAATTGATCACGTGGGATGGAGGTAGGAATAGGGGACACAAAGTGATGTGCTCTGTGTTTGTTTCTGCAAGCTTCTGTTCTCTTTGTTGCCTCTTTATGCTGCCAATCTGAGAGCTCACACTTATTTTAGCACCTCTCCTTTCTTCAGTTTCATCATCTCCTCACACTCCTCTTGACTCGAGAGTTACTTTCCTGGATGTGGGGACTTCAGCATGTTTAGCGCTGCATGTCGGGCGCCTGGATGACAATGTCACTCTTAGAACAAGTAGGAAAGTCACTGGTGAACAAGAAGGATGGAGACTGACATCTGGGAAGTGTTCATGCTAATCATGGATGATCTTAGAAAAGATACGTAGCTGAAAAATTAATGTGCAAATTTATCGGTTTCAAATTAAGTTTCACACATGGTTTGGTTGTTGAGCTTTCTTCGTGCTATAAACATCCAAAAAGTAACGTAGCTAGTTGTTAAATGGTCACTCCTGGTATGGTTGCATTGTTATAGAAACAAATTAAGCATTACGCGTTGTAGTTGGCAAGTCACACTTCATAGGGTATAGGAGAGTGTCTGGAACTATCTAACGCGTTACATTCCTTGCATGGGATTAAGGTTATTTTTGGAGACATCTGTTTGCGTTAATAGTCTCTTGATTGATCTAAGCGGGCTGGGTACGGATTTTGTCCAAGCAAATTGCAAGCAAAGGTGAAAGGTCTATTTTTCTTCTACGAATTTGGATTATTTAGGTCGCTTATGCAACAAGCTTGGGTCCAGGACTCCACATGAAAGTCACATTGAGCTCTTATCTTATACTATTGTTAATGCCCTAATAGTGGGTCTGCTAGGGTTTTCTCCTATCTTCCTTCTTCTGTGTGAGGGATCCCCTACATTGCTACTCTTGTTGCTTTATTTATCCGTCAGCTTGCTCACTGCTATAGGCCAGTGAATGCAGGGCAAAGCGTGCTCTGGTCAGCAGAGGTTGCGATAGCTGCTGAAAATGTCAAGCTCTCTTGCGCCTTTTTTTCCTCTGTCGAGGTTAGTTGTTCCGTTAATTTTTATGCTCATTGTTGTTAGTGTTATATTTTAAAGAGGCTTGTTCAAATGATTATCTTTCTATCCCTCTACTTATGTCAAGCGATTGAGCACTTAATAAGCCACTAGATGTACGTTAATGCATTGATCACACTTACCGGAAAGTATCAGTCATTATCAAAGTGATATTATAAGGAGCCACTAGATGTGCGTTAATGCATTGATCACACTTACCGAAAAGTATCAGTCATTATCAAAGTGATATTATAAGGAGCCATAGAATTTGAGCAGGCCAAGTAGACCAATGGAGTAGTTGGATACGTTGGCATGATCAACAGTGCTCGGCTAATCACTAAGCTAAGAGAAGCCCAATGAGTAGTCCAGTCCAGCCCAGCCCAGCCCAGCCCAACAACAGCCCAGCCACGGGCGACGGCTACAAAACCACTTCGCTCACACGGCTTTGCTATCTCAAAACTGTGGGAGAAATTTCTTCTAGAACTTGGAATATGGTGCGCCGAACATCGACGACACCGGCGGAGCCAAAGTACATAAAAGCAAGAGGGGCGGCGGCCATGGTCCCCTTAGTTTTTTAAAATATATAGTGGTATTTTACAAAATTTAAAAATATACGGCTGTAAAAAGATGATCTTTACCTAGTTTCCATACGCAAATAATCTTCCAGAGCTCTCTCTACAGATGAGATTCATCTTAGCCTAATAGGAGGCCTACGAATGCTTAAAAAAATTAGGCGGTTAGT
Organism: Typha latifolia; assembly: GCF_019914945.1. Classification (NCBI taxonomy): domain Eukaryota; kingdom Viridiplantae; phylum Streptophyta; class Magnoliopsida; order Poales; family Typhaceae; genus Typha; species Typha latifolia. The sequence goes on along the minus strand of NC_133093.1, from coordinate 10,941,390 downwards.
GTGGGGGAAAGAGCTCTGCCTAAATTTCATACTGCAAGAGTTGCCGAAAGCTTCAGGGTTGCATGTGGATGGCCCTGTAAATTAAAGAAACTAGCAGTCCTGCTGCATAAAACAAGCACCGCCTTCCCCACAAAGAAGCTGCCAGGATACCGCTCATAGTTTTCAAAGCTATACACTTTGAAACATAACAGCTCACCCTACCATAAACCCTATCCAGCACCCAGAATTTTGTTTCCTGTAGCTCCCTATAGGTCGGCTCTAGGATTTTTTTTAATTTAAAAAAAAACCCACCAGATCCAGGGCCTGCACGAGTTCGAAGACCAAACACAACAAGCCCAAGCCTAGGACCATCGCAATTCTGAATAAATTCAACGTCTGACTCTTGGATTATACTCACAGTCAAGCTTGGAAAATATCAGGAGAGTCCAATCTTTTATCGACCCACGGAATCTTTGAACAGGCAACAGCTTCGCTGGCTTGCGACCCCAATAGCGCAACAAGCATAATAAAGTAAAGTCCTAGTGCTGCTTGTGAGAGTATAAATAAAGACCAAAAGGGGCTGCACTAAAGTAAGTTCACCAGCAAGATCATAGTGCAATCACAAAGTCCTTCCCAAACTCTCTCCACACAGGTTGCTTACCTCTCCAGACTACTACGATGAACAGCAAGGCTGCCCCAGCTCTCCTTGCAGCTGCTTTAGGCGACGGCGTTGGATTTGGAGGAAGGAGGCCCATACCAAAAAGAGGACAAATAAAGGGCCGGATAGCGACAAGTGCCGTGCACTCCATCGCCTCGATGCTATTGAGAGCTATCCACAGCAGCCGCATCCTGAACAGAAATCCATTTTGATGAAAGCCAAGAACATAAGGTGTTGTATGACGAGTGTAAATTTGGATCAATTTTAATACATGAGTGTTTAATGTTTTCTTTCAGATTGTAAAGACAATGTAGAGACAATTTAAAATAGAACTTCATAGTTCGTTCCAAGCATGAATATGTCTTGGTTAAAAGAAATTTGTGACTACTGGTACACTTTCAAGTAACGGTGACAATGATTTCACAGAATCACCAAACACACTAGTTCAATCATGTGTTGAATGCTCTGCAGATTTCTGTCGCTGTAATGGAAGTGTGTCATCAACATCCTGTGGTAAATCTGATTCACTACTTGATGGCTTTGCGCCAACCGACATGATGTTCTTGAACCATGTACCCTGGAATCTAGGGGTACCTCTATTAGAATTGCTCGGGGACTCGGGTGTGGCTGGTGAATTTGTGGTTAGACCAGCCATGAATCTGTATGCTACTTTGCTGGCAGTCACAATCTCCGTCTTAGCTTGCCTAAACTGCAAAATTAACAAGAGTAGCAACAAACAAATTCATGCCCAATGCCTAATGAAAGCTGAAAAGAGCATGCAAATCAATTTGCAGCTTAACCAAAAAAAGATAAGCATGCCCCATGCAAATAGATATTGCAACAATAGGGGTGAAAACGGATCGGATACGGATCGGATAGTGTTCAACCCATATCTGGATCCGTATTTTTAGTTCGGATACGGATTCAGATACGGATATTAGACGGATAGTAAAATTTAAAACCATATCCTAACTAAACGGATACGGATAATTTTCGGATAAAAGATCGGATCTTAAACGAATATTGATTAAATTTAAAATAATTATAATATTTTATTTAAATATAATTAACACAAAATTATTAAGAGTTTTATAACAAATAATTTTTTTGTATGTCAAATATATAAAATTAGAGAAATTAATCTCTATAAATAATATATAACGTATTATTAGTAATAATATTAATACTTACTATTTAAATAAGCAAACTAAAAACTGTAAATCATTTAAAAAAATATGCGGATAAATGGATATCCGATATCCGTATCCGAATCCGAAAAATATATCTGACCCGTATCCGAATCTGTATCCGAATTTTTTTCAAAAATTCTATCCGTATCCGAATCCGAATCCGAATCGGATAGAAATTTTCTATCCGAATCCGATCCGAGTCGGGTCGGATAACGGGTCGGGTCGGAGTTAATCCGACCCGTTTTCACCCCTATGCAACAAGATACAGATTTTCCAGTGAGTATTGTATTTAAAGAAAATAACATAAAAATCAACATCTAAATAAGAAACTATGTCGCAGATCCCTGTAGGGACATAAAGTTGCACAAATCGTCTGGATAAGCTGCATATTTGCAAAAGGATATAATTAGGGTGAAGACTTGGTCAGAAGAGGTAATCCAGATGAACTAATGTTGCTTATGTTTTTACATCATCATCATACTTAATAAAGCACAATTCTCTTGATAATCTCTTCAGTATAACTAGGTTTACCAGCATCTCAGGTGGAGATTGGATTTGGCTGATATCAAAATGTCCAAGCTTGTCTATTTCTGCTAGGAGCCTAGGCATCCTTTATTTTACATCTAATAGAGGACCAGTTTCAAGTTGGTTAACTGATGAAAGTAGTAACGTACTATCAAGGTTATAGGCTCTTACATAAATATCTGTATTGATAGCATAGAGTCATATCTATGGATGACATAAATACTAAAATCAAAATTAGGGTCCAAATGACACTAAATAAAAGTTGGTCATCAGTCAAAACAATGTTATATTATCTCCTGGAAAAGAATATATTTAGATATGCATAAAGTTTTCTGCAACTAGAAAAAAATTATTTAGATATGAATAAGGGTTTATGCAGCAATGATGGGGGACTCAAAAGGCTCTGGTTTAGGTCCAAGATTGCAAAAGTGATCTTCACATGAACAAATAGTATGTCGAAACTGAAATTGATATAAAGGGAGGCCACTGGGTAAATGCTGATGATCAGAATTATACATCTAGTTGACTGCAAAGGATTTTCCTTTCACTCAACCACAATTATATAAACATTACTGATAATAGGATGCTGCTACAGCAAGTTTCTGTCTTACCATAGGATGGACATTTTAAATGACTCATGCACACTATGAAACAAATCCTACAACACTTGATTTGCTTTAAAATAAAATATTCAAATATGCGGAGGGAAAGTATGAATTACACATTACACATGTAGTGATATTATGATCCGCATGAAGTAACTACTAGAGCAACTGATCTTTATCCAGGTAGCTATAAGCCTATAACATACTTTACCCACATGCCAACTACCCCAAAGCTTAGGAGTAGGATTTTAGCCAACAATTGCTGTGACATACACAGGTGACATTTAAACTAGAAGTTCTTACCAGGAATAAGATGCTGACATGATCTACTTATCTTGAAAAAAATAAATAAAAGCAAAATCAGCACAGATAGTGGCAAACTGGCAATTAACAACAAAAAAAGACTCAGTTTCTCACCCGGAATGCTGTGTTCCCTGCAACTACCATGGCAGTATCACCAGCATTAGCAAAACGGTTAACCCAACCTGCAAGGTTATAAATTGCAGAATGATTAGCTATAGAACATTGTACTGTACTTCACAGGTACCAAATATATCTCCATTCAGCATAATTAGCATCAATGTGACCCAACTAATCAGGAAATCATTCTCTAGTCTCTACTGATGTAGGATGTTAGGATGTGGAAGAAGACTTTTGTGACCATAACAGGAATAATAACAACATGCCAGTTCTAGAAATTTGTTTCCGGTTCCTATTACGAAAAAGTGTAGACTAGCACTTGCATAACATTATAGAATATAATGAAAAATCACTTGATGGATGGTTTGGTTAGTAACAGAAAATCTTTCAGACCATCAAGAGAGTCTAAAGACCACCTTCTGGAGGAAATTTAAGAGGCAAATCCTACCAATTATATGAGCAACTGAGATATAGACAGATGCACCTTGAAATTATGCTTAATAGCGACAGTATGAAATATACAAGTTTGTGGTGAAAGATTAAAACTAACAGAAACATCTAAGACAATTCTAACATAATGCTACTACATACAATTACATCTCTCTCCCAGAGAGAACAAAATCTAGCAAAGGGAATTGCGCAAACTATCTGCTTATGCATACTTACCTTCCAAAGAACTGGAATATAAACATAGAATTACAATTGAATTGCTGTCAAAACATCAACTTATTATGCAACCACCAGATAATATAGTGTGAAAAAATAGTGCTAACTGAATTCCACAAAGGATATAAAAACCATCAAAAACAAAAGTCAATGTATCCGTGAAATCAAATATCATATAAAATATGCATAAAAAATATCCTGAACAACATGATTACCAACAAGATGTCAAGGTGACAAATGCTTCTGAAACAAAGACGATAAACTCCTTGTTACCTGGAAGTTTCAGCACACCTAGCCTTTCACAAAAGGCATCACAAAAATGGTTGCAGTTTTTCGCTAGAAGATCATAAGAATTTCCAGGCCAATCCCTGCTTAGTTCTCGCAATATCTGCTTTACTTCCAAGATTGAACAAGTGGTCTCTCCTAGAACAATGCACTCACGGTAGGTATACATTGGGTTCTTACCAGGTGGACAACTAAAGACTCCACTACCATTTTCACAATACCCAAATGACCATTCTTCTAACCCATAAACCTGTCAAATTGAAAACCAACAAAGTTCAAATCAGCATTAGAAATAAAATCAGATGTAACATAAATAACATAACCTTTTCCTATATAATGATAATGCATCAAAAAGAATAATGAACAGTAAAATGATCCACCAGTAAACAGATGAGCATGAGCAGCATCAGAGGATAGAATATAAGTATGTGCTAGTATTAAAGAGAGGAGTAAAGAATCTAAGGATGCTGAAATTGACTACAAGTTCATCTTGCTGTGAACATATAATAATTATAATCATCAACAAGAAGTCAAGATATAAGGGATCCCCTAACATCAAAGCAAACAGGAAGTCATCTTCATAGACAGTCAGGCAAAGTCAATGCTGCATAAATAATATCCTTCATGAAGTGTAAGTTGGCTATTTTAACTTGTTGCATCCTCATATGAACCTGTAATAATTTGCATTTCAATGAAATCCTAAAGTATGATCAGAGATGGTCTTAAATCATCAGATGTCTTGCATCAGATCTTCTGCAGATTTTCTTCTGCACCCTCAAGGTTTAAAAAAAAAGCTTTAACAGACTAAATCTTCTTGCCCACAGATAGCATCAAAAGCCAACCTTCCCTTGAAGCACAAGCCTCAAAATGAATTAGAGGACTTCCTACCAAAGGAACAAGGTGTGGTTCACTAGAATTAGGCAAGGAAACAAGTTGTTGAGCCATGTGCAACATCCTGGTCAGTAGATTTCAGATGCTGATAAATATTGCTACAAGATAACAAGGATCGTGAGATTTGTAGTTTATAACTAACATGTAGATCAACCAGAAGTGGAAGATATAGATGAAAACCACAAATTTCTGCTATGAATAATCTTAACATGCTGAGAAAGTGAAAATAATACTGTCATCTTATGTAAGTCAAATCAAAATTCATTCAATACCACATAATTTAACGAGGAAGTAAATCAAGCCAATTTTTTTTGCTTTGAGTACATATAGGCTAAACAAAGGCATGTATTAGTGGCCGACATCATTTAAAAATTAAAAATTTTGGACAAAGGTGATATAACCAAAGGAAACCTAGGGAAGAAGACAATCAACAAGGGGAAAAGATACAATAGGCCAAAGAAAAAAGAGGATGAGAGACATAATCAACACAAATTCAAAATCCATATATCAATAGAATGCCACTCTAAGAAACAGCTCACTCCTGTAATGTGACAGATGGATATCCATACACAACCACAGGTGGTGAAACAACAAAGTACATGCCGGAACAAACCGGGAGCCATTCTAGAATGCACAGAAGAATTCTGCATGTTTAATGGATAACTTACTGAATAAAATCTTCTCCTTAGTGTTTTCTTTCCATTTGCACTAAAAAAATGAGTACCAACTATCACGTACATATCCAAGATCCTACTTTTTAAACTCGCAAACAGATCATGACGCCCCCAGAAACCTAAGATTAAATCAACAGTACTATCAGGAATCACAAAATAATTTTCATCATTGTGTACTAAAGTACAGTGGAACTCAATCCCTTTCCATAACTATCAAGGTTTAACCAAAAGTACCATGACTACTTTAACTATTAGATCTTAGCACAGCCACCAGTACACTCTCATCACAATGTACCTATCAACAACCCAACGCTAATATCCTCTCAGCGAAACCACTAGGAAATACAATAGACATATACAAGTCAAAATCACATCTCACCAAACCAAATCCTCGAAGTTCCGATGCATAGCAGATAGATTAGCAAAAAGAGCACAAACCTAACATCTTCGATCCAACAAAAGATCATTTACCACTCAAAATTCTAGATCTCTCAAATCGAAATAAAACCAAAGACTTCTGGTAAAGAAATAAAAAAAAACAGGGGGAAATTGGAGAAGAGAGGGACGGATCGAGTACCTGGACGGCGCTGTGGAAGATGCCACCGAGGCCGATGCGGTCCTTAAAGATCCGGTTGATCTGGAGTATGGTGTTGTTGGTCTTCTCGGAATCGCTGTTGGTCACGTCGTACACGTGGAGTATCACCTCCTTCATCTTCTTCTCCTCTGCTTCCTTACTCTTCTCTTCCCTTCTCCCCCTCTCTTCTTCTTCTTCTTCTTCTTCTTCTTCTTCTTCTTCTTCTTCTTGTATAAGCGAAGATTTGGAAGAAGGGGAAAGAGATGGTGATTCTTCCCAAATTAGGGATTTGACATGGGGATTTGCAATTTGCAACTGTTCTCAAACTTCCCCCACCTCTTCCTACTTGTTCCGATTCGACCACCGGCACCACCGGCAACTTCTGTTTATTTTGTATTATATTATATTTTGGGGAGGTGGACTTTGCGGAAATGAGCCAGATGGACTTAATTTGCATAATTACTTCCGTGTTAGGCTGTTAGGGTAATTGTGAGGTTGGTTTTACACATGTTTTCTGTTGGCCAAATGGTCCAAATCTTCTTTTTTTTAAATCTAAGTAAATGTGCATTTTAACACCCTGTCTTTTTTAACTTATCTACGGTTTATACTCTCTATTTATAATATTTATAAATTGAGCCCAAAATTTTATAATTATGTGCAGAAAATATTATGCTCCTAGATTCGTTAACTAAACTAAATTAAATCGTTAAATTAAATTGTCTACAATAAAAAATTATAAAAATACCTCACACAAGCTATATCCAAACTAATTTGCTCTCTTTAAGATCTTTTGCTATCATATTCTTAAAATAAAATAAAAAAACATCTTAATCCTTCTATATATTTATAAAATATAAGATTTGATTTGTAAATATTGAAAGTAAAGGGCGTAAACCGTAAATATGTTAAAAGGCTACAAATTTTAAGTAAGGGTGTAGGGCTCAAACTCAAAGTTGCAAGTTGTGTACCGTCAGTTATATTGTAATAATACTTGATAAGGTTGGTAAAATACAATTATTATTCAGCATACAAACTTGAATTCGTAAGTGCTAATTTCAACAAACAAAAACAATTGATAGAATTAATTTCAGGGTATTATGAAGGCCCTTTTGCAAAAAAAAATTACATCTTTTACAAGTTAATTTTATTCATTTTTATATTAATAATAATATATTCTAATATTCACCTCATATATAAAATACATGCACTCGATTATAAATACATATTCTGACAATTAAATTACAAAATCTCAGTTTCTAAAGCTTAATGTTCCTCCATTTGATAAAATTCCCAAAACTTGGCAATAGTGTACATTGCTAGCTTATCATTATAAGCAGCTAAGTATATAAACTATACACTTTCCAAATACACCTCACTAAACTACAACAAGCTACTAATCATAACTAGCAATTTCTTCACAAAGGCCATCTTTCTGCAGCCACTAATACATCCACTCCTGCATAACATTTTGAAGATACATCATGTCAATAACATATATCACTAATGCATAGTATATCCTCATTTGAAGAAACTTAAAGGCTATACCATTCAGTTGCCATCTCCATCAGTAGACATCTCCAGCAAAGAGAAAATAAGTAAAGGCCCAAGAACTGGAGGTAATGGCGGCTTGCTGAAGGCGATGAGTGGTTCCACGTTTTCGTTCATTATTCGACCTAATTCCTCAACCTTATCCTTTTCATGCTTTTGCGGAGTAGACACAGTCCTCATCCCTGCTCATTAGCGAGTTCAATCAGAGAAAAAGGGCAACAAAGAATGATGATAACAGTAAAAAAAAACTGTGAAAGAATAATTGGCATTACTCCATGTTCCGGACATCGGACCAATTTGCTTGATTATATTCTTTACAGGCAATTTGTTGGTTCCCCTCATTAAAATTCTCTGTTCTTTTACCTTCTCTTGTACTAAACTCCAAATTTAAGCAAATTTACCCTACAAGAAAATAAATGGAATGGACATTCATGAGCAGCATAATATGTGCTATATCATGACACTTCTACATCATTTTTGAGAAAGGTAAATGTCAGCCGCAACAGCTCAGAAATCAAATGAAACCTAATTAAAATCTTTACTCTAGGTCATAAATAAAAATCCATCATGCTGCAATAGTTAGAGACTCCATCAAGAAACGCAATAATTTTAAACAAAAACCAACTCCAACCTCAATCGAATGAAAACAGCAGCAACTAAAAAAGGATCTGATCCTTCGATGCAGCTGCAGTTACTGGCATAGCAATGCAAAAATGATGAAAATTACTCTCATATAGTGCTGATCCACCGGAAAACTTCTTTTTCTCGCAGTTCTAGTACTCACTACTCACAACTCACAACGCTTTGGACAGACAACATTACATCGCTTTGACATGTAGGAAAATCTCTTTTTATGCCTTCTCTCCATTACATGTCTCAGACCAGATATCAAAAACAAGACACACACACACTCTTACATGCTGGAATAAAATTATTAAAAAAACATCTGTCCAATAAAAACTAGCTATGAAATTACCGCATTTATGAGGATTCTGATGTTATAGATCTGTTTTCACCAAATATACACATCATTTTAACACACGTCTCGGCATATTTCACTTGTAAATATAGTGAAAATTTATCAGCTGAACTATGTCGAGTAACACAAATCACCTGTCTATCAGAAACTACAGTTTGCCATAAACATGCAATCCACCTGCGGCCTACTTCTGTGGGTGTCTACTAAAGCTTAATTAACTGTCACTCTTTGGGCTTATTGCATATTTAAACTTGCCTGATCCGTCTACTAACTAGAGCAAGCCTAAAATTCGCGGATATATGCGGATTCTTTGTCGCTATATGAAAAATCAAACTACGTATACGCCAGTTTGCAATTGCCCCAACAAGCTCTAAAATAAGAACTAATCTAGCAACCTAATTCAATCGCCATGTCTATCAAGAAAAGAATTGGCCGTTCGTAATTCCATCAAACATCACGGCAACTTAATTGCTCAGAATATTACGATAATTTATTAAATAACAAGAGGCGAAGGCGTACCCTGGAAGCGGGAGATAGGGTGATGTTAACGGAGCTAATTTTCCACGGACGGCGAAGAAAGGAAGAGACGACCACATAACCAGCGTTTGGGGAGGAAGATGGGCCGAAGACTCCAGAAACTTCTGGGATCCTTTTTTGGGCTACGTAACTATAATTCCAGCCCATGTTAGAAAGTATTACTTTGGGCCTCCGGCTTAGTGATCTAAATGTTCTTAATAAGATGTGATTGGTACTTCTTCACCACTACGCTACAGTGAGGCGTGATAGGATCCGAGCTTAAGGAAGAGTGTGAGAAATAAAAGATTAAAAATTGTTGATTGAGATTATATATGAATTAGTGTGTCAATGGGTCCACGGTACACCTAACATGTGAGAAAGGTATACCTTGTGAGCAAAGCGATAGGTTTGCTTTAGCCTATTAGTAAAAGTAACATGAAGTGGTTTGCTGATGGGTCTCCAAGTGGAGAGTGTCCTTCCAAATTGGGGGATTGTGGATGGGAAGTGGTTCACACTCGTGATTGAGTGGGGCCCTGACACAATTTACCTAACGCCATTGTTAATTCCATGCCCACTACTTCACTTCTTTACAAATTGGATAGCATGCCTGGAAGTGGTAATGTGGGGCGTACTAATTATAAAGGAATTATATAGTAGAGTTTGGAAGTCGAGTTCTGGGACTGCATTGGATTCTTGTTGGAATAAAGCTAGAAATTATTAGGTATAATTACAGGTACAGGGTTTATTCTTGGATAGGTAACCATATCTTCTTTAGGTTATTTAATTAATGATTCGCAATGAATAATGGTGTAGTTATTAATCTCAGTCAATCTTGTTAGGAAGAGCAAGTCGGTTATGAATTTGCAACATAGGATACTTAGCATTTAGGAAGAACTCAAAGAATCTTCCTCCAATCATTGAAAACTTTTAAAATGTTAAAATAATCATTGAAATTATTAAATATTTTTAAAAATACCATCCCGTCAGTTAAATCTAATTAATCATTATTAAAAGATAAATTTGCCTATATGTAAATTGTTTAAAATGCTTATAGAGATATATAATGATACAAATATCACAGTACAAGGATAAAAATTAGTTATAAATATTTTATTATCTAAACTTTAAAAATAAAGTACTTTAATTATTGACATAAATTTGTTTAATTTAATAACTATCTGTTAAGAATATTGTATAACTATTCTGCGAAAGACTAACCGGGATGATAATTCTGAAAAAGGTAAAATATTTCAATTATAATTATAATTATAATTTAAAATTTTAAAGAATGTAATGATAACTATGATATTTAAAAAAAGAAATCAATAGCAATTATGTAGAAGAGAACCTTACAAGATAGTCCGGATAAATTGGGAGTAACCCAATTTGACCCTCGTCATTTTGCACGTTCGCAGCCCTCCACCAATATCGGATGATATCTCGGCCTCCCTCCACGAGTGGAACATTTCCCCTTCAAATCCGCTCCTGGATTGCGTGTCTCAGCGCTAAGATTTCCTTCCAAGATTCGCACTACTCGTTCCTCTCCTTACGGTTTTCTCCTATTCCCAGCCTTGTCGCCGAATTATTTCGCTCCTTAGAAGCTAAGAACTCAAGTGATGCACCGATTTTAAACGGCACCCAAAATCTCGATCTATTAATAGTATTCAGTTAACCATTCAAATGTTAATTGATGGCTTTGTATGGTTACTGTTGCTCCAAAATGAAAGGTAGGGTATTTTAGTAAATAGAAATGCCACGAAAGACGCCACTCCGCAATAGCAAATCCTTCTATAAGAACTCCTCCCCTTTCCCTCTCTCATAAGTCATAAGTCATAAGTCATAACTTTCTCTCTCTCTCTCTCGAAAGTTGTTAAGGTAACGCCCATCAATGGAGTCGTTCCAAGCAAGAAGAAGACCCCCTGTAACTCTCCTCTCTCTCCTTTCGAGAAATTATCATTTAAAACCCTATCAAAATCGAAACTTTAGCATTACCCAACTCGTTTTTTCCCCAAATGTTCACAGGCATTGGAAATCCTAACGCTATGGACGGTTGCAGCGATGGTCTTCTTCATTGGGACCGGCGAGTGTACCAGGATAAGGAACCACGTCCACCACCACCGCAAGCACGGCGGTGGGCCGGAGAAGGCTTCCAGTTACGCGCCGAGCAGCTGCCGGGCCCACGTGGTCAACTTAACGGACTTCGGCGCCGTGGGCGACGGCGAGACCTCGAACACCGCGGCCTTCGCGGCGGCGGTGGCCCATCTGGCCCAGTACGGGATGGACGGCGGAGGGATGCTGGTCGTGCCACCGGGGCGGTGGCTCACCGGGCCGTTCAATCTCACGAGCCACTTCACCCTCTTCCTCGACAGCGACGCGGTTATACTCGCCTCCCAGGTGCGGTCACCGCCTCCTCTTTTTGGCCTCCGTGTCGTCTTGTGTTGTTATGGTGTGTTCACGGGACGCCACGAGATTAGATTCGGATTTGTTCGTATTATTAACTGCCAGTAAAATTAATTCGTTCTTAACGTACGTTTTACCATTTAGTGCCTGGCTGGGAATTTTGCATATAGACACGCATGAAACGCTTATTTGTATATCTAACTCTATCTGCCAGTCATGTCATATGATATGGATCGAGGGGTCTTTATTTCGTGCCATTTTCCTTCTTCATTCGTTTGAAATGTGCACGAGCTGACTTTTCGTATACTTGTTTGCTAATCTTTAGTTTACTCAATCAATTCAAAACTTTGTATGCAGTTATTCTTCGGATTTGGTCGCCTTTGAAGACCATGACTTTAAAAAGCCTTATTTTTCTCTCAGTAATATAATTTTATATTTTGATCATATAATCTCCTCGTACAAACTCTTTAGTGCTTTGGACCTAACGCTGGAAAATTTTAGACCATTTGGTTCGTACTTGGTAACCTTGAAATTATTGCCCACTTTCGCTTTATTCCAATGCTTATGCTGCTGCCGTTCTATTATTCAACAGTAGTTGCATATGATTTGACCTCTGTCGAAATTATATGTTCAACTACTTCAATTTAAGCCTAGGGGCATCCCCCCCCTCAAAAAAGAAGAAGGAAAGTTTTAAAAAAAACTACCTCAATTTATTGCACGAATTCAAATGTCGTTGTGTCTGGTACTGAGCAACTAAAGAGTATCTTAAGTAGTATTATGGCACTCATTTATTCTTGGTCTCAAAACATATTTTTATGAGTATAACAAACTATAGTATGATTTCAAGCTCAGCTAACTCGTTGGAGTCCTACTTTACCATAACAAAGTGTTCAAATTCTCATACTGAGTATAGAGAGTGAAATATTATGAAAATTCCACATGGGTGCACAATCTGGGGTTGTTTCTTGGTAAGATTGTCTCGGTTATTTGATATAATGGATTCGGAAGAATTTAACCTTTCTGTCTAGTTTATGGTTAACTTATGGGCTTTTGATCTATCAAATGAAAAACATAAGACTTTACCTATTTGTCATGCATTTAACAAACATTTAAAATAATTTTTATCATTTGATGTCCCAGGATATTAATGAATGGCCACCTATTGCTCCTCTGCCTTCTTATGGGAGAGGAAGGGACTTGCCTGGTCCAAGATACAGCAACTTCATTATGGGAACTAATCTTACTGATGTGGTCATCACAGGTAGGTTAACATTTCCCTTCAATAAATCTGCTACATTATTAGGTCATTCATCGGAATACACTAAATTATTGGCTGGTGAATTCTAGGCAACAATGGAACCATTAATGGACAGGGCAAGTTCTGGTGGGATAAATTCCACAAGAAGGAACTGGACTACACTAGAGGATACTTGCTTGAGGTTATGTTCTCAGATCATGTTGTTATATCCAACCTTACATTTGTTGATGCTCCTTCATGGAACATCCATCCAGTCTATTGCAGGTTAGATCTTTCCTTTTCTTCACTTCAGTAGCATAGAAAGATTCTATTCAGTTGTATTTGGAGTAAATTAACTTGACAGATGCTGATTCAATTCTGCAGCAATGTGATTGTCTCAGGCATCACCATTCTTGCGCCAACTGATTCACCAAACACTGATGGAATTGATCCAGGTACTTTCTATTTCAATTTTATTTTATTTTGCTCTTAGAATCTATAGATAGTCATCATAAACTTGTTCTTCTACATACTACCAGACTCTAGCTCTGATGTCCGAATTGAGGACTGTTACATTGTGTCTGGTGATGACTGCATTGCCATTAAGAGCGGTTGGGATGAGCATGGAATTCAATTCAACATGCCAAGCCAACGCATTGTCATCAGAAGGCTCACCTGCATCTCCCCTACAAGCGCGGTCATAGCCTTAGGCAGTGAGATGTCCGGTGGAATCCAAGACGTCCGGGCCGAAGACATTACCGCCATCAACTCAGAATCCGGTGTCAGGATCAAGACCGGCGTTGGAAGGGGAGGATTTGTGAAGGATATCTTTGTCAGGAGGATGAATTTGTACACAATGAAGTGGGTGTTCTGGATGACCGGGAACTACGGTCAGCACCCTGACGAGAATTTCAACCCTGACGCACTACCGGACATCGAAGGGATCAATTACAGCGATGTCTATGCTGAGAATGTGACGATGGCAGCTAGATTGGAAGGAATTCCGAAGGATCCTTTCACTGGCATATGCATTTCAAATGTGACAGCACAGGTGGTGAATTCTAAGAAGTTGCAATGGAACTGCACAAACATTCAAGGGGTGTCAAGTTCTGTAACTCCTACACCTTGTGCTTTGCTGCACGATCAAGGATCGTATGGTTCGCCATGCAAGTTCCCTGAAGACAGACTAGATATAGATTCTGTTCAGATCAATGGATGCTCATTCAGAAGAGTATGAGTTTGAAACGCACTGCTTGATATTTCTTTCTTCAGTTAAAGCATCTGCTAGGAGTAGTGGACGTTCCGCTTGTTTCCAGCTTGAAAGATTCAAGGCTTAGCGAGAAAAAAGTTGTCAATCAATATCTTTAATCATAATATAAACACTTCATTTGTGGAATAAACATAAATTTATTCCAATTTCTTTATACTAGTATATAACTAAACAATAATTTATCTTAATAATAGTTTACTAATACATATTTTTCTTTCCTCTCATCTTCCATCTAATATTTGTATATTTATCAATTACTATTTTGCTATTAAAATGACATCACTTCAATCAATTATCATCATTTCAATTAATTTTTCCTTTTGTTTCCTTTTTATCTTCTCATTCATCCATTATAAAAGATATTTTAATCATTCACCAAATATATCTATTTTTTATATCACATTAAATATAATAATTATATCATTATATCGGTTTACAACCCAACATCATAATAATCTAAACCGTGCCAAAATATTTGTATTTTTTGTCACATCAAATATAATAATTACATCATTCTATTGCTTTACAACTAAATACCAATAGCCTAAACCGATATAAGCTCTTGCAAGTTGAAAACATGGACATAGCTAAATTAGTATGAAAAGTTATTCCATACAAGTAAATGCCCTTGGAGGTTTACTACAATATAAGTAACAGAAAAGGAAAGCTATGTCATGCACATCAAAAGGAAGATAGGTTACAACAATGGTACTAAATGAGAATGCCATTATCCAAGATAAAACCAGCCTATGAAATCAATTTATCTCTCCCGGCCAATGCTTCCATGCAAATGAATAATACACCACGTTATTTCAAGTCATGCATCATTGATGCCGGGGTTCGAATAACACTCTGATGGTAATACTGGCTCATGCTGCAGCATGCTTGATTTAACCTAAACTAAGTCAACTGAGAAAAATGCCTTCCATTATAAAGTCACTGCACCACTTAGGTGGGTTCAAACCCATTAAGACTCACAAGACAGTGAAAATGCTTCAGCATGTGCGAATTAACCTTATCCTCTTCAACCAAGTGATTGGATATGAACTAGGAATCATGGCTGCTGCTTATGATACTTCATGCAATATGGCAGTAAACAAGTGAATTTCTTCAAAACTATGATCAAGAATGTGCTGCTGCTAAGCATTGAGTTTACTGCCTAACATAAAGAAGACAGCTAACATGAAACTATGGCTTGAAGTGTTTCTGATGAAACAATTAGAAACAGGATGCTGTGCATCTTTTAGTCAAAAAATAAAGCATGAACCTAAGGGTGTAACAGAGCCATATGACGGGTAACCACAATAGCCATTTGATACACAACACAAGCAAAATCTGGTCCGAAAAAGGTCAGGAGAAACAGCTTTGTTTGTAAGTTTTGGGGAAGAATGTAAAAAGTAATCCACTCAGTTTCTTCCACGAGATTTGGACTCAAAATGAATAGCCTTCTTCTTCTTTCTGCGCACCAGTACAGTTGGTCCTCCTCCCTCTCTAAAAGGCATGCCTAAGAGAGCGAGCAATCTCTGAGCCTCGTTATCCGTATTGGCGGTGGTCGTTATGCAGACATCCATTCCTTTCTGCTTACCAAGGGCTTCATACCTGATCTCCGGGAACACACTCTGATCACGAAAGCCGATGCTGTAATTTCCATGCCCATCAAAACTGTTAGGATTGACGCCTCGAAAATCCCTGGTCCTAGGGAGGCCAAGATTTATGAGCCTATCGAGGAAGGAGTACATTACCTACCATTGAGTAAAGTACAATATTATTAAAACCAATTTTATATAATTAAATTCAAATTACGAGTTATACATTTAAATTGAGCTATATTTTCAACCAAATAGAAGAGAGGAAATTAGAACAAAATTCCAAGTACATTTGTAATAAACATCTTTGGGTGACAGAGCAGATTTAGAGTGACAGAGATCAGATCGACTAGTTAAAACAGATAGCTTAAAAAGATGAAGAGATCCAGATAGAAAAGCAACTAAACAATCACAAAAGACCTAATAGAATCCTATGAGCAATATCATCAAGAAGAATATAGGGCTCAATACACAAAGAACTCTCTTTGTATAAGTATAATTGCCTTATCAATTTGAAACTGACAAGGAAAGACCAAAAGATAAATATGCTTTGCCTCAGCGACTATCTCATCTACAAACTACAAGTTCTAATCTCATAAGACTCAATTGTACTTTATTTTATCTACATGGCATTGATATGGATTAGCAATCACATGCTCAAGTAAATAAGATTTTGTAACTCACCTATCTTACTTGAGTAAATAAATTTCTAACTCGCTTATCTAGGTAACTACGCAAACAAGAGGAGCAGAGAAAGCAATGAAAGGCATGGCCTCAATTTTGGTTATCTTTTAGGATATCAAAAGAACAAACCCATCTCCCCATATCTCTAAAGTCTCAACTAAGAAATTGAAAATTAAATGACACCCTCTATTAAACATATTTGCAGTTTCAACCCTATACTCATTTTTTTATTAATTAAGAGCAAACTCATTAAACAACTTTTATAAAAATATATTTGAAAATAGTTTATATTTAAATAGACAATATGTACTTCTCATAAGAATCAATTTCCCCTGCATACCATTAGCTCAGCATATCTACTAACTGCATCCAGCACAGGAGGGTCCTAAGAGTTCTATTTGCTGAATTATTAAAGTTAAAGCCTAATCTACAAAAGAAATTCTCATATTTGCAGCTAACCATCATATTGTTATAAATCCCTTAATGGATATTCTACCAAATATCACCCTCTACCAGGTACATTACATAATGTAGAAGAGATCTTTTAGCAGGATGGTTAAGACTTGAGATATTACTTACATTGCCGCGAAGTGTAACAGCAATTCCAACAGTAGCACCTTCCCTAAGCTTAAACGTAGCAATAGAGTTCTTTGCCTTCGTCTTCACTGGCCGCTGCCCGGTAATCACGGCCAAATCCTTTATTGCAGCTTCCAACCCCTTAGAATTCTGCTCCGCATCACCCATCCCGCAATTCACCACTATCTTCTCTATCTTGGGCACCTACCACCACCAAAAGATCATACCTTTACCCAAAAACAAAAGAAACCCAAATGGAAAATTTGCATAAAGAGAAGTTACGAAAGCCAGAAAAAAAAAATCAAATACCTCGTGGACATTCTTGTACTTGAACTCCTCGGTGAGGAGGGGGACGACCTTCTCGAGAAACGTGGTCTTAAGCCGATTCACTTTCTCGGCCTCAGAGCGGTCAAAAAGCACGATGCCGGTAGACGACGTCGCCGGCGCCGTCGGGGTGGCGGATACGGCGGCCCTAACGGCCGGAGGCCGGATTCTTGGACTCACTCTGATCGAGGAGCGAGGAGTCGACAAGGGGAGGGGTTGCAAAGAGTGGGAAGAGGAGAAGGATAAGCGCATAGCCGTGGCTGCGGTCGCCATCATAGGCGGACTTCGCAGTAGAAGGGGAGAGGAAGAAGTAGAAGTGTGGATGATGATTTTGATAAGGTAAGGGGCTCCGTTCGACTTTTGTGTCCCTCGAATTGCTGTGCCTGCCACGTGTTTGTGAAATTGCCCAGGCCTTAAAAGGCCTAATCGGGCTTGATCTTGGTCTGGCTGAGCTAAATATTTGGGCTGGGCTTAGAAAAATTGGATGAGAGTCGACACGACTTACTTAGTTGTCTTTAGCCTGAGCCTAATCGAGTTAGTGTGAGTCTGAGTTAGAACCAAATCTATTAGTATGTAGTTAGTATATATATTATAGATTATGAGTTGCAGGCTAGATAAATAGGTTAGCTCTTTTTAATTAGGTTGAGCCTACTTGACTACCTAGCACTTTCTATGAGTTTTTGACTAATTTAAATTTATCTCATTTTTTTTCATATAAAATCACTTTTTAATTCAATAATTTATATTAAATCACTGATCGAAAAAAATAATTTGTATAGAAAAAAAAATCCCGTCAACTCGGCAAATTTTTTGAGCGAGTTGTTTTTAAAATTTGCCGAATGAAACAGTGATTTTAAAATCTAACTAATTTGGCATATAATTTTTAAAATAGAAAATTTTGCATATAACACCCTATTTTTTAACATAATTACAGTTTACATCCTAAATTTTATTATTTATAAATCGTAGTGAATATGTATAAAAAACTAGATAAGATTTAGACTAACACCGTAAAAATATTCTATTAAGTAGAGACATTTTATTTTTAAAATGATTTAAATACTCTTATTTCTAAAATAACTAAAATGCCCTTAGTATGACTTGATTAAGTATATTTTCATAATTTTTTAATATAGTTAACTTAACTCATAGATTTAGTTAAATTTAACTAATGAATTTAACGGCAGAATATTTTCTACATATATTCGTTAAATTATAAGACTCGATTTATAAATAGTGAAAATATATGATAAAAAATATAATTTTATTAAAATATAGGGTGTTATATGCACAAAAAAAATTAAAATATATTAGACTCAAAAGAAAAAAGAAAAAAGGGAGGGCTAGTTTGGTCAAAAACTCCACTTTCCATGATCCACTTC
Organism: Typha latifolia; assembly: GCF_019914945.1. NCBI lineage: Eukaryota > Viridiplantae > Streptophyta > Magnoliopsida > Poales > Typhaceae > Typha > Typha latifolia. Next base: position 10,922,421 of record NC_133093.1, on the reverse strand, counting down.
TCTCGCCTCTCGGTTATGGAGAAAATGTTTTATATTATTACACTCTCACGCACTGAGAGAGCTCCATAGAACTCATGGACTATATGGGCCTATGGCCCTTAGTTTCTCTATATATATATATATCAACAAAGGTCCGTCTTTATGTGAATCATTAAAGTATGACCACTTTCACTATTCTTACGAAACTCTTTCTATCTAGTTGCTATTTTCACACTTTTAACATATGACTCGCTACAACCCAAAAGTACACATTAGATATGCATTTGGTAAGATTATCTTTCCATATTTGTCCGACCAAAAAATAAATAAACTTCCTTTTTCAATCACTTAAAATGCCAACATATATAATCTTCTCTTTTGACTTTTGACACAGTACATTGATCGACGTAAAAACCTCTGTAAAAGACTATCTTGATATGAGCGTAAGGGCTCCGTATAGTTTGAGGCTAAGTCCAAACTTTGATTAGTAGTCTTATTTTTTTAATTTTAATTTTTTTAAAAAATAAATTTAATTAAATATTACGAAAAATAAAAAGATGTTTGGTTATCAAACTAATTCACAAGAGATTTCTAAACTCAAAACAAATAAGGCTTAATTTTCCATATTTCCAAAGTCACTAAAAATAATTATCGGACCGACCCACGAAGGAGGTGAGATTAATGCCCAAATTCTCTATTGGCCAACATTTTTTAATACCGGCAGATGGTATTAATTAACTTACAAACGCCAGGCCATGATGCTTTAGCTCGTAGTTTCTAATTCTATTTTTTTTTAATTAGTTTTAGAAGTCACATGCCACACGAGATTTTTTTTAATTTTTTTAAAATTAGTATTGGGATGAGATATTATATTTGTATTATTTTATGGGTGGCTCACTAGCTCTTTCACTATTTAGTTAGACGTATGTCATAGCGTTTGGGGTAGCCACAAGGTAGCCCATAAGAATATATTTATATTTTCGGCATCAAATTGTAGTATATTGTGAGAACGTTAAATTTAATTTTCAAATGTATAAACTATTTCTCTCCCTAAAAGAGTATATGGTTTTATGTTTTCAGTTTTAAAAAAAGTTATATTTTTATTTTTTAGGAGCTGAGCATTGAGCAAGCGGGAGTATACAAAAGACAAGAAGTGAGCTTATTTATTCTAAACTAAAGATTTTTATTAATTTTTATTTGAGACAACTATTCTTAATAAGACTATATAAAAAAATACTAAAAATTATTTAATATAATCTCAAACTAAATTGCTACCGGGGAGAAAGTTCTATGAGAGTGAGACCTTCCACTACAACGGTGAAACATGTTTAAAAAATTATAATGCTGTCATGAGAGAAAAAAAAAGTTAAGTGCATTTTAACCTCTGTATTTATGTCTAAAATAATTTTATCTCCATATGCTTTAGAAAATCTCAAAATAGTCAATATATTTATAACTAAATTAAAATCGTTAGTTTTTTTGTTAAACTTAACTAAACTATATCAAAATGATCAAAATATTCGTATCGTGTTTGTTAGAGAAATCATGCAAATTTTAGCATAAGATAGTAAAATTACCGAATAGCTATGGTACTCGATTATATTTAATAAAAAAATTAACAGTTTTACTTTAATTATAAATATAAAAACTGATTTGAAATTCTTTAAAACATCGAAAAGTATGCAGAAGTAAAAAAATAATATATATATATATAAAAAGAAGATCCCTTCCACCTTTTGATGTGAAACCTTCCATATGTATCATCCCGGCATGAACTCCCCTCACTAGCCCCAACCAACTACCGGCCGAAATCCTGTTTTAATGCGTGCTTCCTCCGAGGTGACACCGAAGGTCTCTTTTCGTGCACCCCCTCACCTCCTCCACGAGGTTGATCCACTGCATTCTTGCAACACGACAAACAAACAATGGGATGCCTTCCTAATTAACCACCCGCTTTGTCCCTCTCGCCCTGTTTCTTATTAGCGCCGCCCAAAAGCTTCGTTCCTTTGTTTGAGGTAAAATGATGCGAAAACGCTTTCCCCGTAAAATGTTTCCCTTGAGAGCGATTTAGTGTAAGATTAGTAGCACCTTCTTTTCGAATAATCTTATTTTGAGCGTTTTCTACGTAACGAAGGTTATAGTAATTATAAAATACATTTAAACAGTACAGTAGATTGGTATATATATATATATATATATATATATATATCATTTCCACATCTCGTAGAATGGGAATTGTGGGATAAAGTAATCATATCGTGATTCATCACTCATGTGTATTTGGTCAAAGAATGGAAAATTATAGGTAAAAAATTAGTCAGCTGTGTCAGATTGACCGCCTCAGTTTGAATAAAGTTCTGATTAACATGTATTGGTTCAGACGAAAGAGACCAATATGCTCTTATTTTTTAATATATTACTCAACCAAACGTTTATAGGTAAAAAATCTACTATATCAACCAAATGTTCATATGGAAATTAAACTCATAATTTTTGGTCAAATGTTAATAAAATTCAACTATTGAGCTACAGTATTATCTTGTTAAGAGAATTTATTGAACAAATCGAGAGTATCATTAAAGGCTTCTCGGTATTTATGGATTACTTCTCTAATGCTTTACTTGGTGAAGCTTTAGCTCTATACGAGGGAGCCAAAGACTAGCTTCTAGCTAGCATTGTTGGAAGTGCCCAATTCCTGTGGTTAATTTAGTGACTCACTTACTCTTGCTAAACTATTAAATAGTCTAGAAATTTCCATTAGATATATTGTTCTTCCTATTATCTAAGAGTACTCTATGTGGCCCACTCTTGGTTCTTTCATTAGGATTTGTTTTACGGGTAGGTAGACGGAACAACATTGTCCCTTGATACTTTGCGTAGCACATTCTATAAATGATTTCCAGAATCTTTTCTTTAAAAAATATTTTATTTTTTGTTAAAATGTCTTTGGCTATCGACTATTTTGTTATCTGTATTTTAAAATTATCTGTATGAGGAAGACAATTGAATAACATCTGTTAGATAAACATTTTATGATACCTATACATTAATATAGTAGATAGAATATTGGTCCATGTTCTTTTTATGCAAAAATGATCGATACGTTTGGGATTGAAGTGTTTCCACCCTCCCACTTACCTCATTTAGAGAATTATAGAACCGGCATAAAAAATTTTCTCTAATAGATTATAAAATAATAAGTATTCTAATTATCATGTTCAATGAATATGAAATAGTAGGCCACTTAATTAAAAGAATACCTGAATTAGTTGGAAGACTATCTCACATAAGTAATGAGATTTTCTCAACTAATTGCATCCCACATGAAGTGGAACCACGTCAAAAACTATCCCACGTCTAACAACATCATCTAATTTCCCTTCAAAATATTGACGACTAAAAAAATAAATATAATATTAACCAGACTAATTTACAAAACCGATCTTTTTTTCTCACTAAGTTAGAATCTCCCACATAACCAACTCGTGGTCTACAATCAAAGAAGCAAAGAATGCTCATCCTCTCAAATCTAAGCTGCTACTCCTTTTAATCCTTCTACTAATCTCCTTCTCCAACTCCTCCAGGCCACCCACCTCTTCCAGCTCCTGGGATGACAAACACACCAAGTTAACTAACAAAATCCCACAAGTGGAGACATGCATGTGGAGCAGTACAGGCCCTTCTTTCTCTGTCATAGAAAAAAGAAAGAGAGACAAAAGACAGTGATAAGTAAGAGATCCACCGCTCACCTTTGGTCCCAAAAACAACCCGTATGGCACCCCTTCGAACTTGTCCGTGTGGTGGATCTGCAAAGCCACGCCACAAACATATAATTTTAGCCTGACTAACAATAAAAGAATTATGCACATCGCACCCTGGATTTGTGTATCTTTGCAATTCAACACATTTCCATTCAACAAGTAGGGTCAGATATGCAAATTTCCCGAGAAATCGAATTTGGAGATTGAGGCGGTGGTGCCACTTGCTTACCTGATGAGCGGCCGCTACTCTCCGGAAGTAAGGCACGTTGGCGATGGGTCCCACCGCAAACCGCCGGTGGACCAGACCGTCATGGACGAACATATAGGCCATACCGAACAGCGTAATCCCCAGCCCCTGTTGTAAACAGACACGTGGACGTCAGATCATCCACACAGAATGAGAGAGAGAGAGAGAGAGAGAGAGAGAGCATACGGCGCCGAAACAGAGGCCAGGGACGAGTCCGCGGTTAAAGAAGCCAAAGGCGAGGAGCGCGATGGCGGGCACGGCGTTGATGATGGCGAAGACGTCGTTCAGCTCGAAGGGACCCTCACGAGGTCGGTGGTGCGACTCGTGCATGTGCCAAAGCGACGCGTGCCACAGAGCTCGATGAGCCCATCGAGCCCAAAACTCCATTCCCACCTATAAGACATCCCCCAAAACCTCACTTCCATCGGGAAATCTTCTAATTCTCACCATTTGATGGGAATTTAGATTCAAGAAGTCGAATCTATACAAGCAGAGCATTTTGGTGCTTACCGCTGCGCCTACGGATAGAGCAAAGGTCCCGAACATTTCGGTCATTGGCACCTCTCCTCCCTAAAAGGGATATTAATTACTCGATTTAGCAAGTTGTTGGATTAGGTTTCACTAGTGTTGGTTGTAGAAGAAGAGGATTACCTCCATTTGCCAGGCGAAGCGGTAGTAGACGGAGGCGACGGCCATGGAGGTGATGCCCAAGCTCGACATCACTGCCGCCACGAGGTACGTCCTCCGCTCCGACTGCTTCCGAGCCATCTTTTCCAAGATCCTCCGATCCACCTCGGCGTCGTTCTTGACCTCTTCTTGCTCCTCCTCTTTGAAGAGCGCTTCGGCCGCCTTCTGCTTCCCAAGCACGAAGCATACGGTCACCTCCCCGCGAAGCCGATGGACCGTCTGCGCGCGGAGGCAGAGCGGCGGGAGGCGGAGCACGCGACCGCCGGCGGTGAAGAATGGGTTGGCTTTAAGGCTGGTGGTTGCTGCGGAGATCGCGGCCGCCATGCCCTAGTCTGGCTAGTCTATTTAGCACTCCTTCTCTATCGCTTTAGTGCACGACCTTACGGCTTTTAAGAGATCGGAGAAAGTTTCGAAGTTGGAAGCGAGCGAGAGAGACGGCGACGACGCAGGTAGACTTCCCTAAGGTCGACTCTTTAAACTGATGCGCTCTATAAAACTAGCACTCCCTACCTCTTTAATTACGGAAACGCCACCACAGACTAACCTAACAAACCAAGCTATAAAATACGTGTTAAACTTTAATAAGTGCACGTTTTTTCCGGGGTTTTTAAGGGGAAAGCCGGTGGACAGTCTTTTATTTAATAATAAAAAAGAGCTATAAAATTTGACACAAGAAAAATATTTAGGAGCCTTGATGAGCATACAACATAATAAAAGAAACATGTATAAAGTATTTTCAACTCAAAGATAAACCATAATACCTAATTATTAACAAAAGAGGTAGGGAACCTCCGTATTTTGAAAAACAAAGGATAGAAAAAAAAAGTTTCAAGCTACCACAAATATAATGAAAATGAGTCGTCACAGAAAAATCACAAAATCTTCTTCACCTAAGTCTAACCTCAATTAGCGGCCGAAGAGACAAAAAAGCCTAAGCTCCCTCCTACTTCTCTCTACTGCCCAACTAAAGACTGGTATGGATACATAGAAGGTAAAAGTGGAGAACCCTAAAAGCCACTTCAACGTCTCGCCACTTTGACGAATGATTGCAACGAGAGATCAAATCCAAGCGGTCAAGAAGAAAAAGGGACAGGAGGGAAAAGAGGCGATACACAAAGGGAGAAGAAGAGAATAAAGAGAAAGAATCGACGAGAAATTTTTTCCCCCTCTTAGCCAAAGCAACTAGGCGAGGAGAGAGGGAGGAGGCTGTCAACGACGGTAGTAAAAGTTTCTCATCGGGAGAATGAAAAAAAGAAAAAAAAATCTAGCAAACCCTTGTGCGAGAGATGAAGTACATATTAGGGATCACCAACATTGCAATTCCTCCGGTAGTTAAGGAAGAAAAGGGAGCCTGGCTATATGCATGGCAATAATTAAAATCCCATTTTCCCTGCGTTCTTGAGTCTATGCATTGTACCTAAATCTAATTAACCTGGAACCTGACATGTTGAATTGAAAGAAATGGACTAATATCTAATCTCTCGTAGCTTTGCAAATTGCAGCTACCTAGAGTCGTCTTTATGGAAGAGAGCTCCTAAATTGATAGCCTTTGTAGCATCTCGTTCAGAGATCATTCTCATTTCAATTTTGTTGTATCGTAGGCTGCATGAAAAAAATATGCTAACTACTACTCAATGCTGATGCGAGTTGAAATTTATTGTTTTCCATCAATTTCACACATAAATCTAGTAAGACTTCGCATCGATAACATATCAATTCATAATTATGTGTATGATGATGGTTCTAAATGAGTTTATGTTTAGTATAATCAAGTTTGAGTGACAGATAAGTTAGATCCACCTAATTTGATTTTTTTAAATAGGTATCAAATAATGACCCGATAATAATATGCTTATAATTTAATAAGTCTGGTAATTATTTATAACTCCGATAACTAAATTAATCTATTTATCAAACGTGTTATAAAGATCAATTCTATTATTGTTTAATATTTCTATCGTTTTAATAAACATATTGCATTCATATTGACTAAGTTTAATCCGAGCGTCCTTGCCACCCTACCTCTTTGAAAGGTAAAACCGCAAGAGAACTAATCTAAATTATAAAAAGTGAAAGTTGTATTAAAGTAATATTTTTCCTGGCTCTAATTCCACCGATATCTATTTAATTAGGAAAGGCTAATCAGCTATTATCTGTACCCACACACGTATGTTCTTCATATGTAATTTTCACAAAGTATAAGGGCAGATAACGAAGGCGAGGAATACACGAGCCGGATGCGCTAGCCACGTGTCAGGAAGCAGAGCGTCGTGTGGGAGTGGACGACTGCAACGATCGCAGGAAGCATCTCCTAATGCGCTACGTCGTGGGTTTCACGCGGAGGGGAAATGCCACACGTTAACCCCTCCCTTGCCTTGTCCCGCCGACCCACCCTATCCATAATTTTCTCTCCCATAATGTTTGTGAATTCGTGTTCCCTTCTCCCCACTACCACCCGCCCAAATACTACCATCTTGCCATCTGTCAATGTGAAGAAATGGAGATCGGGTAATCCGATGATGTGAAAGCTTATAATGGTCAATTATTCTATTCCTTTTGCTGACTTGGATCTTCTTGTTAGGTGCTAATATTGGACCCTACCATATTCCCAATCAAATAAAAGCTATCAAAGTTTGGGATTAAAATTCCAGTAAGAGACCAATTCAAACTCTACATGGGAAGACAACAACACATGCGTCGTGGTTCCACTGAACTGGTATTTGTTCTCCTAACAATTTGGGGAAAAAGTTCTACGTTTCATCTATCTAAGGAGAAGAAAAGGAGGAGAAATTTTTGATCAGGCCGACACTCGAGCACTAAGAAGGAATTGGTGGTCCAGACACGTAAGTGACGGAGTGCGGTTCTAGTCGATGATAGCAGTTGCAGTTTAATATATTGTGGCATTAGGATTATGACACCTATACTACCTGAATCCGAAAGAGACTTTGTAGAAGATAAGCATCAGCAGCAGTGATAGTTTCAGATATATTCCACACTTGTAGATCATAAATGAACGTAGCAATCATCTCTCTATACGCACATCTTCTCAAAAAGTAACATTAAAGCTTTTATGGAATGCTATCAAAGTTCAGAAATAACAAAGATGCCCTTGAGACAGGCACATGCTTCTCTGAATCAAAAAGTAAATGGCAGTGATTCATAAATTGGGCTAAAGTCCTGCTTAAATATTGCAGTTGCAAAGAATTTGAATTTAAAATTTAAATTTAAATGATCCTCCCATATGCGATATATCATCCTTCATACTTTCAAAAATAAAATAGAGCCAACAGCAGAACTAGCTAGGCATAGGAAAATCAGAAATGTAGGGTCACACCTGCAAACTTACATATATTTTAATTATCATAAGTACATAACATGCACAACTCTCGAGACAACAGTCAAGCCATCTATTAGATTAACTAGCAGATCGATCATACAACTGCGGCACGCCATTTAGATTAGATAATTCCATCACGGAATCCTTATTCAAGCCAGTGATATAAGCATCTTTCCATGCTGGTAAAGAGAATGCAGTTTAATTATCTCCAAAGAGGTAGCCAAGAGAAGAGCATCCACCAGGTGCAGACTGGACCCGAGTTGACGGACGACCCTGAATAGAAACAGAATCATTCTAATCCTCTCATATATGAAGAAACAATCGAAATCTAGAAATGTAATTATCTGCTTACAGTAATGAAGTTTCCCATGTTTGGGCCATGAGCTCTACGATAGTTGTTGGAATTTGGTTTAGCTGCTGGTTGAGTTACTTGGCCTGCAGCTTTCATCTTGCCATCATCAGATGGAGGCTTCTGAGTCTTACTGTCCTTGATTGTGGGTGGACACTCATCTGGTTCAAAGAGGTAACCAAGTGAACTTTGTCCACCACCAAAGCTCTCACCTCTGCTCATTTTATTATTCTCTCGAGTAGATTCAGTTCCTTCCTTTGTTGCTGTTCATGCTAGGAGAATGGCCCATTTATAGTATCACTCGGAAGAGCATCAGAGGAAAAATATGGCATCATGATGTGCAATGCACATGCATGGATGGTCATACCATGCATATTAGGTACTGCATTGATGCAATCTGTAAATTTTCTTTATCTCTGACCATACATGGGTCGAGAAAACGACGGTAGTTAGAATTGCTCTGGATAATATCTACATGACTATATATGGGTGTATTGTTCCAAAGTGCAATGATGCTATTATGATACATTGATACGATAACACCACTAATGGAAAACTTAAACGTAATTTCTTCAGCCAAATATTAGATAAGTCTTGAGTTTTCCCTCATATATGACCATAAATAATTACTTCAGTGCAACTTAGCCATGTCTTGGATGAAGCTCAAAAAGAGGTCGAGATAAAGAGGTATGAAGAAATTATTTATCATGAAATTAAGTAAACACTTGCAAGACATATATGAAGGCAATTCCTTCCCGAAATAGTAAAAATTAGGATTTAATTTCAGAGCCAAAAGAAACATTAAAGTGAACAAAGTACCCACTTAGAGTTTAATGATCAAACCTGCCAGAGATGAAAAGGAAAAAGTTATCTGACCTACTTCAATTGGTCCCAACTTATATCTGAAGATGAAGTTCAGCTGTAACATCAGCTTGTGCATCTCTGACGAGATCGGATTTGAGGCTTTAATAGCTGTTCCTGAAGCAGGTAATATTAGAATTCTGACAAGCAGTTGGAATCTCTTACCATCTTATCGAATATTAATGCTTCACACAAATGCATCAATTAGTTGCTAGAGCCATTTCATGTTGTTCGACTTATTAACTTCTCCATGGCATGGACAGCAATAGAGATGCATCATATAGATTGTAGAAATATCACTTTGCAATGATAAATATCAGGGTTTAATCATTGGTTCTATGAGTCACTTAACCCTGTAGGGAGATTTGCATATTTAACACACAAAATTTTATAGCATATAGAAGTTAAACTTACAGATATGTGCCTCTTAAAACTAATTCCAGTAGATAAATGGCAACCTAAAAATCAAGAATCTGTTTATACATCCTCTAAATATTTTACAGTTACATATTATATTTACCTTAAATTTAGTTGGCATTGTTTGATGGAAGGTATTTTTTATGTTGAGGGTAAACATAATACAAGTGATGTTCTTTCTGAATAGAAACTTGATACCAACCTACTATTTGTACCAGTGATGTCCTTTCTGGATAGATATTTGATATCAAATCTTACCAAGATAGGAAGAGATCAACTGGTCACCATTCGTTGAATAAACACAATTTTTAGCTTCCCTGTTCTTTTTGAAGGCTATGCTGTTACATTGGGTCAATCATGTGATCATGTCCAAACACCTCAAGTGGTAGGGTCCATTGCTGTTCTCTTTTCTTTTTTTGAGCTTGTCCTATGAATGATATTGATCAGGCGTACTTGGTGGTTACTCTAACCAAACACAAAGACAGATAGGGTGACCGCTACTGCACATCTTAAAAGTACAAGCATTCCTGATAATTTACTGTATCATTTGATGCTTTGCCTTTCATGAGAGTTGTGATCCATCAAAACTGAAATGGAAGTCTAGTTCTCCAATGGCCCAGCCCTCTCATTAGATCCAGACCTCATACTGACTTTCTTCCCTTTAAGAAAAAGTCATACACCATGACCATAGCATACATGTTAAGTATATGCATGTGATATGGTGCATGTGTTGAAGGATTGCAACGTCAGAGATATATGCAGGTCCTCAGTGACTAGTATTTGTTTGGTTGCTATGATTAGCAAACTCCTGTAGGATCTCCCCGCATGTTGCCATACTGAGCTCTACCTTTGAGCTTTTCTCTCTCCATACTGTTCTCCAAGTCAGCATCGCTTCTGAAATAGTAAAGTTGTTAGGATATAACACATAACTAGTATGGCCGAAGAATTTACTGCTTACTCATGTGCTAATCATCAAAGGGGTCTCTTTACCATTGCTTTCATTGGGCTTTTGTTTTATTTTTCAGCTCTGGAAATTGAGTGATGATTAGCCTTTGATGAGTCTGAGTCCAAAAACATGCCTGCAAGCAGCAAATTAGAATGGAGTAAGTTTTACAAAAAAAAAATTGCTTCGGAATAATTACGTAAGTGAATATGAAGAAAGAAGCACCCATTGCAAAATACAGCAGTCAAGTGAAACACAAATGGAGTATAATCGAGTCAGACGCAAATATGACTGTAACTACAAGTTTGCTACTTTTCATGAAAAAGATTGCATATGTGAAAGATCAGAGTAGAAGAAAAGAGGAAAGTTACCACAGAGGAAACTGCTGCAAGAACTCACTGAGGACACCTTAGGAGCAACAAAATAGATTCCAATTTCAGATGGTAAACTGGGAAAGTAATTACCATTAGGATTTAGGAACAGTGGGCAAATGGTTTCAGGTGCAACAAAGGTGGAACAAGATCCACCAAAAGGCTTTCATGGACTGAATAACTGACTTTACCTTTGATTCAGCATTATCAATAAAAAACAGGGATGAAAATGGGTGTTGTTGGCATCCAGGGGATCAAAGCTTTTATACATTAACCATAAGTTACATTGAACAGGTATCTGCTGGCCCTATTAGAAAGTGAACCACTTGTTTTTAGAACCAGCAGGAGTGGATAGAAAAAAGAAGAAATCTAAGTGCTCATGGTTCTCAAAACCAACACTACCAATGCCCTTCTGTCTTGCCAATTCTACGTCAATCCTGGCCTGATGCCGAGACAATCCCATGATCGCATGCAGAAATCTCAGCTGCCCCAGTGAAAGACCAAGAGGATTTCTTCAACAAATAAAGAATAATTAGATAGAACAGGTAGGGTTATCACTTTTGAACTTCGATCTTAAATACACTATCGAGTTATGTACGTGACCTATAAAACATAAAAGGTTTTCCCTGCTAAAACTTTAAGAGCATTCAATAATCAATACTCCATCTTCTCTTTCAAAGTTTTCTTTTTTGATCAAGGAAATGCATAATATAAATTTGAGCATAATATTCATAACCAACATAAATAAGGTAAGAGTACAAAGAAATCGAGCTTCTCAAGGAATGAAGAACACATACAAGAGCTAAATACGATTACAGCGAACTTTGTGCTAATTCACCGCTTCATATAAGCCTCATAAGCCAATTGCGCGGCTAAGATATCGACCACTGCTGTCCCGACCGACTTAAACACGGTCAACTCTTCCTCATCCCTCCTCCCAACCTTCTTCCCGCCGGCCAATTCAACCAATGTCCCTGCCACATCCTCCCGCGTCATAACCCCTCTTTTAAATGCCCCGACGAGCTCTCCGGCCTCCTCCATTGCAGTCTCGAAATCCACAAACACCCTCCCCCTCATCAACGCCTCGTCGTCGCACTCCCTCATCGCCGGAGTAAATGACCCTACCAGATCCAAATGCGCTCCACGTTTCAGCAGTTCGCCCTTAATTAGCGGATCCAACGAGCTCGTCGCGCAGCTGACGATGTCACTGAGCGGGACGACGTCGTCCAAGAGCTCCGCGTGCTCGAAGGTTGCATCGCCGCCGCGGTGGGTTTCTTGTTCTTGGAGGAGGTGAGCTAATTCTTGGGCCTTCTTGGGTGTGCGGTTCCAGAGGATGATGCGGTTGATCGAGGGGCGGGCGGCGCGGTGGGCGGCGACGAGGTAGGGGGCGAGGCTCCCGGCGCCGGCGAGGAGGAGGACGGAGGGGGAGGGGCGGGAGAGGAGGAGGGACGCGAGGGCGGAGACGGCGGAGGTGCGGAGGAGGGTGAGGGCGGAGCCGTCGAGGGAGGCGAGTGGGCGGCCGGAGAGGGAGTGGAAGAGGGAGTACGATCCATGGACGCCGCCGCCATGGGAGGAGGAAGAAGGGAAGGAGGTGAGGAGCTTGACGCCGAGGTAGGGGAGGGAAGGGTGGGAAGACCAGGATGGCATGAGGAGGAGGAGGGAGGAGGGGACAGGAAGAGGATAGGAGAGGCGGGGAGGGGAGTGGATGGAGGAGGAGACGGAGGGAAGAGTGGAGTGGAAGTGGGGGATTAGGGTTTGAGGTGGGAGGAGGGAGTGAAGGGTGGAAGAGTCGAGGTAGACGAAGGGCTGAGCAGGAGGTGAAGGGGGAGTCGCCATGGTCAGTTGGCAGAAGACCGTCTCTCTTTTTTTATTCTAAGAAGTAGCAGAAGACCGTCACTGGAGGAAGTCGCAGTATCATTTCCAAGCAAAGGCAAGGCAAGGTGATAAATGTTCCAGTGGGACCGTCGGTTGTCTTATTTTAAAATCCGATCCGTTATTTCCCCCGATCCTGGGTCCTGGCCTTGGCTAGCGAATCATTCAATGACGACGGGTCCGGATCCGAATCCTAACTATTGTATGGGTTTTTTCCAGTACTTCACTGGGCCCATTTATATGAGCAAGACTGGATCCAAGGGTGGGCTACAGGCCTACAGCCTACACCTCACTAACTGGAGAGATCCAATACGCATCTGACGGTGTAAGTGACGCCGAGACCGCTTTAAAACCTTGCATCTTTCTTCTTAGGGTTTCCTCTCTAACTTCTAGTTTCCCGTAACTTTGGAGTTTGGACCTTGGATCAAGCCGGCAGTTTGGTCGGTTCGGAGGCGGCGACTCGGCGGCATCGTCGTCAGGGGCGAAGAGCTGTTAATAGATAGACATGGCTGCGCCCGAAGCTCCCGCTTGCTACGTCGGAGTCGCCAGGAAGTCCGCCGCCTTCCGCCTAATGAAGCAAATGGTATTTTCATCTCTCTCTCGATCATCGCAAGATTTTGAATTTTTACCTTATTTGTTTGCATGAAATCGATTTGATGGCTGTGAAATTGTTTCTTTGAATGGCTTGTAAAGGTTAACTTCTTTGCGGTGAGTTCGCTAACTAATCTGTATAGCTTGTACATGCTACCTTACTGTTAGGTTTTGATTGGTGTATGTGCTGGTTTGTCAAATCTGATCCTTTTGCATGCCTACGATCGTCGATCTTTCCAATAATCTATGCTGTAATAATAGGTCTTGGTGTGACTCTATGTTATAATTCGACAAATTTGACATCAATTTCACATAAGCTTTTAGTAAAAGCTCGAGTCTAATGGAATATGGAGAGTAGAAAGCAACACATGTAGTTGCTGTTGTACAGCAGTATGGTACATGCCACAAGGAGATGCATTTCGTCATTCTGGCAAAAACGGATCAGCCTAATTTGTTATTCATGGCTTGATTTCCAAGTTTTTCTTCTCTTGTTTGTTCTGTTACTCAAATTGTATATTGTGGAAATATATGCTCAATTGAACATTTAAATCCTTTTCATTTTCATACTTTTCCTTTCTATTTTTTGGGTAGGGATGGGAAGAGGGTGAAGGCCTTGGTAAGGACAAGCAAGGCATAAAAGGATATGTCAGAGTGAAAAATAAGCAGGATACTACAGGTAATTAATGATATCCTTTCTGTATATGTTATGCTGTTATGGACTTCTATTCACAAATAAGACTTGATTAAATACTCCATCTGGCAGTGATGACTGACAGACTTATTTGATGATATGTTATCTCATTTGCAGGTGTTGGTTTGGATAAGACTACAAATAATTGGGTGTTTGACACCTCTCAATTTGACAATATCCTTAAAAGTTTAAAAGTGGTAAGCTCTTCTCTAACCAAGCATGATTGATAATTATGTTTTGTGAAACTGCTTTTAGTTCCTTGTCATGTTCTGACATCTCGATAATTGCCCTTTTCCATGATTCTTTCTTGGAATGGTAGCAAGCTGCTGAACCTGTTGTGGAAGGTACTTCGAAAGTGAATACTTATTCTTTTGTTGTCTTATCTCATTGAAGCCACATTTTCATCACATTCATCTGCAGAAGTAGCTGATGGAAGTGATGCCCATGTTAAGACTGGAAAAGATGCATCAGAAAATGATTCAGTCGGCAAAGCCACCCGTCCTCAGGGAAGGTTGGTTCTGTTTTCTGAAGTTTATACTTATTTCTGTTCTTCCTGCTTTGTCTTTCACTCTGTTTTAAACTTTTAATAGGTACAAGAAAAGAGAGAGAGGGAAGATTGTGACTGCATACTCAGCAAAGGATCTTCAAGGAATTCTTGTGAGCTTGCAAACCTCTTGACTTGCTTTCTTTTCCATGTTGCACAGTTCTGTAAGTAATAATATTATTTGTTGATGAAATTGATGGTGAACCATGAGAAACCTGGAAATTGGAACATGATTTAGAAAAACAAACTGAGATAGTTTGACATTTTTCTTTGTTGCCCTTTAAAAATTCTCTGCTTAGTGTAATTTATGAATCTTGAAGTTATAGTTGGCACATGCAGGGAAACAAAGTGGAAGATAATTGCCAAATGGATCTTGATTTAAAGAGTGATCTTACATTTTCAGATGTATCAGAAAGCAGTATAAGTCAGGAAGGTGTGCTATGCACATCCATATTAATACGATAATTTATATCTTCAGTGCATAGTTCTACCCATTATATTTCTGGCTTGGCAAGGTAAAATTTCTCTTTTTATTGTGCACATTGTTGTAGACACCAAAGTTGAAGATGCGAACTGGTGGGGCCACAAACATGGGTTCATATCAGGAGGTTTTCTTGGAACACAAATGTCTACAAAAAAATCTTGTGTCGATAAAGATTCCAACAAGCGCAAAACATTTGCTGAAGAAGATCAAGAAAATCTTTACAAACTTGTCCAGGTGAGTAGTCTCTTGATTTAATGTTTTTCTATAGATCATCTCCTGTCTGAGATCTGTTCTTTACTTTTACTGCACTATAATAGTTTCTTTAGTTATAAAGTTCAAGCCTTCCAGAACTCCTGGATTTATCTACGCTGCATCTACTTTAGTGACTATGTGTTATTAATTTGAGCAGATCAAATGGTTCATTTCTCAATTAAATGTTTATCTATAAAAATAAATCAAATTACTATCAAGCTGCATGTGTCTGGAGAAAAAGTGATACAATACTATTGTATAGGATCTGCGCAAATGTGTTTGGAGAAAATGTGACTCTGAGAGAGCCAGTTTCTATTTAATTTTCCCGAGCTCTTTTTCTTTGAAGATTGGATATTTGAATTGGTCAAATTTCCAATTGTTTCTTACTGCTAACATCCTAAAAGACTCCACTTCATAAAGATAAACATGGCTATGCCAGCCTTCTTATACTACATGTTCATGGGCAATGATGTGCTGAACTCTCGTTTGTTGGGAAGAGAACCCTGAAGTGCTGGCTTTATAATATTTTACCTACTTGTTATCTACTCTGCGGAACACTTTTGGAGATAAGTTATATCTATAAACTTTCATTTTTTTGCATTCCTTAATAGGCAGGTTTAGAACCTCAGGAAGTGACTTTGTTCCATAAATTGCTATGTTCGTTAAAATTTCCTTCTGTTACTGCTGTATACCATCAAAATGGGACAAATTTAATGTCGTAAAGAGCTATAGTGCCCTTGTCCAATTGCTATTCCACCATGAACTCAATAGTGTCTGAAATTCTGAATTAGATGTAGTTCCTATGGACTAACTGCTGCATTGATCTTCATGTTTCAAGCTCAAGTTAAAGAATGTTGCATAATTGGTTTCATAATTGGATAGTTATATAACAACTGTAGAAGGGAGAAACAAGACTGCTCTGTGAGAATGCTTCTTTTGAGTATGAACAGATGCTTTTTTGGGGATTTTTGAGAGAAATGAGAATTTAAGGATATCCCAGTTAAACCGATACCGTTGGCATCCGAACGCTTAAGAATAAGAAAGAGGAATCTGATTAGCCCCTTAATTATCTCATTGGCATGAATAGGTGATTGTTATTCTGATTCTTCTGAACAAGCAGGTTAGAAGTGTTAATATGTACACTCTTTAGAGGTTTAGAAGCTTACTGTTGTTCAAGTTGAGTCTACTTGAACTTTAATCACCCACTTCTTGGTCGGTGGACATTGTCCTTTCATGCAGCAGCTGTGCGATCCTTCATGGATTGAACAGCTCTCATGATGCATGATCCTTCATGGATTGGACATAGCTTGTAATTCTGGGTTTTTTCGCACATCCATTTATGGTGAGATCTCTAAAGTATAGATGAAGTCTATTCCTGGAAGTACATCACACTTTATTTTTACAGTAATGAATCATATTTATGTCGTAATCTTTTTCTAAACATTTTGTTCACCTTTTCCAGGATAAAGCTACAGCTGGGAAGCAGGGGCTTGGCATCAAGGGACAACCCAAGAAGATTGCTGGCTGTCACTGGAAGGGAAAGAAGACATCATTCAGTGACAGTGAAGGTGAATATTCTGCTGATTCTGGCAGTTTACCAGAAGTGAAGCAGAGCGATGATGTGGAACAGAAGATTAATATTAATACCAAAATCAAGCTGAAAAAGTTGTGCAAAAAGCTCCTTTGTCAGGTCTACATGTCATTCTTGTCAAGATTTGTTTGCTGGTTGTTGGTATTTTATTGCTAGCTGACATCAGTAATTGCAGGCCCCTTCACATTCATTGAAGTTAAAGGAGCTTAAAGTACTTCTTGATGCACATTCAGGATCTATCTTTGCCAACTTTTCTTCAGAACGTGATGCTCTATCGTACCTAAAGAAGAAGGTATATATATTACATCTTTGGATAAACTTCTTTTGCACGATAATTTGTAAAACTTGTTCAATTTTATCTATCAATCATGGCAAGCTTGTGAATTGAATCATATATAAGGATGTTCTAATCATGGCATGCTCGTCAATTTCAATGCAGTTAGAAGGCAGCAGGACATTCCGTTTGGAGGGTAAGAAGGTAAGCCTTACCTCGTAAAGGAATTTGGAAGTGTGGGCATTTTTGCGAAGATGTATAATCTTGCAATCATCAAGAGTTCAGATCTACTGTGATGTTTGTGGTGATTGATTTAGCTGTGTAGGATATATATTGTAGCGACTAATAGTCTCTTGCTGTAAGAGAACGAAATTTTGTAAGAGGCGGTGAGATTGTATGTAGACCAATCGTGGAAGTGAATCTCATTAAATTAATTTATCATCATGACATTAAAATAAGCTGAATTGTGCTTTTTTCCTATTCTTGTTGACAGAGTTAGAAGATATTATGAGATACAGATCCTTGTCGATCTTATCAGAGATGAATACCCAGGCAATGCACATAGACAAGCCCCTAGAATAATAATGACTCCTATCTCTCTGTATTTAAAGGAGTTTTAAAGCAGTCTCTGTTCAATCTTTAAAGCAACACCAGCCAAGCCGGTGTCATCCCTGCTATTTATTGTAGGTCACTCTTGGTAATTCAGTTCTATTTAGTGCTGTAATTCTTTGCTTCAAATCAAACAAAATGCTAGTAATATTCTATTTTCGTATTCGCCATGTTACAGTGTTACACGGATGGAGACAGGATAATAGAAATAAGTGCATCTAACTAAACATTGCCACATGCCAATTGCCACTCGGTGGCATGGCTTATCGGGCCGAAGACTTTATTTTGTCCCTTTTTTATGGGATTCCTTTGTTTCAAACCTTATATTCTGCGTTCATCTTAATTTGTATCTTCTAATTTTACTAATTAATTTATATTTAAATTAGACGTTTGTTTTTCTCCTTAAATCTAAAAAACGCCCTATTTATGTTGTTTCTTGAAAAGAAAATGCCTTAAGGGTGATCCAGGGTGCTCTTCGGTATTTTAAAAAGACACAGGTTCGAATTACAAACAATGAAAAGACATATAATGTTGGGTGTGAAATGAAGATATTCCCTTCTCCACCGGGAATTTCAGGATAACCTGCGTCTTTCTCTGCATTAAAGTGAACTATACTCGGGTACTAACGGTAAAAAACCCCTCCCGAGTCCTCTGAATCCGGACTCCCTTCTCTGGCTTGTTCGCCCGCGCGCTCTCCCTCTCTCTCAGTATACCATGGCTTCCTCCATCTCCTTGGCCTCTCCAATTACCCCTACGACATCGGGAACTCGAAGTCTCTCTCTTCCCTCCCAAAACCCTAGCTCTATCACCTTCTTCGCCCGACCTCTCCGGCGTCATCTGAGCCTTCGGCCGCCGACCGCCGTCGCCGCCATCCAAGTGGAGAAACAGGATTCCGTGAAGCCCGCGACGAAACCTCCTCCGGCGCTTCCCTATCGAATCGGGCATGGATTCGACCTCCACCGCCTCGAGCCGGGCCTCCCGCTCATCATTGGGGGCATCAACGTCCCCCATGATCGCGGCTGTGAAGCCCACTCTGATGGTAATTGGGCTACTAGGGTTATCTGTATCGAATTGGTAGAATATGGGGGTTCAGCTAATTTGGTATTGTTCGTGATGGCGCAGGGGATGTGTTGCTCCATTGCGTGGTGGATGCGATATTGGGAGCGTTGGGTCTCCCTGACATAGGGCAAATCTTTCCAGATTCTGACCCCAAATGGAGGGGTGCGGCTTCGTCGGTCTTCATGAGAGAAGCTGTGAGTTTTAATTACTATTTGCTCTTTCTATATGTTTGTGCAGTAATCTTCCCTGAGAATTAGGGTCTCCTTTGCCATTTCTCTTTATTAGGTAGGATTAGGTCTCAAGATTAAGTCTTGCTTTTGTTATATACTGATCTCCTTGTACTTCTTACTACTTCGATGGAATCTATACTGCATCTTCCACGTGGGTCTCGTTTTTCTTTTTATCATATAAATAGACCAACCTAATGGTTGAATTGACCTGATTGCTTGCTTGGTCTCTACAAAAAAGAAGAAGAAAACTTTATTTTATATCTGAAAATTTTGTTGACCTTCCATGTTATAAGCCAACTGAATTCTCAGGGTTGATGAAAGGCTAGGGGGTTCTGATTTAACCATCACCTAGACAATTCTGCTTGATGACAAAGATGTGTATATATATATGTTTTGAGTCAAGATAGCATTCATATGCTATTTCAGTGAAGTTGTTATTGCTGGTCTATCGTTTTGCTTAGTGAAACCTTGCAGAAATAGATGGTCAGAATCTTGAACTAATGGAAGAAGTTTTAAGTTGAATTGCGAACATTTTGGCCTGTTTTTTTTTCTTATGTCCAGATTGTTTTCCATGACACCAACATACTATCACATGGGGTATGACGGCAAATCTCACCAATCACATTGCATATCTGGCACATGCTTGTGGTTTTATCATGCTCTTTGTCTTACTTCAATTTCTTGAGCCTATCATGCCCGAGGGAGAACAATGTATCTTTTGCTAATCCTTTTAGTACCTAGAAAGCATAAACAGTTCATATGTAGTAAATGAAGTAGATTCACTTGATCAATTTCAACAAATAATAGGTCAACTACAATACGTGTACCTAATGGTTTGGCTCATCCACATTACGACATATAACTTGCTAATTAAGAAAATGTATTCTCAGTTATAGGCACTCTTACATGGAATAAAAAGATATGTAGATTTTAGGTTTTACATTCATACAAAAGTTGTTCTTCATGAGTATTTTTGTAGGATGCTTCTAAACTGCTTTTTCATTGTTCATATTAGCCTATTTGTTTTCTTGAAATGTGGTATAGTCAATTTTGATCAGGTCCTTTCATGCTAATTGCCGCAATCTATTTATTACTTTCTATATCTTTCTTGTCGGATATTTTGATTCTGTAATCCTTATTGCAATTCCATTTCAGGTGAGACTCATGCATGAAGCAGGTTATGAGCTAGGAAACTTAGATGCGACTTTAATCTTACAAAGGCCAAAACTGAGCCCACACAAGGAGGCCATCCGGGCCAACTTAAGTGAGCTACTTGGGGCTGATCCTGCTGTTGTAAACCTCAAAGCAAAGACGCATGAAAAGGTCGATAGTCTTGGAGAAAATAGAAGTATAGCAGCACATACTGTTGTTCTTCTGATGCGGAAGTAAGAAAACGTAGATGGACACCAATATGAAATTGTCACTTTTACATACTAGAAAAGGATGATAAGCATTGATTAAGATGTATCAGAGCCAACTTATAAGCTTGAACATCATTAATGCATTACAAACCCTTGAGTAAAGTATCAGTTCCTCTGAAATTGTAGCACCTCTGTTTTCAACGAAATACTGGTTTTCTGTTACACCTGCTGATATGAACCCTTCATAAGTAAAGTGGATCTTGGTACATCCTTTGCTGGCATAGGAGAGACTGCCATCTCTACCTGCAGAGGTACTTGATCTGAAACATCAACAAGGAGAATTCATGTAAGCTACCTTCTCAAGCAGCAGTAACTGATGGCAACCACCAGCATTATTATTTTTTAAACCATTGGCCAAGGAGGAAAGAGTATAAGACAACAGCATAACTAAGGTTTGATGATTCTTATTGTCTTGGATTATGTTTTAGAAATTAGAATATTGATCTTGGATAACTAGCCTTCAGTGATTTAGAACAGCCACTGATCATTAACCCGCCGATATTCTTAGGGCTGATCTACTGTTTATTTACCTGGTCTTACAGAGGAAAATAGATCTTAACAAGCTAAATGCTAATGCTTTAATCCTCTTAAGACTCAGTGCAGATGATGCAGTTTAACTGGTACGAAAAGATGTATTATCCGGGGAATCTATTTACTTCAGTTGCAAGTCATCCTTTCTCCTATGAAGTGAAGGCTATCCTCTTTTAGAGGATGGGAAGACACACAATGATATCAAAGTGAAATTGAGCAAAAGCTCCATCTTGCCCATGCATAAAGAGAAGCGAACCAAGCAAAAGCTTCATTAGAACAACACCTCTATACTGTTTTTCATGTGCTTGCATCCTGTTCAGAAGAATGTCTGAGACAAATTTTTTTGCTTTTAGTAAAGACTAATTGTGCTCAGACATGCAACATTTAAACATTTTTCCACTCTTTACATTCCATATAAATAAGCTTGCAATGAAGATTGATGCTTCAACTTAAACCAAGAAAACCAATTCTCTTGCCCGTCAATTGCCTGACGTGGAGAATTGGAGGCTTATATATATATATATATATATATATATATATATATATATATAATATCGTATCAAATCTGTATGTACTTAAATAAATTATAATGAGAAGTATATATTTAGTATAGAAAATGAAAACTCAACATTAACGGACAACTTAATTTAATTATATTTTATTTTAAAATAATAATAATGGGCAGATTATATAAAAATTAGGTGAAATTCTACTATAGCAAAATATGTATTTATTATAGAAAATATACACACATCACTTTTTAAAAACCTAATTTTATCAATTGAAAAAATAAGTATAATTAAATTGCAAATGCCCCCAACATTAAACTGAATAATTGTATGCCGATCCTTTTCCGCTCTTGACCCCAATTCTTCCGTACAATTTTCTTCCAAACGCTTTTGTCACTCACAAGTGCATAGTGATCAGTGATGTCCTAATCTAATCGACGGACTCTTCTTATATGCACCTACTACATGCAGCCACAGAAACTTTTCCCAGACAAAGACACGTCATCCTCTCCGGTGGCCACCATTAATAAACTCCAAACAGCAAGCTCATTAAAGATTTCCCCGTTTCCATCTCCATCTCTGCTTGATTTCCATTTTGGTACACTAAGTTTTTCACGGTAGCAAAGAAGCCCTTCTCCATCTTCATATTACCATCTCCATTTCCAATCTTCTTTTGAAATTTTTTTTTGATGTATAGTTATAGATAGGAGAAAGAAGAAAGATGTCAATTTTAGACGCAGGATTCATCAACTCCTGGTTATCACAAAAGACCTCCATATTTGGATTAAAGCTATGGGTACTCCTCGGCATCTGCGTCGGCGCTTCCATCGTCCTGGTCCTCTTCCTCCTCTCTCTCTGCCTCTCCTCTCGCCGCCGCTCCACGAAGCACCTCAAGCACCGTGCGCACGAATCCACCCCTCCCATCTCGAAAGACATCACCGAGATCGTCCACCACAACCGTGAAGTCCACATCGACATCGGCAAGACGGAGAACCGTGTGGTGCTCGGGGAGAACCGCCGTAATCCGGCGCCGCCGGCGTCGTCGTCGACGACCGGGACGGCGAGCAGTGGCGAGGCGGCGGCGCCCTCGATGACCGGAAACGGGGGACTGCCGGAGGTGTCGCATTTGGGTTGGGGGCATTGGTACACGTTGAGGGAGTTGGAAGAAGCGACGGGTGGGTTGGCCGAGGAGAACGTGATCGGGGAGGGTGGGTACGGGATCGTTTACCGTGGGGTTTTGGGCGATAACACCGTGGTGGCGATCAAGAATTTGCTCAATAATAGGTATTTGTTGAAATGCCTGACTCGGATTTCCATTTAATATGGTTTTTCGAGTAGAAGTTTGAATCTTCTGCAGTTATAGATTTTTGCTCTTCTTAGTAACTTGTTGGTTTTGTTATTTGATAAGAATTGCAGGTACTAATTAGTGGCCTGGTCCTAGTTGCATTAAGTCTTTCTTTCTCTTTGGATTAAAAAAAAATGTAATTTTCGAATATCTGGTTGTAGATTAGTGATTTTGTTTAGTTATTTGCAGCATATAGATGGATTATTTGGATTTCTGGTGCCCATTCTTGAAATGGTGTTTCTTTTTCAGATTTTGTTGTTGTTGTTGTTGTTGTTGTTCTCCTTCTCTTTCATTCCTTGCTTTCATTTATGTATGTGAAGACCCTCTTAATAATAAACGAAAGTTGTAATGATTTTTTTTCTACTCAGGGGACAAGCAGAAAAGGAGTTCAAGGTGGAGGTGGAAGCTATTGGGCGTGTTAGGCACAAGAATCTGGTTAGATTGCTCGGTTTCTGTGTCGAGGGAGCTTATAGGTACTGCGGTAGCTCTTACGAAATTACGCATATCATTTTCCTTGAGTGTACTTGTTTTGTAGTAATGGAGAATTTTGATCCTTCTCTGTTTTGGCTAGGATGCTTGTGTACGAGTATGTAGACAATGGTAATCTGGACCAGTGGCTTCATGGGGATGCAGGGGATGTGAGTCCACTGACTTGGGTTATGAGGATGAACATAATACTTGGAACGGCTAAGGGGTAAGATATTTTTGTCCTGCTAGTTCATAAGCTAAGAAATAAATCGATCAATGACCCTTCTGCAGTGAAGGTTCCATGCATTTATTCTTTTTCTTTTTCTTTTTTTTTTTCCAGAGGAAACTTACAGCCAACTCTATGAAAGTGATACAGGTCTCTGTTATTTCTGTTGGCGTTCTTAGTGGTCTAACCTTATAAGTGATTGACTGATAGATTTACTTTCATTTCCTTTTTCTCCTCAAAATTATATCGCGAGGGGTAGTTGTAATTAGTGTCGCAGATGTCCTCATGATACCAGAGCTCCATGATCTTGTTTACTAGTCAATCTCTAAAGTCAAGCATCATGTGCATCTGCATCACTCTTGTTACGATACACTAATGGAAACAAACTGATAGAAATCCTTTAGTTTTTTGAATGCAAGTGGTGAGGGCATTGATAGTCATCCATTATCTTACTTACTGGTCAATTTCCAAAGTCAAGCATCATGTGAAGGGCTTTTCTCCACCTGTCTTTGTTTTACTTAAGTAATAAACCGTGAAATCTTAAACTTTTCTCCACCTTCTATCCAGGTTGGCCTATCTTCATGAGGGGCTTGAGCCGAAGGTTGTTCACCGTGATGTTAAATCTAGCAACATACTTCTTGACCGACAGTATAACCCAAAAGTATCAGATTTTGGGCTTGCCAAACTCTTATACTCAGAGAGGAGCTATGTTACAACTCGTGTCATGGGTACCTTTGGGTTAGTCTAAATGAGTATTAGCAAATTATATATAATTTCATAAAAGAGCCTAAGATTTACATGACTGACGATGGATATTGCAGCTATGTAGCACCTGAATATGCTAGCACTGGAATGCTAAACGAGAGGAGTGATGTTTACAGCTTTGGAGTACTAACCATGGAGATCATAACTGGCAGATCGCCTGTAGACTACACAAGACCACCTGGGGAGGTTGTTTCTTAGATCATACTCTCTCCGGTGATGTATTTTTAATTTAAAGGTAGATTTCTCATACTGTTCTCCCTTCAGGTGAATTTAGTTGAATGGATAAAGAACATGGTTGCAGAGAGGAAAATTGAGCTAGTGGTGGATCCTAACTTACCTGAGAAGCCTTCTTCCAAAGCTCTCAAAAGGGCACTTCTGGTGGCCCTTCGGTGCATCGATCCTGATGGACATAAAAGACCTAAAATGGGACATGTAATCCACATGCTTGAAATGGATGACTTGCTATTCAGAGATGTATGCCCAAAACTCTGAGCTTAATCTAATTTTCTCATTATGCTTAACTTGCCAGTTCGCAGAAAACACGTATAAGCCCTTAGTATTAGAGTACCTTCTCTTTTTTAGTTTCTTTTTTTTATTTGACTTCTTGTTTAATATCTATCTCAGGATCACAAATTAGGGCGAAAAGCTTCCTCTCGACAATTGGACAGAGACAACTCTTAAGAAGATGGCAGGTTTGGCAAGCTGGACCATCAGACAACATGGAGATAATTGATACAAGTAGGAGACTAACTAATGAGTTTCTAGCATTCAACTGTCAGCACATATCTTTCAATATCAGTCATTAATTCTTACATCCTCTTTGCTTGCATGTTGATCTCTGCTAGGAAATTGATCTCCTTTTCAATTGTATGGTGGGAATTGTCATCTCATGCATATACTATTAAACTATAAAATTACAGATAAGGTATTCAAAAATGGTAATTTATTGTCCCAGCTCATACTCATTACCAGTGATTCCGATTATATTGAACTAGTATTTGTCTTTCTTCCAGACTCTTGAATATGCTACCCTTTCAAGTTTGGATACCCCTTGTGCAAGAATTTTTTCATGTGTGATCACATGCCCTGGTATTACATTTAATAACCTCCTTCAATGCTAAGTTGGTTCTATTCTTGCACTGTACCTATCCATTGCAAGCATTGTATACCTACAATAAGTGGCTTTCCACATATCATGCCATATGCCAACGATGGTAGGTGCCATTACCATTAAGATAGTTAGTTCTGTCGACCTGTAGGTGGATTAAATTGCAATATTTGGTAGTACATGGGTCCTCCAACCATTATTCCTCGTAAAAGTTATCTATTGTATCTTCTCTAACCTTTGTTCTTTGCAAGTGTATATATTAGTTTAAAATTGAGGCTATTTTAAATCTTGGATGCCTTCTAACGGCTACTTGGTACCTTTTATATTAGAAATAATGGATAGAAGAACGCTGTCTGACATAGAAAGGGGAGATGACACCCTATTCTGTTCTCTGGAATTGGGTGGTCCACATCGGAGTGAATGCTGTGGATTTTGCTTGCTTACTTGAACATTAAACAACTATGGAGGACAAAAACACAAAAAGGAAAGAAGACAAAAACAAAAATAAATAGAAACGACAAACTTGGTGACTACTGCCTGCCTTTAATAAAGAAGCATCGCATCGCACCACACGGAAAAGATTCGTTTTCCCTGTGAAACGCTTGTTCTTGGCTTTCGAGACCGAACCAAGTGCCTAAGCATACTAGGAAAGAGTGAACCTCATAACGTTCATCTACCCAATATTGAATTCAAAACTAGGGACTTAGAGTTGACGCATCACATACAAGAGTACTCATAAATTTTATCCGTATGTCAAGATACTTGTATATCTAAAGCTTTAACTGAGATCATCTTTTGATGGTATATTATGAAATCCACTTATTTCAATTATACATCAAAGTATGTTACAGTATGTTTGCAAGACACCAACTAAAAACAATGGATTCGTCAGCACCAACTCGTACAAATATATGAATCAGCACAAGTATCTGCTATATGGTGGTTGATACTTCTCCACACTTCATAGATTCTATAAGTTTCAGGGGGTCTAACATCTGCAATCCTAAACCTAAAGCTCTCCATGCCTCTTACCTCCACCCTGCTTCCTTTCTCAAGCCTTCCCTCTTCATATCAGCTTTCATCTTTGCTGAATCTTCCCATCTTCCAGACAAATGCATAAGCGTTTGATAAACTCACTTTCCATATGTTGCTGTTAGGGTCTAAGACTGACAACTCCTTGGCAGGCAGCTCTTTCGGCAATTTCTACATTCCCATGAAGCCCACAGGCACCCAAAAGTGATCCCCATACAGATGGCCCAGGGTTGATGGGCATCTCTTTTATGGACTCGGCCTCTCTGAGCTTTCCTGACCCCCCAATGTGGTCAACTACTGATGCATAATGCTCCATGCTATGCTCAACTTTGTAATTCCTCACCATGCTCTTAAAACATTCATAACCTTCTGTTGTTAAACCTGAATGACTGCAGGCAGAAGTGACCCTAGCAAATGCTATAGCACTTGGCTCATGTTTTCCGTCTTTCTTTAGATCATAAAATACCGTTAGAGCAGACCTACCATCTCCATAAATTGTATATGTTGTGATCATTGAATTCCAGGAGGCAAGATCTCTCACATTCATCTTCCTGAACATTTGCTCCGCAAAGTCTAGCCTCCCTGATTTTGCATAAATGTCGATGAGCGCATTACAGATAAAAACATCATAATTGAAGCCTGATTTGACCATGTATCCATGGAGTATCTGGCCATGTAGTAGTGATTCTACTCCAGAGCATGCTTGTATTGAGCTCAAAATTGTCACAAGAACAGGCATCAGTCCATCTCCACTTGGCACGTGGAATGCTCTTAGAAGTTCTAAAGCATCACCAGCACGGTCATTCTTGATGAAACATGAGATCATGGTGTTCCAAGATATTGTATCTCTGCATGTCATTCTCCTAAAGATCAAATGTGCTTCATTAATCTGATAATGTTTTGCCTGCTTTAAGGACCCCAAAAGGCTGCAACCCTGAACAAGGGCCGGGACAACATCAGGATCAGAACACACATTCCCATTGACCAAATAGAACTTATAGAAGACTTGCAAACCTTCACTGACAAACCCATTTTTAGCTTACGTCTCTATGAGAGAATTCATTACTGCAGAGTCGCCATCAAGCTCGAACTTGTTGACCAAGCATGAATCCAACCAAGAAACCTATCCTCGCCCATCAGTGAGCAAGCCTGGATTATACTCAACGTAGTGAGTATTTTGGCAAAATGCCATCTTCCAACATCATTGTAAACAATCCCAACGACTTCTCAAAGGGACAGACCCTGAAATAAAAGCGGTCCAGGAAACCACATCCCTGCAGCTCAAAGCACCAAGAATTTTCTCCGGACTCGCTACCAATCCAACCTTCGCATATATCTATCAAGGAGTTAACTGCAAAGGAATCCCTGAAAACCCCATTTGTAACTATGTAACCGTGCACCACTTTCCCCAACCCATTGTCCCTTATAAGTCCACAGGCTTGCAGAAGAGTAGCGAAAGTGAATTCATAGGGACGAAGTGCCTCTGCTCCTCCTTTGTTCTCTTCCAACATATCCACGAAAACCAAAACGGCAGCATCACCAGGGCCGCTGCAGGAGAAGCCAGATATTAACGAGGTCCAAGAGACGACATCTCTTTGGGGCATTTTGTTGAACAGCTTTGCGGAGGACTCAAGATGGCCACTTTTGATGTAAGCCTCAATTAGGGAAATGATAAAGAAGAAATCGGAATGGACCCCAGATTTGAGGAAGGAAGCATGGAAGGAAGACGTGAGAGTTAGATTTCTTTGGACGGCAGCTGAGCGGAGAATCCGGACTGCGGAAGACGAGTCGAAGAATTTATTTCGGTGGGTTGGGGGGGGGGGGAGATAGTAGCTGCAGAGCAAGAGACGGCATTGTCATTGGAAAAGAAAGTTACGAAGTTGAGCTTCCCGCCGATTTTAGTTTACTACCTTTTCCTGTTGACCTAATATTTTTGGTTTTCTTCTGGTAGTCCTTTATGTGGTTTCTTTCCGGAGAGACGAGAAAATAAAAATTTAAAGACAGAATGAAGAGAAAAAGGGAGGATAACCTTAAAAATAGATAAAAAAATGAAGATAAAACTCAATTATCTCCTTTTCTCTCGTATGTTCAAACAAGAGAAAAAATTATTTCCTTTTTTCATCCTTTATAACTGATTAAATGCTACTAATGAGTATAAATTTATAATAACTGACTATATAATTTAATCAATAGCTACAATCCTTTCATTTATTACACCTCTATCCTTACTAATATTCACTACTTTCTTATACATTATTGTCACATGTCACTTAGGATGTGAAAACATTCTTCCTCTTAACACTAGCCATTTTCTTAACTTTTAATTTCTATGTAAACCTTCAAAAAATAAAAGGGGGAAGGGGGAGGGGGAGGGGGAGGGAATGGTCTAGTTTGGTCATAACTCCTGTAAAGAGGGCATAATCTCCGAATAAAGTATGGAAGGGCTCACGCAAGAAAAAGAGTTACATTTTTACCTTTCATTTATGGTGCCAATATCTCAAGGCCAAAAGGTTATTGCATAGACCGCCTAGTGCCTGCAGTCTAAAGTAGAACAATACATCAACTTAAACAAATCACCATTCATGGTCGCCAATATATGGGCACATTCAAGCAGCTAAAATCACCCATTTCATTCTTAAAGAAAACAAACAATGTACGAAATCGTTTTTTTTTCTATTCTTTACTCGTCACTGCAATACAAGTATCATGGAGTGTCAAATCTATGTCAGCTGCTTACATATATCAGAAGTAATCTAAGAGGATTCAGGGAAAGATCCCTTCAGAAATACAGCTGAGACAGGCTGCGTTCATACAATTGCCTTTGATCGAACATCCACAGTAGATGTTTGACGGTCATAGTTACAGCTCTTTACCATCGCAGCACTGAACAGTGACTAGATGAGGAAATCAAATTGATATTATATTTTTAGCTGCTTGAACTAATCTTCTTTCTTGCTGTCAGACTCTTCAAGAGCCGCAAGTCTTTCAACTAGTGGAGGATGAGAGTAGTGGTAAGCTGAATACCATGGATCAGTGTTCATAGCAGACAGGTTCTCTACCTGAAATAACAATTAGCATAATATAAAATGTTAAAAAAAGAAGAATCATCACTAACAATCAACAATCATGTCATATAAATAGACTAGAAATGATAACTTTAGCAACTCAACCATTTAATCACTGGCAACAATGTAACCAACCATTCACATGGAGTGCAACGAGAGAGTGAGAAACTGATGTCCAAACATTTGGGATCGGCGAGAATGAGAGATGAACCCTTTTCTGTAATTAAGATCTTTGTAGGAACATCTCACTGTGCATCTTCAGAGATGCCCCTTCAAGGCTCAAGCATAAAACCCAGTACAAGACATCTGTGCTTGACCTTGGAGCTAAGTACTGCAGTTATATCGACATTGCCAGGAATAATTTTACGTTACTTAATTGCATAATGGAGGAATCTTCCATGACTTCAATTGGATAATCGATGAATAGTTTCAACTTGGACAATTCTATTTATTCTTCTAACTGGACATGAACAAATGGTTCACAAAATTAAGTTTTATATGAATAGCTCCTTTTACCATATGCAAGTATGTTTGGTTGAACTGATGACCATAAGTTGAGCAGAGGACTAGAAAAGTATACTCTCATGCAAAATTAGAACAGTAAGAAAAGGCCAGCTGAGCTAACAGACAGATTCTGGGGGCAAAACACAAGTCACAAAAGGCTTCGCTTCATGTTTGATATCATAGCAAATCCAAAATTGATGGAAAGAATTAGAAAAAGACAGGACATCCCTATATTTTATTGTAGCAGCGTGAGTGAGAGATAGATGATTATATCATATAGCACGAGGTTCTTTGTAGTTTGTCCTAAAGGAAGAGCATGAAGATCAATGAGACAGAACCGCGATGTTCAATGTGGAACATGCAGTTTCCCATCGCACCACCTAATAGACAACATCTAATTTAGCCTCAAGATCAAAGCATGAATCACTATTTACCTGCTTATCTTATTTGAACTTAAAGGACCACATAATTTTTTTGCAAAACAGGGATATAATTGTCCTATAACAAAAGGTTGTATACCTGCTTTACCAATGCAAAAGCTGTTTGAAAGATAGCACTACAACTATCTCTCAAAAGTCAAGAGACAAGTAAAGCAACATTAAGACTAGTTAGTGAAACATCCTAAGACAACACATATAATGATCAAGGACCTTAGCAATTCACCTGTAAGTTCACAAGGCCTGCTTGAAGTGCTTCCCTATAACCTAATTTCTTTGCAAAAGCATCAGCCTGGAAAGCATATGTACATCAGTAAATAATCAAAATAGCTTACAAAGTAATGAAGAACTCAGACTGAGCTTTGATATCAACAAAAGTGGCTTCACAAATGAATAGACACAGTAAGACCAGAAATAACCTGAAACTCGAATGCCCTGCTGACTAGGTTGAGAAGAAAGCTGAGAAGTTTATGGAGTGGCATAATTGTATGCTGCAAATATGAAGTATCACGTTACATTTTGCAACAATATTTTCATCCAAGTTAACAGGTTACAATTAGTTCAACTAGTTTCAGCAAAATAAAAAAAAGTACATAAAATGTACAACAAGATGCAACTAATGACACTCAAGATAGACTGCACTGAAGCATGAATGGGAAAAGGAAGGGAAAAAGAAAACTAACAAGCATAATTAATTTGCACTATATTAAAATAATATAAGAAGACAATAATACCAACAGTCGCATAAAAAAATGAAGTTCCAAACCTTCAGCCATTTTGAGCTAAATTTTTACCCAAAAAAGCATGTAACAATTTCCAAATGTTTCTTCTAGCATTGCAAGTTCAGAAAAAGCAGTCTTCTATATTTATAAAATGACAACAATATGAGACAATTACCTCAACACATTGACTTATGCAGTTGTCAAAAAGAAACATCACAATTTCTGTTATAGAAAGTGTAAAAGAAACAGCAAATGTCCTTTATTATCTTGTAATTAAGATTTCAACATTCCAAATATAACAAACCCAAATAAAGATACCTTAAGGAAAAGAAAAAAGAAAGGAAGAGTGAAAATGGCCTACCTGAAATATATAAAGGCCAATAATTACTGGTTGAGACCCAAAACCAAAACTCTGAAATAGATCCTTTGAGTTCCTTACAAGAGCATATCCTCCAAATTGCAGAAATGTAAGAGTCTGCCAAAAAAAAATGATAAATTGTGGCGTTCACAGAGAATTCAATATTTTATGTATACTAATTACATAATGTGATTGTCTTCATGCTAAATCACAGAGAATGTTAAGTTGCATCAATAAAGATATCAAGAATACCTGATTACAAACTTAAAGAAATCAGTAGTTCCTTTACACACACCAACATTGCTCAAGTTCTAAAACATTAAAGCTGTAGTTCACTCAAGTATGCTGCGCCATCCTACTTTGGCACCATTGTCACAAACAGTTGCTGTAATGTTACCATCGGTTCATACACTTCTTGGACTCTAAGCTTCCCTAGAATTAAAGATATCCCATATTCCTAGCTTACTTGATACTTCATGTCTGCTATTCACTTCCTGTTTATGTGCTCAACAACCTACTTCTATTACCCAATATGTTGCAACTTTGCAACAAGCTCAATATATGATACTAGTGCATCATGGCGGTTTTATAACCAGCACCAGTACCTTCAGATGCCTGGAATAAACTGAAGTCTAAATGTTGAAGCTTCCATCTCTTGGTTCCATCACAACATTAACTAATATTATCAAGCTTAACAAATTTTTAATGGGCATTCCCTCATTAAACCTCATTAGACATTTAGACATTTTCAAAATTTCCACTACTTGTGCCCTCAAGTTGCATTAGTTCATAAAACCAGTTGAATTACTTTATTGTCATCTTCATCCAGTCCCCAATCAACTAGGCAGTCATCACATACAAGCAATGCCAATGTCCCTGATATAATCCTTCAATTCCAGAGAACATTCCAAGGATAGTGGCAACCTTAAATCTGCTCCTTGTAATCTCATATATTGGGCTGATTGCTTGGCTTATCCTGAGCATTAAATCCTAATTGCTTTGGGAACTACTGTCAGACTTTATTTCAATCCCTTCCTAAGATCCTCTCAGTTCATCATACTATTCACTACTTTGGCTACACTTGCTGTACTTTCATTAGTTCGACCTTTTTGGTTGGATGTCCTAGTGCTTGCTACTTCTTCCAGAACCCTAAACAAACAGTCAGTCCATTTCACCTTACAGGGAATCTTTTTGCATAAGATTTTAGCCTAGATACACTGGCCCATAAGTGATTTTTACAACCATCCTGTTGGTTTCTCTTGGTATGTTCACATCATAATTAATCCTATAGCGAGTACATTAATTTATGAAGTTCAAGAAGTATTAGCAGAAATGATGTAACAGAGTTGGAAAAGAAAAAAGGGGAAAAACAGAAGCGTACCTGGAGAATGATAAGGTTATACACTACATGATTGAGTTTCCAATGTCCAAGTTCGTGACCAATTACTGCAACAATTTCCTCCTCATTCTTGCACTGAAAAATGATACCACATGGATACAGACTTAAGTGAAATAGCATTCAAATTCCGGAATATAAACTGCATAAGAATTTCAATCATATGAATGCAGAATGTCATCACAAACCAAGTATAGTTTCAGGTTTTATTAATTAAAAATAGTTTTTCAAATAACTGAGCATGACCCAGGAGCCTAGCCTACTGTTGAAAGAATTAGACATATTGTCCCTCAGAGAGAAGAAACATCACAAATACAGAAATTTAGTCATAGGATGAAAAATATGTAATTAACATTTGAAAAATAAGTAGCGGCCTGAACCTGCATGGCTTTTATAAAGAAGAAGAATGATAATAAATAACGGTAATAAGAGGCCACTATGAAGAGCTATTGTAATTGATCTCTGGAATTTCAAAAAGGAATAAATAACAAATATAAATTCTAATTTATAAGAAAAGCAAAAAAATCACTTCAGTTGTATTCAGTAGACATGAGCAGGGTTCAGAGCTTGCTCAATTTCAGGCCCAATCAACATCCATTATCAAGTCCAAGATTTGCTGATCATCTTACAGGCCCAAGCCCAATAAGTGAATACATAGGCCCAAGCTTGACCTAGAGCGTGCTTCCACTTCCACCATAACTAGACACTGAACAAACTCCTGCCCCAAACAGGCAGCATTGCCGCCTCCTCATTTCCTTCACTCAATACTAACCATAAGCTTATAAACTCCCAAAATAGTAATTTAGCACAAAGAGTCAATAACTAAATATTGATGACATTCAATCAAAAAACTTTGTATATCTGACAATAGGTGAGTAAAAAGTATGTGAGATTTTGGCCAACAGGAGGCTGTAATTGCCAACTTAGTTTACCCCTCCAGTGCAGGAAGTGAAAAGATAGGCACAAGATGCACAGACAAAAAGATAGGAAGGAAAGAATTAGCAATCATAACTCATAACTCATAATAAAAAGGACAAGAAAAGAAAAAGGAAGAATCTGCACAACACAATCTTGATAAATATGGAAGAGTTCACCTAACAGTCAGTCTAAATGGCTGTATCACCATACTTAAAAGAGGAAGAATAAATGGTAAAATAAAGCTTGATATGCCATGCTATCAGCTCCTACACAGCCGCTGGACAAGTATAGCATTATCTCAGATGGACGGTTCGAGCAAATAAAGCCAGATGCTTCAAATGTCATGTATTAGCCACCACTAGCACTATTAGAATACTTGACTAGGAATTGTTTATTCTTATTCTACAAAATGGCTAGTGAAAGGAGCCATAATAATTAATAAGTATGGGCATATGAATAAAAAAGACAAAAATGTGTAAAAGCTTCACCTTCTTACTAATGTCATTGCCAACTTAGTGTGGCCATCATATAATTTAAGGGAGATTTATCAAAGGCACCCTACGTTTTGTCTTTATTATTATTCACACCATACCACATTAATATTTATCATTCAACTCCTGCATTTTATTTCTAATATCTCAAAAACATCATTAATTTACTTAATAGACAATTACCATATAGATGGATTAAATTAACTACAGACGTAAAATAACCTCAACACACTTTGAGTAATTTTTTTGAGGTTAAGGTAAACTAAAAGAAAAAAAAACATATTTTAAGTTCAAATTAGGGCAATTTAGGTATTTTAAATTTTTATTTCTAAAAGTAACATAATGTTCTCTATTTTGTTACTTGTTGTTAAGTGAAGTTAACTCGTTATGGCATTAAAAGTAAAATGTAGAGGTCAAATGATAAATATCCATATAGTAAGATGTAAATGATAATAAAAGCAAAATATATGGAGTTTTTGATAAATTTCCCTATAATTAACCCAAGTAAAACATTCATACCATCAAAAGATCTTACAATTCATGAACTACTAATCAATAAACTTTACATAGCTGTAATTAAAAATAAACTCCATCTGCATGTTCTCAAGCTTATTACTAAATGAGCTGCAACTATTCTGGTCCCAGACAACAAAAATGTTCATACAGAAATAGTTACTTTCTTTATTTTGATGTACAGAATCTGAAAATTTAGTAAATTTGGGCAGACCTGTTGAATCAAAGTATCGTAAAGAACAATGCGTTTGTTGTTGAAGAAACCATACATATATGCCTGTTGAAATAAAATAAAACAAAACAATATTAGTACAGACAGACTTACAACAATAAATGAAACCCAATTAGAATACTAAGGAGGGAATATAATTGAGTCAGACAATCACTAACCGGTAAATAAACAATACTAAAAAGAGAAAAGCTATGATTCTGAAGGTTGCCTGCTTGTCTAAGATGTATACGTATATCAAGTCACAGCTCAATATACACTACAATGTCAAAGTTAATGCAATTTCGTTTAAATTTGTCTCAACAATAATCATTTTCAACCATGGCTTATAAAACTTACTCCGTAGACGTCATATTCAAGAGATTGAAAATTTGAAATAGAGCAGCAGGAAAAGAAATTCATGGTTCTCAATACAGGTAAGAATTGCATTTAAGAAGTACTGTGAAAAATACTATTAAAATAAAAAACTGGAAAAAATTGATGAATGAATGGCTCACATTACTATGACTTGACCTCGTGGATCCATCTATAACAAAGAGCTTTTTCAAAGGAAACTTGAGGGAGGCTGCTAGCTTCTCTATTTTCTCTCGAAGCTCTCCTTCAGGAAGCTGTTCAAAGTTGTTGCAGAAAGTCATGAGGCTTGAAAGTAAGTAGTGAACAAAAACAGAGGGGCAGTTGGGTAAGTTATAGATGACAGGAGACAGACCAACTTGTTGTTTATGACTCAACAATTTAAGCCAATTGATTTTGTCTAAATGGAAGGAAGAAAAAAGGAATAATTGCGATGCCATGAGAGATACTCACAGGGGTGAACTTATGGAACAGAGGAGCTATTATAATCGGATACAGTGTTAACATTACTAAGGATAACATGAACATAAAACCCCAAAGGTATATTGCCAGGTAAGGACCTCCTTTCTGCAGAAATAAACAAGCAGTAGAGTTAGTGGGCAAACAAGATACATTGTGCATATAATCACATAACTTCGAAGGTTCATACAATTCTTGCATAATAATCAAAATCAGTAAGACAGCAAAGAGGAACATGTCCCAAAGAAGAACTTGCATCTAATGACTACACAGAAAGAAAGGAGAATAAGCCACACCTGCACTATAGTGATGATAGCAGCTACAATTGGTGGCCCAAGTAAGCAGGAAAGGAATATTGCTTTGATCATGTCCCAGAAGAAAAGCCACATTGTTTGCTGCAAAAAAAGAGAAAATATAAACTCACGGAAAGATTCCAGGAATCATGGTTTCTGTAGCAACTATCTGAAGGTGTCAGAATGAAAAAAGAGGGAAGTAGATAAGAGAATGCCAAAATTCTCTCTGGAGAGAACTGAACAAATTGGAATTATACAGGCAAAGAAAAGAAGCCAGAAAAGGTGGACAAACTTTGTTAAAACCATGGCGGGCCTCTATCACAAATGTTGAATAAAGGGAGAACGGCAAGTCCATAATCTGTATCATGGCAAGAACTTTATTAATAGTCAATCTAACAAGAACTCCAAGAAAAAAGGCACATACAACTGAAATTACAAACCTAGTAAAGCAAATGAAGTTCAAAATAAACAAGATGTCAAAAAGAAACAAAAGAATACAAAAATAAATTTACGTTACAAGACAAGAAAATCAAAGGAACAAAATATATGCTTAAAACAATAAGCATGACCAAAATAATGTACACAAGAAAGGTAGCATACTCTTAACGCAAGAAACAGAACTTCTCTAAACCAAAATCCACACTTCTGTTATTTCAAAATTCATAGATTACAATGCAAGTATAAGGTATCTATTGCTTCAAAAATCATAAAAGAAAATCCGAGTTTGTATTGGGATAGTGGTCAATATGCTGCCATTTGGTTGCATATACAAAGTTGGCAAGTTATCAGCATAAAAAGTTGGCGTGCAGACCAAAAAAACACTACAAAATTGCCAATTTTGATACTCATGGAAGACATTTCCACATTTGCAGTTAATAAATATTGATTTAATACAGTTTTGTGTTTTAGATCACAGTCACCTGTACTAAAGATATCATTTCTATTTTAATGTTTATAACTCCTTCAATATTTATTCATTTTGTCATTTGATGGGTCAAAGAAAAACTCTGTATTACGTGACCACTTTCCATATCGGAATAGAGCTCAGAATAAACAACTATTGCAGGATAGAATCATAGAACTTCAGAATGTTGTAACCTATTGTCTATTACATTGCCACATTGACCATCATCTTTGTCAACTAAGTACATGTGCACTAGCATGTAGATATCCATTTTATCTTTAGCCTAGAATTTGTATCACAAAATTTAGCAATTATCTTATTCCACCTAGAACTAACATATGATGCAATTCTATGCTGATATAATAACTGAGAAATCACTTTGATGAAGCGCAAAAGTGGACAAAATTCAGCAAAGATTATTTAATCAATTTCAAGTGAATTTCAAGAAATTACTTATATGGAAAGTTAGCTCATTCAATATACAATCATCAAATTCTAGGAACAATCATGTTATTTGTTTTTCTTGGAGCAAGGTAAAGGTTCTAGGAAATCCATATGAAAAAGGCTCGTAAGAGGATTCTATCTTGTTCCGACAGCATTTGGTCCATTGCAGCCATTTTAATTTAACAATAGTCATTTATAGCAAATTAAAAATATATGTATGAAGAATCAACCTTGTAGCCTTAGTTCTATCTAGACCATTTCGCTGTCTCAATTTCATCATAATTTATAAGTAGATAATATGAAAGTATTTCAAACTGACTTAACTCAGAAGGAAGATTATTGGCAGCATCCAATCAGTCTCACTTGATGGTTTAGCCTAGAATAGTTAATTTCTAGAATATAGATAGTGATAACCTTGAACAATCCTAGATGATTGAGTATGAAGATAAAAAACTACACAGGTCTAATATTGAGCATAAAAAGAATACTGATTCCACGAGAATAATCACAGGATGGAGGCCTCTCAACAAAAATAGGTAGCCAAAAGAAAGAACTTTTGTTAATAATCTTGAGAATGCTTGTGACTGCAATTCTTTCTTCAAAATGCATTTGAGAAAAAACTTTAAAACTTGCACTACAAAAAAAATATACATGTTAATATTAGCATACAGGTTAAAGCATGTACTGTGTGTCTAAACTCTAAAGTACATGAATGCCCCAATAATGGTATTACACTGTTGCTTGAATTTACGCAAAAGTCAGAAGTATAAACATACCTGTGACCATATCATGACACCAGCTAAAAATGAAAGGCTGTGTATTATCTCATTCTCTGCATTCAGGCCCACAAATGACACTAAATCTCCAGTTTTCTGTAAAGTAATAGGGTATTAATTATTAAATGATAAACAGAGAAGAAACAAAGAAGATGGCAGGTGGCTGAAAAAGTTACCTCCCAAAACCAAGGTAGTATTCCAAAATACAACACTGCTATATCCACTAGTATAGTCACAGTCCCATGGACAAAGTTGAAGTGGCTGAAGATGTACAAAGTGTATAATGTCAAATCTCATACAAGGAAAGAGCACGAGCTTGGTTTTAGATGTACTTACTTTCATTTCACTAGAAGTTAACATTCAAAAACATGGAGTAAAAAAATGTTATCAGACATGATACCGAGAGAGATCTTCATGTGCATATTAGTATTTGCTAAAGGAAAAGAACCATCACTATAAGAGACTAACCTTTTATCAAGGCTATAAGCTCTAGACTTTTCAAACTTTTCTTGACTAACTACACTTTGTAATTGTTTTGGTAGACTAGGCAGCTTTAGAGCTGCATGCTGCCGACAGTCCAAGTAGGTCTCAAAAATGTGCATCAATATCATAAAACCTGTAAAATAAATATATTAAGGTGCTCATAATCAGATCAGTATATTAGAACAGATTTCTGAATGAAGAAAATAAATGTACTGAGGCCTTGACACAACTACATGGGTTGAGCTCCTATATTCATGTTTCCATGATTCCAAACCAGTGAAATTATTTATAAAATCAAAAGCTGAACAATATTTTCTATCACGAGCTAATAAATTACAAAAAGTATTATTAGAATCACTAGAAATGAAGGAGCCTGGAAGAATTATGATGATTCCAGAGCCACATCAGAGCATAAGACCATAATTAAAGGCTTCAAGCCTCGTCATTGGACTGCCATGGAAGAATTTGACTTGTCAACATTTTTCACAAATAGATTGACATTACTGAAAGCCGATGTTCACTTGGATTGTAACTTGGTTGTAACTTAAGTTTCTTTGGAAGTACATAACATGTAGCAGTCAAGACTCAAGACAATCAAACGAATTTATTACTTCA
The DNA here is from genome assembly GCF_019914945.1 of Typha latifolia. NCBI lineage: Eukaryota > Viridiplantae > Streptophyta > Magnoliopsida > Poales > Typhaceae > Typha > Typha latifolia. The sequence continues at coordinate 10,882,909 of NC_133093.1, read as the reverse complement.
TGTAACCACATTACTAACTTATTATAGCTTATGAATATAATATTAAATGAACTTATTTATCAATTGCCAATTAATACTATGAGCAATATGTTATATTAGCATAGCCCCAACATGGTTGATTTTAGTCTACCTTCTAGATAATGCAAAAAATTGATATAAGGCCACAACATGAGAAGTTTAATAATAAGATCATTGTTACAACTGTGAGAGTGCTTATAGCTAGATGAATGGCATTTTCCTAAGACACGGCACAGTAATGTCTATCATAATGTATGGCTGCATAAAGAGGAATCTATCAGTAACTTAAGAAGCATTTTAAACTGTCTTATAAGTTGAAAAAATATCTAAGAAATTCAAACACAATAACAATGGCTTCTTGAGGACATTACGAGAAGATGGGAGAATGAATGAAAATGTATGCACTAGAGATGGGGCGACTCATCTTATAACATCTTTACTATTTATCTCATTTGTCCAAAAGAGAACTTACAGAGAACTGTTTACATAGTAATAAGGTAAAAAGGTCTGCAGAGTATCTTGCTAGTTGCTACTGTGCTACACAATGTGCATAGAGTTTGCTAAGAAATAGTCAGAAATGAGTCAAGCATTGGTATCTCCTGTAGAAGTTCCTTAACATCCGACATAATTATGCTTTATGTTGCTCGTTGCAGATACCAATGCATACAGGTTTACATGGTTAAATTTCTATTATCTTCTGCCTTATGTTGTTTGTTTATAACATAATGCATGAAACTAGAAGTCAATAACCAAATTATTTACGAGTTCATATGGCGGCATCAAATAAATATTAATATGCTATTCTGATGATATCAGCATAACTTTCTTTCCCTTTTTTGAACTAAAAAGTAAAAACATAATGAAGATTTCTTTCATGAGCATAAACATAATCTTGAGGCGACGTTGCCAATGTGTATAACATCTAGTAAGACAAATTAAGTAATTTCCCTTCAAAGTTGTTCTGATGGTATCTGGTAGATATATAATAAGAACACAAGGACAATGCACCTTTAAGCCCAAAAGAGGACATTTTTCTGTATTCCTGACATTACCTATTTCTCTTTTCAAACTTGAAGATCATGAGTACGTATGTGCAAAACAGTATGAAAATCATATTATTATCAGCTATAGGTTTAATGAAGATCAATCTAATGCAAAAGACTATAATCCACCAAGCTTCGTAACTGCATAAAATCAAATTGTAGCAACTCGCAATAAAGAAGAAAAATATTATAATTTTGATTTTGACTAGCAATAAAAAAATTACAATTATAATTATAACTGATATATTGGAAATATAAATCAAATCTCTAAAAGCAGTTGCAATATGAATTATAGAGGAGTATGTATTCCGTCTCCGTTGAGAAGACGAATCATGTCTCTGGTCATATTACCAATAGTTCCCATCCAGCAACAAGCACTGAACAATATTTTACACAACGCTTTTCTAGGAGAAACAAATAAAACGAGATTGTCTCCACCAGCAAATCGTATCAACAATACGTCGTTTGCCATTCAAGAAACCTTTCTTTCTTTTACTATATGGACTCAAAATCAAGATCAAAATGAAAAAGATCAAGAAAACCTTCAACTACGCAAGGTTCCACGACAGAATCGACCATTCCCAACAAAAGAATCTTAACAAATGCAACGAATCGCATCATCCAAGAAAAAACTCCATTCCCAGGGTAGGGTTTCTCTAACTTTCCTCTGTAAGCAAGCAAACAAAAGCATCCCGCACAATCGAATCCCATAGAAAGAACTCTTACTTCAAGATACCATATTATCGAGAAGCAAGAATCAAAAAATGAAATAAATGGAACCATCATTTCGAGGCAAAAGACGGATGAATCCATGTAGAAGGAAGAGGCGAAGGAGAAAGAAGCACCAACGTACCCAAAGACGCTTCCAGATATGGCAAATCCATCGAAGGGGGTGAGAAGAAAGTGAAGAGGGGGAGGGAGAGAGGAAGATGGGAGAAAAAATGCGCGCGCGCCAGAGAGAGAGAGACAGGAGACAGAGAGAAGGAGACGATGGCAGAGGAACGGGGGTTTAATAGGAAAAAGAAATAAATTAGTAAACATGTTAAGGGGTTAAATATTTAATTACCCCACCCACTACTTTACTCGCTGAGATGGGAAAAAACTGGGCGAGAGAGTGAGATGAGATAGGCTCATAGGCATTATGAATAACTTTGGCTTCACAAATTCGTTAAGACTGCTACATCGGTTTCAACAATCTGTGATCACTTCTGAAATGATAATTATAAAACCATATAAGCATTGCAAAACCCAGCAAGCAACCTACAAAATGTAGTTCACCAGAGCATATGAATTAACTAGAGAATGTTACGAGTAATAAGACAACAGACTAAGGTAGTCTCTCATTTATTTAAAACTATAAATATTCACATAAACAACATCACGGTAGAATCCACAGTGACCACCGGAAGACTTATATCCGGCACGCACAAACGCACACACAATGCATTAATACATATACGCACAACCAGCCAAGAGCTGGGACTGGCATTTCATTTCGACTCAAGATAGAAAGCAGGGCTGCCCAAACTGGCAATCTAGAACAACTAGAGATTGTGTCAAGGCTTAAGTTTAGGCGTCTGCGAAGGGGCCTCTTGGCTGTTTGCAACTATGTTCCGGTGTCAAATTCTCAGAAGCAGCTCTCTTTGGTCTCAACTACAGAGAGAAAACTTAAAAGATAAGAATGTAAAACAGATACAAAACACTAGGATAACTTTGATGACAGTGCTATATGTTCACCTTCTCATCAGACTTCTGATAGAATTGTCTCAGAAGGATATTCCTGGCTTCGGTTGTTATCACTACAAATGGAGGAAAAGAAAATATTAGACGATACACTTCTACCAAAATAATGAGATATCAGATCAATAATGTACTACCTTACATAACAGATGCATAGTGTTACTGACAAGTTGATTAACAAGATGGAGTTGTTGTGGCAAATGTCCTACTTTCTAGTACAACGAACAATCAAGGCAACTTCTCTTAATTAGAGCTTGAAAGGCAGCAGAGCTTAAACTTTCAAGGGATAGAACAAGTAGAATATGCTGATTGCTGACAGCTACTAAGTAGACTCAGCTATCTTTCCACAAATGGAGAAATGGGTTGTATAAGCAATTTGAGTCGATGAACTAAAGTAATTCATCCTCTTCAACTCGTATAGATGAAGGATATATGTATATACAGATGGAAAATGCACAACTATATGGCCTGGCTAGTAGAGTAGAGAAGAGAGAGACCACAAGCTTTGGCATGCAGTTTGTGCCAGAGAATTTCAGGCCACTTTAAGTTAACTACTTAACTGCAACCACATTTAAGTGAAACTATTTAGATTCCTTAAATAGATGTAAATGTGAAAAATAGCAAATAAAATTTATTTCAAAAGAATAATTTTAAACTTTCCTTCCTCTATTTTAAATATTGCCAGGAAATGCAACAATGAAAATCATATGCCTTACCTTGATTAGGAGGTGGCAGAGTCCTGTCGTGAGTGGGATGATATGTAGAAGGCGTGAGTTTCTGAATAGATGTAGTAAAATAGTAAAGGACTGTAAGTACATAATTTCGAATTTCTGGATAAGTACCAAGCATGTTGCTAATCATAATGAGATATAACATTGTATATCTCCCTTTTTAAGTACAACAAAGGCCATCGACAAATAACATTCATAAGAAGATCAGCAGCATATCAGCAGGATAAGCACATTGCTCAAAGTTAACATTCACAAGTCCACAACCTTTATTATAAAAACAATACAAGAAAAACCTCAACATCTTACTTGAAATTAAAAGGAAGACTTCCAATGCTCAACAGAAGTTCTGCAAGTAATATTTCATGGAAACCACTTATTATCAAGGCTAAGCTGAAGTTCAGAAAGATTCTGCTTACTAGGATGTTTAAGTGCTTGGGGAAAAATCAAACCTAGGCCTAAGATATTTCCCTTAATGGAGAACATATAGCTTAAAAGCATAACGGACTACATAAGATTTGCCAATTCTTGGGAGAGCCTTATCTAAAATGAATCATGCTCCAGCTGATACCACAGTATTGAGAAAAATATTGCATGATAACCATGGAAACAAATAGTGGGTGGTTAAGAGGAGTAATTATATTCAATTTTAAGATGCCGCATGGGGAATACAAGGGAACAGTGGAACACACAGCCAAACATAAAGGGCATTCTGATAATCATATGAGACAATTGGCCTTAGAACTGAAAGACAGAAAGTTCAAGCAGAGACTGCAAACATTTAGGAGTTGTGAAGTGTCACTGTTGCTGCTAGCACAGGTTATATTTTGAGTATTTTCTATTATTTTCATTTTCATTTTGCTTGTATAAAATACAGGTAGATGCACATATGCTTCTTTCTTCCATCAAATAGAACATTCTACAATTTCTACTTCCATCTGCACATATAGGGGATAATATACCAGCTGCCTCGATCTAGAAGTCATACTGTAAAACTTATTCCTGCATCATCCACATGTTTGATTCTTTTATTCGTATAGGGGATCATATAGCTGCTGCCTCGATCTAAGAATCATACTGTAAAACTTATTCCTTCATCATCCACATGTTTGAATCTTTTGAAAAGTCATGGTCATGTTTACCCTGGTTCTTTTATTAGAGCTTTCTGAATGCATATTACAACTGCTGCACACTTGTAGCTTAGACTTAGAAATGCCCAATCTGACTAAAAGGATTTAAAGTAAGCACATACAAATTTATAAGAAACTCAAAATCTGATAGAGGTCATTGTAACGGACATTAAGGCCCTTACCCTTCTGATCCTTAGATGTTTCAATTAGGGATTTGCTATCTATTTGGTTTCTTAAAGTGACATCTTAGGCAAGCTTATTTAACTTTATTCACTCCAATTCTCTATCCAACTCTAAGTCTGGCTAATCCTGAACTGGTGTCAGAGACTAATATTACTCCTATCACATTATTCGGATCACTCCAATATTGTAGAAAGTATCATCTTGCTCCCATTTTATGCAAGAAACTACGCAATTTTCAAGTGCAACCTCAGGGGAAAAAAATATGCACATTTGCATCCACAAACAACACCGTACCAGTATATATCATTACAGTTAACCATATTTACTACCCATTACAGCATCATCAATCTATCATCACTCTCTGCAAGAAAGATCCAAAGATGAACAAAGATCCAATTTTGACAAACTCAGTCGATGACTTTAACTAATTAGCGTCGATTACCAACTTCCTCCTTGCAGATGGCAATCTAAGACTAATTGCAATGGTCCATTTCAATTTCTAAGTGCACATACTTCCAGATTTGGAGAACAAATAAGAGGAGCAAGTGGAAGATACGTTTGACGAGCAAAGGGGTTTAAGATCGGAGAAAGCTCACCGATGGCTGGGCGGAGGGATCGGCCGGCCGGAGTTGGCTAAAATTGTGAGGATCGTAGGAAGGCCAGTCGCCGAGGAGAGACCCCATCTTATTTAGGAATTACGACTCTTCCTCTCCCTCTCCCTCTCCCTCTACCTCGAATAACTTCTCTCTATACTTGAACGGAGTAGTAGAATAACTGCGGACAAAAAAAAAAAACCCCCTTCAATGGTGTATGATTTATTCAAGAAAAGGAAAGGAGTAATTGAAGGTAGATGGAGGCATTTTTTATTTTTACTGAAATCACGTAGGCATGATTAATTCATTAAAATTCCGAATTACATCACACAGAGCTCTGGACTTGAAGTAACATAAAAAAGCACCATAGATAATATAAAATATTAAGCCTAAGGGAACATAAAAATTTATAATAATTAATCTTAGTAAATTTAAAATGGCAAAAAGTCTAAGGAAAGGAATTTATAATATACTAAACTATACAGCAGGGTAAAGTAAAAATATAAAAGCAAACTCTCCCAAGATATCATACACGACGCCAAAATCCGATCGTCGACAACGAAGATTTGTGTACAAATACAAGGGTTTATTTATAAATAACAAAAGAGTGTTTTATTCATAAAATAGTTAAGATATAGGGTGTTATTTGCATTCTTTTTAAGACCAATGAGAACCCTCTGGATGAAGCAATGATGCGTGGAATATAAAGTCGGTCTCTTACTCTCTTTTGACGGGCTTTATATTGATCAAAGGCCTTTTAATTTCGGGACATTGAGAAAAAAGAATCTTTTAAATTTTAGTAACATTAAGATTATGCTCTTAAAAATTAATGCATTCATTTTATTTACTAGATACACAGATAAAATATACTGGGTTGCATAAAAAAGTCTAATTTTACTATTTGAAAAAACTTTGTAAATATCTTTTTAATTTTTCAAAAATTGTTTAAATTAAATTTAAACGTATCTTGTACTTTCCTGTTTGGTTGATTGGAATAAGAGAGTTACGTGCGATACATGATTGGAATAAAATAAAATAAAAAAACAGAATAAAAGGTTTATTCGGATATTTTTATTCCATCTTTTAGCTACGATAAAGGTCTGGAATATCCTACTTAGTTATTTCAAAATGCAAAATGATCAATTTGCGTTCTCTACTAAACCCTATAATTTGCCTTCTCCAATATCAAAATATTTTTGTAGTAAAGTATATTTTAATATAGAATGTCCATTTGTGAAGCTACTTATGATAATATTTATATTGCGTAAATTATTTTTTGGCTAAGAATTCTAAAAATAACCATAAAATGATAATATAATAATGGTAAAATAAAAATTAGAATTTATATTTGATTTTCAACATATTTCTTATCTTTCTCAAATAAAAGCCATTACGTTAGACTAAGAGAAAGAAAAGAAAAAAATATATATATATATATAAGCCCAATTTAATTATATTTATCTCTTATCCTAACTATTATAGGTAAACACCATCTTATCCTATATCTTTATCCCAACTAAGTACCCAATAAAAAATGAGGATAAAAAATTTCGTTTATTTTAGAATAAGTTCTCATATTATCTTATTCCAATTTTTTGCAAAGCAACCAAACCGGTAAAAGGAGGCATCCGTTGAAGACCACTCTGTTTCCATATTAATTCCACACGACCTCGAGTCACTTCCATATTGATTCTTTGCTGGGTTTTACCAGCTATTAATTTTTTTCCACACTTGGTTGGCAAGAGATCGATATTAATTGGTCCAAATTTAGGGAAGAGTGGAAAACTATGCAAGCATAGATACAGGGAAGTCCGACCCTGCTCCATTTCTTCTTGTTCTTTTTCCTCTTTACCTGGTCAAAGAAGAAAAGGTTAATAAAAGAGAGAAAGATGGCACTAGTCCTTCAACTGACCTATCTCTAAGAAAAGAGACTAATTGCCCTATCTAATGACCTTACTTAAACCTTATTAATGGTGCATCTCTAAGTGTAAGTAGGATTAATTCAAATGTGGCTAAACTGCTAAAGACACGTACGCGAGGACCATTAGTTCGTAAACCCAATCAACTCAACCCGTCAAAGAAGTTTCTCTAGCTAAATTCCAGACCTCGTGAGAACCAGAAAGTCATTAAATTGAACGAGACAATTCTTGGCTAAAAGCGAGTCAACATCGACGTACTAATTTATGTCAGCAACCTCAACCACTCTCAATATTACATGTAACCAAATTAGATGATGTTATTTATGTAACGATAGCGATTATAAAAATTTTGAACGCCTTCCTACCCAATTCATTCTGGAGTCTTATCTTTCTTGTAACAAACCATGCTGAAGTTAAATACAAAGAGTAAGTTCGCAATCTCCAGGAGCCTTCGGTTTCCAGAGAGGAAGGTGGAAGTCTTCGCCATGGCTCGTCTATCAGCACGAGCACAAGAGATCGACGAGAGCAGTGAAGAGCTCCTTGGTCTATTGCATGACCTTCCTGAGTCGGAGCGTGAGCTATCGCTCGCGAACCCCGTCGTCGTCGAGGTAGGCTCAGTATCGAGAAGCCCGGCAAAAAAAGACATGGCTCGGCTTGTGAGAGAGAGGAAGATGAGTAGCAGCAGCAGGAGAAGCTTTGGTAGCAGCGGCGATGGAGTGCTTCTAAATTTCTACGTGCCAACTTCGTTGACACGGAGCCTAACTGCACCAAGAGGGACTAGGAGGATAGTAGACAATAATACCACGGACTGCAATAAGAGGTAATCTAGTTCTTATTTTGTACACTTGAACATAGATAGCAAATTGAAATCTCCTTGTGCAATGGATTTTTAAGTCTGTGATCATGAATTGTTTGGGTAGCAACTAATAATTTGACCATCCACTTAGCTAAAACAGTTTGTAGTTTTACAATCAAAATCTTGCAATTTCTCTGCTGTTACTGATCTAATGGAGTCCTTTTGCAATCATTTTTCAGGGATAGGGAACATGCTACCTTCGGATGTTGGTCAGTTCTGTGGCAGGGACGGCGTGGGAGGTCAAGGAGACAGGTGCTTGAATGAGCCAGGTGAAGGCAAAAGATTGCTAAACTTGGGTTGCAGCCTTGCAGTGTGTATCTCTGTGTCTGTAAATACTAAATAGTATTGCTCACTTTGTTCTGATGGATGGAGGTTAAAAAGTCAATCCTGGCAATCTTACATTGAACAGCTCCTAGCAATTGATCTGACAACATTTAAAGCTCCACAATTTAAAACCTCAGAAACTAATAGGTGCTGTTAAACTTGGAAATATTACATCTTCTTAGAATTATTCAAACACCAGCATGGTTTCTCAATCCTGGAGATTCTGCATCCATATCAAAATGAAAGTAGATATGTGAGGATTATATCTCGACAAAAAAAGCAACTAAAGTAAGAAGATCATACTCACGTTGGAGAGCTCTATCCATGATTGAAGTGTATTGATGGCCTTCCCGGACCGCTGTGTCTCTCTTGCTAATGCAACTCCTTCAGCCAAATCTCTAACATGACCACACACAAGAAGAGCAGCTGCTGCATTCAGAACCTACATGTTCAAATCAAACCAATTATCATCTGGTTCTAGCTTCTTCTTTTTTCATTTTTCCCCTTAGTTGCTTGAACCATAATTGTTACTGGGTCAATATGACTATAAGATACCTCTGCTACTTTTGCTAATACGGTCAGAGCATATAATCTTTGAATAGTAGAAAAGGTCAATAAAGATTGAATTTTAAAAATTGTAAAAAGAGGTCAGAAATTACATAATTTCTCCTATACTAATACATACAGACAGGTATAATCTGATGCTTTAAGAAGGCAAAGCAAGAGAAACAAGAAAGCATGGGAAGCAAGAAACTTGGAGAGCACGAGGGCACTTACAAAAGCATCTGCAATGGGACCTGTTTCACCAGAAAGGACATCCCTAAGAATTTTTGCATTGAGAGCTGGGCCTCCCCCTTTAAGACTTTCCACCGTGCAGCGAGGAATACCAAAATGCACTGAATAATATTACTAAATTAGCACAAAGAACTAGCATATACTCAATAGGAACAAGGATGATGAAGTTGCAAACTCATTTATGTTACATTCAATTCGATTAAGTGCACAATAATTTTCAGATAAGTTATGTATGCCGTCTTAATCTTACTAGAAATGTTGAAAGAGAGTTTCAAAAAAGGTGCATACATGGATCGAAATGCAATTTCTCAATCTTTGTTGGAGTAACATCAAGAAAATATCCAGGCCCTGCAACAGATTTTCAAATAGTGGAATATATGATTTACTAATAGATAAGAAACAAAAGAAGGCTACTTTGTAAATAACCCCAGTAACCCTTTTGAAATTGAATTACAGTACCAGCACAAGCTCATGAAAATTTAAAATGTTACAGTACCAAGCGGACTTATTTCATCCAAACCCTTCGAATGAACAACTAATGCTCTTTTCATTCCGAACCGCCGTAGTGTTTTAGCCATCTTCATGACCTATCCAAGAAACTCCATCATTATTACATGTTAATTATCCCAATATTACAGATTGCCACAAGACTTACTACATCTTTACACTTGTTAGATGAAACGAAAATTATAGTAAGTTAGCAAGAATGAAAGACTTACTATATCTTCATTATAGACACCAACAACAGCAAAAGGCACCCTTGCTGGATTCAACAAAGGACCTAGAATATTAAACACTGTCTGTACTTTAAGCTTCTTCCTCACAGGCCTAACAATTTTCATTGCTGGGTGGTAATTGGAAGCCATCATGAATCCGATGAATGCGCCCTTCACACATCTCTTCACATCCTTATTGGAAAAACACATATTTATGAAAGAAAATCAGTCATCTGTTCCCTTGCTTACCAAACTACACCGGATCTAGGTAATCGTGGTATCATGATTTGAGCATCTAGACAGAAAATCAGAGTAAAATTCATTGACCATACATTTTCAAAGAAGTAAATGAGATATAAAATGAAACATCCATTGCCTAAAACTAATAAGTGAAAACCGTGTCAGTACTCAATCACATAGACATTTTAGAATTGCTGTCATTTAGTGCTGAAGCACTCGGAGGCTATGCCAAAACAGGAATAAGGAATCATCAAGAACTGCCTTAAATGACCTACTTGCCAGCATTTATCCATTCGACTAATATGATCATTGAGCCACCATACAGATTTATTAGAAAAAATAAAATTGTCAATTTAGTGCCTTACAAGTATTAAAAAAATTAGAGGAACTACACAATAAATCTGATTATTCTTCCATGATAAAAGTAGTTATGAAAATGTAACAAATGTGACAAGTATTCATCATAACCTATTCGGTAAGTGTGAAGATATGGTTCAGTTTACACTTGGGCAATTTCAGAAGAGAACTGATATTTGGAGATGAAGAAACATGCTATTCAGCTAATATCAGGAGTGACAGAAAAACCAGCCCTCCTCAGGTTTGGCATAAGTCAACATCAAAAGTCAAACACTACACTATAACTCATCTTTCTGAAAACATCACAACTTGAGCAATAACTAGTCAAGTACAACAGTGAGACTACCTCAGGGCCCAACTGGATGTTCACTCCTAATGCCTCCAAAACATCTGCACTTCCACACAAAGAAGAGCTCGATCTGCTCCCTTGCTGCAAGGCGTGCGAAAGCATTATGATCCCATACCGCCTCTAACATTCTTGTAAGCATAGACAATTTAATCTAATGCAAATTTCTAAAACTAACACCTTTGCAACTCTTGCTCCGGCCGCAGCAGCCAGTATAGCAGCACCTGTCGAGATGTTCACCGTGTTAAACCCATCGCCGCCAGTCCCGACAATGTCGACCGCATCATCTAAACCTTCCACCCTCACGCAACATTTCATCATTGCTCTCGCCAATCCTACAATCTTCACCAGTAAAAGGAACAACAAATCATCACATTAACTCTCGGGCAATCTACTAGAGAATTTTGATACCTCTTCAAATGTCTCTCCTTTGGCCCTCAGGAGGACAAGGAATGCGCTGATGAGGACGTCATTTCCTTCTCGAAGCAAAAGATCGAGAGAGGCCTCGGCCTCCTCTTCCGACAGATCGACTCGGCTTATCAGAACCTCAATCAGCTATCAAGCACACGCTCAACTCAACAAACATGTATCAAGATCTTGAAGAAAAGAAGTAAAATTAGAGTGAAAAAGAACAAAATTTACCTCCTCAAAAGACGAAGCAGGCGAGGGTTTTCTGTGTGTGTTAGGTAAGGTCGAAACAAGAGAAGTTGAGGATCTTCTCCTCCTCCTTTGGCTCTGCGACACTGGAAAAGAGGAAAATTTGTGGAATTTTGGGCACCCGCCATCGGAGACGAGATGATTCCGAGAAGGAGAGGAGGGTGCAGCAACAAAGAGGTCAAGCGCTACCGCCATTGAAGCTTTCTAACATAGGAGGTGAGCTTGAAGTGGTCGAGCCAAAACCCTAGAAGCGAACGGATTTGCCGCAACTGGTATTGGCTATTGAAGGCAACCAACAACCAAATGCAAAGGTGTATCATGTATTGAACTGCTCCTAAAAGCAATCAGTAAACCAAGGATTCGATTAGCAATCTTTGGACCAAAAATTAACAGTAACTGCACATTCTTTGATTCTTCGCCTTTTTATATCGCACTCTCCCTCCTGCTCTGATCTCAAAAACTATCAACGGCGAACTCCACGGAAGCCATTCTTACGTATAAATTTCTCAAAGTTCGTACGTGATCCAAACTTATATTGTCTTCGGGATTAAAACCCAACTTATATAAATGATTACCAAACATACCATTAAAAGATTTTCTGGTTACGTTATGCCATCTCTTGTGGTTGATGATAACCATCGGACGATAGAGGTCCTTCCTCGCTCATATTTATTATGAAACTAATAAAGCTACTGATTGACTAGCTAACACGATTCTTATCATAAATTAGAGTTGTTCTTGGACCGGGGGCCTCCCGGCCCAGTTACAGTTTGTATACATTTTGGCCTTAAATGTTTTATAGGGCATTTTGTAAAAAAATTCTACCTTTTTCTAAAATAAAATCACTCTTTTGGCACGACAACTATTTCGTTGGATACTATGTTTTCGGACTTTAATTGGAGAAATGTCAACTCTTCTTGAAGGTCTAAAAACGATGAAAGATTTTTTGGACAGAAGGATTGTCGGATATTTGGCAATTCCCTTTAATATGGTGAAGGCCGTTAACGAGTGGACTGATAGTATTGATTGGTCTATATATCCTTTGGTGTTTTAATATAAACCCTAGATTTCTAACTACTCTAGAATTAGGATCAGTTTCACGAGTCGTATAAACAATAGAAATAGAACGGCTCGTAGTTTAGCTAGTCTAGTTTATCAAGCTTGTATAACTAGAGTTTGGACTGATCCACCAATAGACGGTAGAAAAATTTATCTTATTCTCAAATGTCTATTAAATGTCTACGGACCTTTTAATAAAGTAAAAAAAAAAAATAGTATGTTTCCAGTTGATGGCAAACAAAACTCATACGAATGCTAAAAGAAATTGCTTTTCAAAGTTACTCTTGAACTCCAAACCACCCCTCGAAACTTGTAGAATATATTGTTAAACAGTTCTAATTGGCATTTATAACTAGTTATTCTGACCAAATAATGGAAAGTTGAGGATGGTACATTATTCTATGCAAGAGTTTTATTCCCATCATGAGAAATTAAAGTTTTAAAGTTGTGTTAAAGATAAGAACAAAATTACTTTATAGACCAAGTAGCAGTTAAAGGAGAGATCAAAGTTCTCAAATTGCTTGGTTAAAGTCCTTCAACGTAGTAAATCATAAGAATCATGTATTAATTAATGCACAAACTTTGATTAGCTAGTTAAACAGCCTTGCTTTTCACTTGATTGGTATTTATAACTATCGATCAGCAGCCCTCGTGAAAATTTGCAGTTGAAGAAGATTGGCTTTTTTTTCTTTTTCTATTCAAAGTTCGATTAAAGTTCAAATGTTGGTCGTCGACAGGTTTCAATTAATCTTATCCATCTAAGTGTTGTGAGGGACGTGCTAACCAAGTAATTCCAACAACTACCGGTCAACATAGGACAGCAGTCAACGACACAAAGAAGTCAACCTTATGAAACGATGGTTGTCCCAACTGTCCAACCCACTATCTAATTGGCTGTTACTCCGTGGAAAGCAACAAATTTGTTCGTGCCGACGTAAATATACTACAAAACTCACGTAAATATTTAAATAGCATCTTATATTTTAGTAATTTTGCGATTAAAACTCTGACACATCTTTGAGCTCTTTTATAATTCGAGACTCCTCTAATTTGCCTGTAACCTTTAAAACTAACTATTTTTTAATTCTAGATTATGATTTATTCAACTGGAAGAAGTTACAAAACGACTAATAGGACACTTTCTAGCCCAAGCCACATTAACTAAATTTATCAAAATACCCTTAGAATAAATGTTGTCTAAGAAGCCTGGATTTTGTGATGGCAATTTAGGTACAAATATTTTAAAAGTATAATTAAACAAAGACAGTTTTTTTTTATATGCTATATTAATATATATCGATCTAATTCAAAAACTGTTTGTTTAGTTTAGTGTACCAAATCTGAAAATTAATATTTTAAAATATTAATTAAATTTAGATGAAATTTTTTAGCATTTGCTTAGATCAGTTGGATGTCAAAAGACTGCATCTAGCTATTTATTTTTTTAGATACAATATCTAATATATATATATATATAACTAAAATTAACTAATTTATTAGGTATTAATTAGTGTAGGTGAACCCAATGCATATCACGATACGCAAAAACAAAACAAAGGGTCAGATTATAAATGGCACTAATCTAACGGCTCCAAATTGAGCGCATACGGTAAACTCCCGAGCCACGTGCCGTTTGAACAACCGTACGACCTATTTCACGAGGAAGAAAAGAAACTCGTCTCTTTCACTTAAACCATGAGCTAATTGAACTGTGCCTACTCTATTAGGCAATTTAGGACTTTTTGGAGTCCTCGTAAGTTTTCAAATCTTCTACAAAGAGATTGACATTTAAAAAAATAAAAATAAAAATCTCGAAAAATCTTTGACCACTTATACTTATTTATATATTTAAATATATATTCGAAATAGAAAGCTCTGGAATCTACTAACTTAATGCCCTAATGCTTATATTATGGATTGTGAGTTAACAAGGGCGAGAGTTCACGTGATTCATTTATGCTGCAATGGTGGGGAGTTGCATGAGAATGAAATGGTTAAAACTATTTGGGAGTGGCAGCTGGAACCACACGAACGATGTGTTTCAAATGGAGGAGTTAAATGTTTGGTTGAGAGTTGAGACGTCCAATGCGGTCCCCAGCTAGCAGCTGGTACGTGAAACGGGTGGCAAACTTAATCTGTGGACTGGAAAGAGGATCATTTTTATCTCCCCTTCCTTTTTAGATTTTACTTTATCCCACCAATAATGCAGTTGAAATTAGTGTTTTAATTTTTAATTAGTCATGAGTTTAGAGCTTGAATGGACTACTGCATTGATTGTGATTTATTATCATGCTATTCTTTCATACTCTTCTATTTATGTCGATGTTTTATACTAATTATCTCCTAAGCTAGTTAGAAAGAAATGTTATTTCAGATATTTTTTTGAATATTAAGAGAGAGAAATATATTTAAATTAGACTCTCTCTTGATTTTGAACCATATTTGAATCTTTGAAAAATAAGAGAAAAGAAATGAATTCGATTGTTTTTTATTTATAATTTATCTAAACTTTATAGCACGTCAAAAATAATTATCACACTAATTTTCTAAATTACAAGTAAATATTAGACTACTCTACTTTAGACAGAAATTCAATTTAAAAAAAAAAATCTCGAATACCCTTCTAAATTTCTATGTTATTATAAAATGAAGTAAGAAAGTATTCAATTTCTCGTATATCACAGTAATAACTTTATTTTCTTTTCTTCTTTAATATTATTTTTTAAAATAAAAAAGAGTCATTTTAGTGAAGCTAAATACTTCGATGAACTCAGTCTCAAAGTGAAGGAGGTCATATGCCCACAGAATAGCAATCAACAGTAAAAACTGTTGGTAATTTATTAGCGGGGCCACAAAAATAATAGAGGCTGCACTTACTCCGTCGTTAATTAGCGTTAGCGTTAGCATCAGCGTCAGCGCCGACGTTCAATCCCTTCGGTCTCACCTCCTCCCCCCTTCATCGAACTTTCCCTCTCCCTCCTTTAACATGCCATCAAATTAGTCCCAACTCCCAATGCTATAAATAGAACAAAACCTCTCATTTCTCTACACAAACTACCTGCTATATATAATATATAATACATCTCTCTCCTCTGTTTCACCTCTTGTTTGTTGCACATTGCTCTAATGGTGTCTCCTGTAAGCGAGGAACAAAACTACGGGCTTCTTTCTAGGATGGCAACCAACGATGGCCACGGCGAGAACTCCTGCTACTTCGACGGGTGGAAGGCGTACGAGAATGATCCATTCCACCCGACTCTCAATCCTGGGGGTGTTATCCAAATGGGATTAGGCGAAAACCAAGTGAGTGATACCGCAATGTACCACGTATTTATATGATCCACGGAAATAATTATCCTTGTTCCAACGTATAACTAGAACTGTTTTTGGTTTCTTTTTATTCTTCAACAGCTGTGCCTGGATATGTTACAAGAATGGATTGAGAAGCACCCGGAGGCTTCGATTTGCACTGCAGAAGGCGCGTCCGAGTTCAAGAGGATTGCAAATTTCCAAGACTATCACGGTCTGCCGGAATTTAGGCAGGTAATAGATCTCTGCAGTCGTCGTCGTTGTTGTCGTGGAATAATGTATGATTGTAATGGATAATGGCTAACGGTGTGATTTTTTTTTATAATTTTTTTATTTCCTTTCTAGGCCATTGCTAACTTTATGGGGAAAGTGAGAGGAGGAAGAGTTAAGTTCGACGCGGATCGCGTAGTGATGAGCGGCGGAGCCACCGGAGCTCAGGAAATACTCGCCTTTTGTTTAGCTGATCCCGGCGATGCCTTCCTTATTCCGACGCCGTACTATCCAGCGTACGAATCTACTTAGTCTCTTTTTTTCTTGCGTGTATACCCCTGAAAAGCTTCTTATTGATGTGGATATCCTTTTAAATTCCGAATTTTGCAAGTATACCCCTCAAAATTAGTTTAACTAACAACTTTGTCGCCTTTTCCAGATTTGATCGCGATTTCAGATGGAGGACAGGAGTGCAGCTTCTCCCCATCCACTGCAGCAGCTCCAACGGCTTCAAGGTCACAGAAGCGGCCCTCGAGTCCGCCTACGAGGAGGCGCAAATGGCAAATATTAGAGTTAAAGGGGTGTTAATTGCCAACCCATCAAATCCACTAGGCACAACCATGGACGAACGCACACTAACAACCCTGCTCACCTTCACCAACAGGAAGAGGATCCATCTAGTCTGCGACGAGATCTTCGCCGGCACCGTCTTCGACGAACCTAAGTTCACCAGCATCACTGAGATGATAACCCAAGACGACCCAACCTACGACAGAGACCTCATTCACATCGCTTGCAGCCTCTCCAAGGACCTCGGCCTACCGGGATTTCGCATCGGCATCGTCTACTCCTACAACGACACGGTGGTTAATTGCGCACGTAGAATGTCCAGCTTTGGACTCGTGTCGTCGCAAACGCAGTGGCTGATCGCTTCGATGCTGTCCGACGAAGAGTTCACGCATAGACTCCTATCGGAGAGCGCGAAAAGGCTATCGGAGAGGCACGCGATCTTCACCTCTGGGATTGGTAGAGATGGAATCCAGTGCTTGACGAGCAACGCTGGGCTGTTTTGCTGGATGGATTTGCGTAAACTACTGAAGGAAGATACAGTTGAGAGAGAGCTTGAGTTGTGGAAAACCATTGTGGAGGATGTGAAGCTAAACGTCTCGCCTGGTTCGTCGTTTCACTGCGGCGAGCCGGGTTGGTTCAGGGTGTGTTTTGCAAATTTGGACCACGAAACTTTAGAGGAAGCTCTGAGGAGGATTAGGAGGTTCATGGAAGAGAGGAGGAGGAAGACGATCAAGAGGAGACGGGAGGAGATGCCTCCGTTGAGTTTGCCAAGGACGCGTGAGGACATGAGCATGGGTTCTTGCTTGCCGTCACCTCATTCGCCACTGGTTCGTGCCACCTCGTGAGCTCAAATGTTGGAGCGATGGCTAATTCCATACGAACCAATTATATAAACAGATTAAATTCTTTATTTATTTTTTATTTTATTTTTCTAGTACAAAAGGAGGGATGGAGATGTAATTAGAAGAATATATAATTGTAATTAAGGGTGAAGTACCCAATGGGGGGCATATTTGCGGTCCTAAATTCGTAAATTTTTGTTTATTCCCTTAAATTTTAAAAATGATTTCATATGCTCTTTCTAAATAAATATGTATGATTAAAATTTTAGACTCCGTCCTATTTGTAAGTAATAAGTCGAAGTAGAGAAAAAAGATCTTTGACTTGACTGACATGTAACAGCGCATGGATTGAGCTTTTCTCTTTCGTGCATGTAAGCATGTTTGATGTTAATATTTATTTTCTACGAGAACTAAGAAAAATAAAAGAAAAGAGACGGGTGGGAAACGCAAAACACCTTAATAACATTGAGCCCATTTTTTTCTCCCCCCTCTCGGGGGACCACCCATATAAAATATCTAATGGAATGAAGGCAATTCCCATTCATAAGTTCTAGATAAGGTCAGGGTATATATGAAGAAAGAAATAAATAGAAAAACAATAGCACCAAACTGCAAGAGCTTAGAAAAGAATGGAGACTCTTCTCCACCAAGTAGGATTACCATCACCCGCCCAAATCGCAAGAGCATCCTCATGGAATAAAGGAAGCCCAAAGCTCATTAACCTTGCAAGTCCACTCCATTATAGAAGAACGAGAGTGTTGCAAGCCCAAGGAAGAGGATTTGGAACAACAATCTCAGAGAAGAACAGAAGGGCAAAAGGAGAAGGTGAAATGAATGGTAACAATAGCAGCAATGAAGATGATGAGATACCTGAAGTGGTATTCAATAGGATGATCCGCCGAATACTCGTCGTCGTCGGAACTCCGATGGCTTCCGGCATTGGACTCCTCTACGTGCTAAGTTCACTCAGACAAATGCATGTGTTGGAGGTTCCTGGGTGGCTGCCGTTCGTAACAATCCTCCTCTCTTTTGGCACATCAGCCTTTGGAATTGCTTATGGGACGTTGTCTACTAGTTGGGATCCAAACAAGGAGGGGTCTTTTCTTGGATGGGAAGAAGCTCAAAAGAACTGGCCTGAGCTGTGGAAGGATGAGGATGAGAAGAGATGATTCAAAAGTATAAATGTTGTTGAAATGTTTTGGATGGTATATGTTTGATAGCTTATACTGTTTGCTTCTTTCTTTTTTCTGTTCATATAGATATTACTCTATCCAGAAAAAAAAAATCTCCTAATGATCACTAGTTCACTTTTTCAAAATTTGGACACCATATTTGATGATTTTAGCTTGCGGAATAAAATGAGTCACTAAAGACGGCATAATTAAGAACTAAGATGCAATGAAATGTACTGGGATAAGGATCCACAGTGAATAGGAAGGTCAAGATGAAATAACATAGACATGGTGGTAGATTTTCCTCCATAAAAATGAAAAAGAAAGCACCGAAATCATTGCACAATGTTCCAGTTTAATAGAAATTGGACGTCACAAAACTGGTACATGATGAGGGTGCAAGACCCCTTCACTGAAATATCCAAATAAGATACTCTACAAAGTTACTAAGATAAGAAACAGACAAACATCATTAGCAGTCGGTGCATTTGAAGCATTTTGTCACACACTAATAACTAATCAAGCCACCTAGTGATTCCATCTTCTTCGCTCACAGCTGCAAGAATCTCAATGCGGACATCCAAGACAGCCTACAATAAATTTAAGTATACAACCATTAGAAAAGAGTCAAAAATAAAGCATAAAGAACCCAAAAGCAGCAAAAGAAAAAACTCTATCCAAATTATTAGGATCATAGTGAACCTTATTTAGCCAATGAATCTGGTGAGTAAGCCTTTTTTTCTGTAGACATAGCATTAGGGTCTCCTTAGCCTGAGTTATCCACGTTTCTTTATAATTACATATTTTTAATGTTCAAATATTCAGAGTTCAGTGACCTGTGCTCCCTTAGAACAAAATGCAAATCAACAAGCCCCAACAGGAGAATTACATACGAAGTTTATCAGACGCTTATTTGGCATGCCTGAGCATCACTGGTCATTCTGGACAGTTCATGGCAAACACGAAATAATAGCCAAAGCATATTTGCCTCGTGTAACTATATTCAGATTCTTTCCCGTCTTTAGAGTCCCTTATCTTGACTATGCATTTGATAGCATGAAAGTAGGTGTAATGAAAGTAAATTAGTTTGTTCTAACTCACTGCCTGAAACAAGACTAAATATGTATTTCAAAACAATATTGCATGTAGCTTGTTGCAAGTTGTATAATTAGAAGGCCTATCTAAAGAACTGATTGCATGTGGAAGAACAATGAGGTCACAAGTAGCAGCAATATTGTGGGTTGCACAAGAGTAAGCTTGTAAGGTTTGAAGAAGTTGTAGTACAATCACTTAAAAATTGAAAGTCTTCATTAAATTTAGCATTTTTGTCAATCAAAAGATACATTAAAGTTTGCCCTCACAATAGTGCCAATAATCAAATGTTGTACCCAATGCATGAGGCTCCCACATATGCGAGGCCTGGGAGGTGGGGAAGATGTAACAGTGTCATATTGCTTGAGATGCTGCTTCTTTATTTTGAAAACATGACCACATGATGCACTATTACAGTCCTTACAGTTACACTAACTAGTGTCCAGCGCAATGAATACATAACAAAGTAAATTAAGAAAATCATCTGTTCACAGATGGAAAGAAATGGACATACCAAAGGATTTCGGCAATTCACAAGTCTACATTCTTGTAGGGCGGAACCTTCCAGCATCCAACTCTCCCACACATCAAAAGTATGACTTGCAAACACAAACTCCATTCGCCTATTAATCTGGTATCAAATAAGATAAAATATAATAATTATAAATTAGGCTAATATATACTATCTATATACAATGAATTGCCAAGACTTCGAGTTACATAATAATCTGTCAGTAAAGACTTATTCCAACAAACTTGCATAATTATTCCAGAGCATAATAAAGAAAGTCATAGTGTCAGATCTGGAATTTCAAAACTCACTAAGGTTGCGTCTAGGAAGTCAGTGATTAATATATGCCAAATCTGGAATGTTGTAGCATGCAACAAGGCAGAGAACAAGAGAAACATTGCTTTAGCTAATAAATAACACCGTTGAGGGAAGCACAAATAGAGAATCCATCTAATAACAAGAAAAGCCTTCATATGAGCCCAATCAAATTAGCCAATTATTTAGCTAATGAATAACCGGCCTCGACAATCCCTCCTAACTTCTAGCAACATTCAACAATAGGATCATATATATATATATATATATATATATATATATATATATATATATATATATATATATATATGAAAGCAAAGCTAAATGTTCTAACCTGCAGTAGTTTCCCACCAGCAGCAAAAGAACGCAATCCTAGCGTATCCTGAAAAATGAAGACATATGTATCAGTTGCTAATAGCAATAACATTTTTCTCAGCTCAAAATTCTGAAGGAGAATGAAAGAAAATAAGCATGACAAAAGTAGAAAGTATCAGACGTCCAGAACAGTACCTTGCTTCTAAAGGTAACAAGGAATTGGGCGGCAGGATCCCTTTTTGTTACATTTGACACAACATCAAGGAACCACCCACCACCAGGAACTCTTTGTCGTGAAACATGAAACCCTGAATGATCTCTTGCACGTAATGCTATAACAAAACCATCCTTCAGCAGCTCACCAAATTTTTTACTAAGCCCTGCATTAGCTGCCACTTGTTTTTCGGGAGTTATTTCCATTGTTGATTCAGCAAGTGAAATCTGTTTGCTTTTTGAATCCTCAGGAGAAGCAAATCGTGAACTGGAACTCATGACCTGGTCCCTGCTGCTTATAGCAGTATCATCATCTCGACGTGAGGTATAATTGCTATCACTTTCTACAGATGACAATGCATCTGACTTCTGCTGTGATCTACGGCGAGCAGGTCTCTTTTTACCCTTCTTTCCAGATCTGCTACGCCTTCCATCGGATCTAGATACAACGTTATGAGACAAACCTGAACTCTGAGAGTCCTTTAACTGTGAGATACCTTTCCTCTTATCATACCCAGAGCTTAAATTGCTTTCATCTGTCTGCTGCTCACCATCACAAATCTGAGAAGGATTTTCTTTTACTCGTTTCAACTGGTCATCTTCACATCCAGCTTCACTTGTTTCTTCATCTTCATCAGAAACAGCATCATTTGGAACAACTCCGTCTAAGAAGAAAGACTGTAGTATTGTGATTGATTTCTCCCTTATCTCCATCCATACTTCTTCACTATAATCGGCACTCCGAGGAAGAATTAAGACATTTGGCATCTCCCTCACCTGAAAGTTAATTAAAGTGTAAACCAGAGATCAAAAGATGGATATGACATGCTCTGAAGTAAATTAAAATACTCAAAGAGGAACTAATGAGCTGATATATGATCATGGCACAAAGTCAGTAATGAAATCAAAAGTGAAAATATGTTTGTATAATCAATAGAGCCGACATAGTGCACCAATAAGAAAATGTGGATCGACCATTGCAAATTAATTGAGCTTTTTGATTAAAAATATATAACCCAAAAACAAGTACTTCAATGAAGGCACAATTTCTTAAATTATAACATTATCTAACAGTGATTCACCATATGCCAAGTGGATCAAGAAAGTAGTTAGGGATGTTAACTGCCAATTATAGCTGTGACATACATATAAAAAGAAAATTAACAAAGAAATAACAAAACTACAATTTGGTACTTTGTGAAAGGGACATGATCTAACTTCTAAGTTCTAAGTGATTATAGGTAATCATATAATTCTTGAGTCTTAATGACCTCATAAGAACATAATTCATACCCTAAGTCTAATGCTCATACCCATGCTTCCATCCACTGTGGACCCTCAGCACCATCTAATGCACAACCAGCTATAGTGCCATCAATCAGGAGCTGTTTGAGAGCACAATCATCTATAAGCTGACAGCTACCTGTGTTGACTATGAATGCCCCTGTGGAAGATCAAGTCCATAGCAAATCAGGCAAATTATACCGAGTACTTTGAAGGCCACAAACTATATTCTGTACAAAAGATGACCAAAGAAAGAAAAGCTAAGTTACTTTGAACTTACCAGGCTTTATATGCTGCAGGCACTCCGCATTAAGTATATGCATTGTGTCATTGGACAGAGAACAATGAAGTGAAACAAGATCGCTTGCTGTCAGTAAATCATTGAGAGTTTCCATTCTCCTAGCAGCAGGAGGAAACGCAATTGAAGGCCGTCTGGTTTTTCCTTTTCCCTTTGCAAAATATTAGAAAAGGGTAGAGTTTAATAATACTAAGATCGAAATTTTCACATGCATATCGTACTAATTGTAAAGAGCTTTAGTTAGTACAAGCATACAAAAATCGTATGTATTAAGTTGTATTCGTTGAACATAGAGTAGTAGCTTCATCCTCCAGTTAAAAAAAGAATTGAGCTTTATGAGCAATTACTACCAAAGCCATCCTAGAGCAAAATCTAAGGTTTCAAACCCTTCTTTTTTTTGCCTTCCCTTCACAAATCTAGCATAATTTTCATAACTGCCCTCCAAAAAACCCTCAGATTCTTGAAAAATCATGCTAAACGCCACCGGTAAAACCACAAATTAGAGATCAGAGCATCCCATACCTCATGCCGCGGATCGAAGTAAAGCACACTCATCCGAAACGCGAGGCTCCTCGTCGCGAGACACCTCGCCGACGCAGACCTCCCAATAATCCCAAGCACGAGCCCCCGGCACCTCCTCATCCCGCGGCACAGCGGCTGGATCGACCCGAGCCACCCCGACGCCGCTGCGGACGAGGAGGAATGCCGCGAGAGGAGATGCGTCCTCCTCAGGAGGCCGAGGAAGAGGGCCATGACGGTATCTGCGACCTCCTCGGCGCGGCCAGCGTCGACGTGGACGAGTCTCAGGCCGAGGTCGGCGGCGAGGGCGGAGTCGACGGCTCGGTCGGCCGACCCGAGGCAGAGAACAAGCTGCCATGGACGGAGGCGGCGCTGGGCGGCGCGGGGGAGAAAGGCGAGGGAGGGGAGGAGGACGGCGGCGGCCGACTCGATGCGGCCGGATGAGAGGAGGGAGAGAGGGACGTGCTCGATGGCGGCGAGGGATGAGAGGGCTTCTTGCTCCAAAGAGGGGTCATCGAGGCAGTTGAGAGCGACGACCAAGGGGATGCCACCCGACGCGGCCGTCGGATTTGGATCGGACGGTGGTCGGGCGGCGGTGGCCTGCATTGCGAGCTTGCGGTTGCTTCCCCCTTCGACTCGTTGCAGACTACGGCTGGATCCAGGGCGTCTTGTTTGGTTCCTTTTCTTATTCGAATTTGTCATTTCACACCCTACCTTTAATGATATTGCAGTCGCGCCCCATATATTTTGCCACTTACAAATTAAATGGACAAATCAGATAGATCAGTGCCTCAAAAATCTAGATGTCGCTTGCCGATATATAAGAAATACTTATTTATAAATTATAACTTACATAAATATTTGTAATTAAATATTTATGTATTTATATTTTAGTAAAATTTTATATAAAATAAGTGTTATACATAAACTTTATTAGAGTATAATAAAATTATGAGCATTTTCTAAACAAAATTTTAGTACAATTAGCATTTTTATTCATAGTTAGTAATCAAACTTAGATTCTTATATAAACTTATTCAAAATAATTATTACATTTTATAATTAAATAATAAATTTGTATTTAAGAATGTGCATAAACTTGTATTTAAGAATGTGCATAAACTTATTTTTAGAAAAACTTTATCCCCGTAACCAAATTTAAGCCTAAGAGTGATTTCCTTCTTTTTTCTCCCCCATCGGTCGGGTCCGACTTCAAATGGGCCTAACTGGGCTTTTGATTCCAACGTACTTAGCGACGAGCAAGTCTCTAGACCAGTACTGTTGCTGTCTGAAAAGCTTTTGTTCATTTCCGAAGATAGCAACTCTGGATTATCTTATAAAACTTTTTAGGAATTAGAGTTGGTCATATTATTTACCAACATGACTAGCAAAGTTGAAGGTGAGGGCTATATTTAACATTATTTTTGAAGAAATTTTATTTGTTTTTTGTATTGTATTAGTGACGGACGATGGCTGAGTGCTAGCATTTTGGTGCTGCGTCGTGCCTCAAGACGGGTGACAAGCCATCAACCGACAGATGATATATGCAGACACAACGGTGAATTCCACCTTTTATTGAGATTCAAGATTGAATGTTACACAATTAGACAGCTCTCATCACCTTATTCAATCGTACAACATTAAAAAAAAAAACGACATTTTGTCATCAAATTATAAGGATCAAGCCAGCAGGAATAATAAATGGAAATCACAGTCAAAATTCTCAACACTGCTGTAGAAATTGAAAGCTGTAACATGCTCGGCCTGGCATCCTCTTCAAAGCCAAATGGTCAGGATGAACAAGAGCAGCGCAACCATCACTTGATTCCCAAAACCAAATTTGCCGGCTGAGTGCATGGCAGAAAAGAGGCATTAATTATTTATCTTTGCAAATTATTAAAGCATCACATGAGGTTGAGATGATTACCTCCGCTGCACATAGTATCATCAACTTTCTTCCCACACCTTCCAGCTAAGTCGTAGGCTTGGGTCTTTTCGGCAGGGTTCTCAGCAAGCAAGTTACAGAGGCAGAGTGTATCAGACTTGATCAAGGTCTTGAGAGGATCGCAGCAACTGGTTGGAGGAACCAGTGTGGAATTGAAGTAACTGTCGCAAAAAATCAGATCGTACTTACAGGAGGTATCCGGCGGAGCTGGTGCAGCTGATGCCCATGAGCACAAAGCTAGCAAGCAAAACATCGCCACTGCTCCCTTCATCCTGATCACACTTCTTACAATGATCGATCAGTACTCTTCGTCTGAGATTTTTTGTGCCTTTTAGTTCTTGGGGGTCATCATTCTTATAGGAGGCTTCCCTCGAGTTGTCGTACCGTTAAGAGTTAGTGGCCTACACAAACAAACATCAGGCTGCGTGCGTGGGGACTCGTAAGTTTCACGATTGCACGTTTCTGATGCTATGACATATGATATAACAAAAACTAGATAGGGTCTGACAAGATTATAGATAATACTTCAAGGACTCTGTCAAAGGTGGTCAATCTGCACAAAGTTGAGGACTGGCACTTTCTGATTTGGATCCTAAAGTTAACTAATAACATCGTGATAAGTGGCATTGGTGATTTATATAAAATAAAGAATGCAGTAATTCCATATATAAGGATGAAGGTGAGGTTGTATCTCTCTCCCTCTATTTGTTTTCTTGTACATAATGTTACATTAAACAAGGTCGTTACATTTCCAAATAGTACGGCAGCTATTTTTGCATCAGAGCAGAGACTGCGGGATTAATTCCAAGTACAGAATATGCATCTTTCTCGTAAACCGATGCCAGCTGTCTTCTGCAAAACATCCACCAACCTTTGTAATATATATATATATATATATATATATATATATATATATATATATATATATAGATAGATAGATAGATTCTTTGCCGCAATTAGATGAACTCTGTCTAACTAGCAATGATAAAAATAAGTATTGATAACTCTTGAGAAAAGGTTCCAGGAAGATGAACGAAGAGGTAGAGGTTTATTCTGATGTTGTTTAGGAAGAAAAATAAAACAAAACAAGAAAGAAACAGATGGGCACGATTAGGCATGATAACAAATTATACAACTTTGACACGATAGCTGCATTCAAATGTTTTCTGTCATGGAAATAGCACGTAGTGCTTATGAACAGCATGTAAAGCACCAAGTGATAATTCCATATGTGCTAATGATTTGTGATGCAAGCTTCAGGCCATGGATATCATAAGAACTTCCAAACATAACTAACTTGCCAGAGATTGCATTATATCTTGCAAGGAGAAAAGTAAATTGGAAAGATACTGCTTACATGACAGGTGTACCCAAAAGTTCTGTGACTGTAGGGGTTCCCGCACTCAAAAATTCTGCCAAACCAAGGCAGGAAGTAGGAAGGAAGAAGAAAGAATCATCAAGCTGGGTCACAAGTCCTCCATTGTCTGACATTTGAGCTCAACTGGTTTGGGACATTAGCAGACCAAGCATCCAAGTCTGGTAGTGGACCAGTGAGTGCAAGATAGTTGTCACTCTCGTTTTCATCCATTCTCTTCCAGCTTACCTGTAGTAAATCTTCCAGCTGATTAGGAAGGCAAAAGTACAACTATATGTGGCGGAATAAAAGACATGATGGACAGCAAGATGTGGATGGACATTGCAGACAGCAAAACTATTTAGGGTTCAGTAAAATGTTAGTCCATCTGAGAAGATGATCTCAGCAGTTTTCCTTTTTAATACTTCGATAATAAAAAGATACAAATTATATGATCGCTACTTTTGTTAACAATTTAATTATCATTCAAGGATCCAAATATTAGCATCTCAATAATCAAGCATGTGGAGTTTGCCGACGAGATGCAGATATATTTATTAGAGCAGAAAAAACCTGAGAAATGATGTATTGAACTCTTTTTTCACACAATTTCAGAAATTTTGGATTCTGCGAGGGTAGTAAAAAGCTAGATTGTTGAAACAGTATTACTGGTCAGTCAAAATTTAATCAGATTATATACCTTTCCAGGGAATGCAGAACAAAGTGCCTTAATTGTAGAATGCTGCACCCAGGAACTATCAGGTGAAACATTACTATGTGCTGTTCTTTCAGCACCTTGAGATGCTTCAGCATGTACTCCGCCACAATTTATCATAATTCGACCATTTGGCATCAGCTTTTTTGTCATTTCCATCCATGTTGTGACCTGTATCACACTAGGTATGAAATCCCAAAAAGTAACAGACAGGATAGTGACTTATTTAAACCAAATATGCTGGGTTCTGTAAGAGAGATCTAAAAGAATGAGACTAGTATCAATAAGAAAAAGAAAAGAATAAGGGTGACATAACGGCATTCAAGTTGATAAAAAAAAACAGCATTCAAGTCAGGATGAGCAGAAATGTGAAAACATAACTATGACAAGCAAAACAAGTATATCAAAAGAAAATAAAAAAGTGGGGCAAATGTGCCAGACCCAAAAAAGCATGCTCGATTCCAAGGAGTCCCAATAAGATCACAATATCATGACAATAAGCTTCTTAAAAAGAAAAAGAAAAAAAAAAACGAAAGCACTTAAAAGTAAAGTCGATTTCTTCTTAACAATTCGTCGGCAATATTCTTGTAAAATTAGCTCTTGTGAGAGAAGAAAGATCTCAGGGAAGGGCAACACTGCTACCAACTTAACTGCTTTGAGATATAGAAGGACACTGAGCTTGAAACTGCAGAGTTTCATTTTTAGGCAATTTTGGTTGACACATTCCTTCATCCTTTCTCTAATAGTCTTGCAGTCACAGTGTCATTGTCCTTTCTTTGTACAATCCATGCAAGCATTGTCTTCTAACATGTTCATGTAATATCACTCATTTTTAAAATGTAGTACACTAATAGCTATATGCAGTAAAAAAGTGTTGTTTGATGTGCATATCTGCAGGTAGTGACAACCACATGTACAATAAATGCAGACATTAAGAAAATCAAGGAAGAAAAATTATACTACAAATCACAATATTGGATGAATGAAGACATAATATGTGACGTGTACATCTCAAATCCATCAAAAAGGATAAACACAATACCTCATGTAATTGTGGTATAACCCTTCCATCGGAGAACAAATCCACGATAATGCCTGCACTTTTGACATGGGTAAAATATAGATATTGGGCTAAGCTGCATGTATCAAACTATCAATCTTTACATCAATAAATAATTATTAGTGAGTACTGAGGAATGAGAAGTGCAAGCTATAGTCAGATTGCTTAATGCGATGTACCATGGGTAGATTTGGACTTCTTAGCTTTCATGAACAGAAAGGCACTTAAACTATAGATCAATGGGTAGAAGACAGCTGCTAAAATTAGGTCCTCCTTTCATAGGAAGTTGAAGACAATACTTTTAATTTCTACATAAAAACTACAATTCTATAACAACTTAAGTTTTTTGAGTAATTGCTGAATTAACATGATATTAAAGCTAGAAGTTATGAGATCAAATCCTATTATGTCCATCTTTGTATAAAAATATAAAGCCTCCATTTATTCAAGTTAAGTCTATTTTTTGGGCCTATCAAAATATTTTAAGCCCAAAAATAAGAAGAAATATTAGAATATTAAATATAAAAGAACACATCCTCTAATAGCTTAAGCTTTAAAGAATAATTGGTGAATTAGTAATATGATGGGCATGTAACTATAAATAATATGATTTACCAGCAAACCCTCCTTCAATTGTATTAGATGGAGATAGTGCATCCCCGATGCGCACTGACAATGAACCACCAGATTTGGTGCACTTCTCTAAATTGGATAGACCAAAATAGTCCCTTGCCATATCAATCAACTGAGAACAATAGACACAATGTCATTTCACAAAAAATAAGTGAATTCTTGCAAGCAATGCTTGCCAAGAATCCTGAAGAAGCTTAGCAAATGGATAAGCATAACAATAAAGATATGGAGTAAAGAAAGAATGGTGAAGAATTTCTATGTTCAGTTAGTTTGTCAACCATTACTCTACTACATGACAAGACAGAGCAGATGCCTTGACTATGTTAAGGTAGTTCATCAAGTAACTGCTACTACTATTCTGTAAAGAGCAACTCATAACCAAAGAAACAAATAATGGATGACAGCAAAGCTGATAAGAAAAACATTGATCAAAGAGTACAAGCAAAGAATGGGATGTTGCCAGGATAGAATTAAGCCATGGATAAGAATAGTTGACAAAAGATATATGAAACAAGTTGCAGTAGTGACTCTTACTATCTCATCAATCTCCCAACCAATGAGATGCAACGAAGGCCATAATTCAAGCATCAAATGTGCTGCAGTTCCAGCCCCCTGAAAGAGAATCATTCAGAAGGACCCCTACTTTAATGCACCAACTGTCTAGAAAGTATAATGAGAGACATGACAAGCAAATCACATCCATTTCACACTACAGTGTGCTTTACCAAGCCGAATATGGCAACAGGACCCTGTGGAATAATCGCAGGAAGACATGCAAACTCATCCTGCACAGTATACAGTAGCAGTGAGGCAGTTGTTGTCTTCTAAAATCTGAATATAGATTGATAATTTGATAGTCAATTTACCAGCATGAGAGTGCACTACAAATATCACGGTGAAGATAGTCAATATTATGGGGAGAGCTTCGACATTAAAAAAATCAAGTTCCCAATATATGGGGAAAAAAGAAGACAAGAATTTAGTGCCTCAAGTTGAGGCCTTAACCATAGATATTTGTCCAAAACCAACTAATTTAGACAGATACTTTTCAGCTGAATAAGAAAGAAAATTCTATTGCAAAGTTCCTTGACAATAAATTTGAGAATTAAATTCCAACAATTAATCCTGCAACCTGAGAAATGCTTTTTGCGTTAGATGTTTTGCCATATTGTTCAAATAATACTGTGTGTTTTCTGATTATTTTTAAAAAAAGGATAAATCACTATGCTTACCCAATATGACCCAGTCCATATTTTATCCTTGTTAAGCATGCTGTGAATATTATCTGCATTAAGAGACAGATAAAATTAGAACGTGAACATCCATCCAAAATCACTAGAGCAGATGTCCTGCACTAGAGCTGCATCCATCAATTTCTCACCACAATTATACGGCTAAAACATATAAAGAATGGCATATCTATCTAATTTCTTGTTACCGCTCTCTACACTACATGCTTTTATTCTCCGTATCCATCAAATCAAATAAACAGACAATTACAAGATCACAGCAAACCACGACATTCCAAAAATTCCTCACAAAGCGCCACGGTTCTTGACAATAAACACATTGGTAACTCGAATTAAGAAGAAACGAAGGCAAGGGGCCCAGAAATAGTCTTACGGCTCGAATCGAGTAGCAGAAACCTCGAGGTTTTGGTGTCGACGACCATGATCTCGTTGTAGGGGCTCCTAATCGACGCAAGCAGCGTGAAGGACTCCTCCTCTTCCATCCCCTTACCCTCCTCCGCCTCGGAGGTGGACGCGGAGTTATCTTGGATAGATTCGGGAGCGGGAGCGGGAGCGGGAGCGCATGAAAGAGGAGGAGATCTCTTAGGCGGCACCGTCGCTCTTCGCCCATGGCGACGGAGTAAGGTGGGTTGGAACTTATAGAAATGGGGTTCTTGGCGGAGAGAGAGAAAGGGAGAGGTTTTAATAGTTAGAGGTATCGCTGCTACAGCGATTGCCATCTCGGCGGGAGAGGAAGAGCCTCTCTCGGTCTCTCTTGTTTATGGGATAGAATGGAGTGAGTTAATAACGTATTCGGATTTCGGGCGGTACGAGTATAGCGTAGAAGTCACGTGCGATGCATAAGGTTGGCTCGGATAATATTCATCATGGTTTTAGAGTTTTTTTTTTTTTTTTTTTAAATATCCTAATAGTGAGTGCAAGGTACGCTGAATTCGAGTATTTGAGCTGATTTGGGTAGAAAACGGGTTGAAGTAAATCTTATGGGGCTATTTTATCAGGTTATTAAATGCGGACACAAAAATGAGTGTTTATGAACAGGCTTAGACACGAACTCGAGTCGGATCAAAACTTTTAGACTTTTTTTAATATGAGTTTTTTCTAACTAGAGGAGATTATATGGCGGAATCTGCTCATGTTCGCCCAGCCAGAGTATGAATTGCTAATGAGCGGCACATACTAGTCTTTTATTCGTTCGATAGTATGTCTACTCGTCGGTTAGACTTGAAAACTTAACCCAAAGCCTGACAATGAGTTCAACCCGAAATCTTAACAATTCGATCTGATTGTAGCCCAGTCTAATACTACAGTACTCTTTAAATAGCTTACAGCTAGGTCAAATAGTCACACGAGGTCCAAAAATCTACAGTATATTTAATAGGAGGAGTACATGAGTGATGTACAGTATTTTTTTGAAAAAAATAATTGAAATAGAGCCGACGATCTTATTATTAAAATAATAAAATCGTTTGCTATAGTTATAACAACTGTAGAGATGGATTCCACGGCCACTTTATTAATTCTTATGTCCAGATGAATGTTCCAAGATTCACATTAATGCTTATTTGTAAATTGGTAATCTACATGACTCTGCTCAAGTTTGTCACTATCCATGTAATTGCTGCTCTTAGTCATACTCTTTTTGTCTATAGTTTCGTCATCTTATCTAACTTGTTAGAGTGATGGGCATAAAGGGTTAGACTATTCTTAGACCAATTTGACTGGCAGGCATATTAGCGAATAGAGTGCTCAACCCGATTAGTCTAGTAGGTTCAATTCAATGATTTATCTCTATGTCTAATAGACAGAGGAGCATGAATCTTTGGGTTTATATATATATATATTTTTAAGCCCTATTGAGTCCATGATTAGTTAGTTATCATGGTCATCTTGTTTTAGTGTGCTCGGTTTTTCGAGTAGCCTTTGCATGTGAGCCCATGGTTTGTTATTTATCGTGGTCATTTTATTTTAGTGTGACTTGGGACAGATTCAGTAGATGCTAGTGTTCGTGCATCAATCTTTGTGCTCGTAAATCTTTTCATCGGCCTTACGTGTGTGTCTGCTATTGGTTAATTATCATAGTCATATTGTTTTTAGTATCGAGACTTATCAGTAGTAGATGATAGTTTTAGTGCTCGAGTCTTCACGCTCATAATTTTTTTGAGCTACCTTACACGTGAGTTTGTAATTGGTTACTTAGCATAGTCATCTTATTTTAGTGTGTCGAGACTTATTTAGTAAATGTTGCTATGGTAAGTTTGGGTGTTCCAACTTCGCTGAGACCCGCCTAATTAAGTGAAAAATAAATAAATAAAAGTAGAAATAGAAAAGAGAGTTGATGTTTTATCTAAATAAATAAAATTAAAAGAAAATAAGAGAGCTTTTTAAAAGACGAAGAGAAGAGTTTTTTTTTTTTTGAGAGAAAAAAAGAGAAGCTATCTCAAATAATGAGGTGAAGATCTTTCCGTCGATTTCTGTTATTTTTCTTTGATTGTGATCTAAGAAAATGATTTGAAATTTATGATTCTCTAGTTTTGTGTGTATATAAAAATATTGTAAGTCTATGATTGTTAATTATAGTGAAGGTTTAAGGTGTACTTAGATTCCATAATTTCACCCCCTAAGTTAGGGGTTTTTTTTTCTTAATTAATATGTCTTTATTTAAAAAATATATGTTTTTACTTATGATAGTGGTTAAATGCATTAATTTACACAAAAATAAAACAAGTCGGTACATTAATAAACTCTTTCCTTACATGGTGTTAGTGTTACGCCAAGCACGACCTATAAGTCAATCAACTACCATGAAATTTTGGGCCCACAATGGATAATAAAGATGAATATCTAGCTTATATCGTAACAAACAACAAACTTGTGTGAGTATGAGCATGATCTGCGAGTCAATCACCTATAAACCTAGAGGAGATTACTCTAGAAAAAGATGACATATTGACATATTGACATGCACTCATACCTCTCCATGAGATAGATGTCAACTCATTTCATAGGCTAATAAATTACTCCATAGAAACGTCTTCTTCTTCCATACTCCAATTTGGCGACTGGCACATGGACCACCACAACACCACATGGATAATTTTATTCGAGCTCATCTCTAGAGATTAAAGAATTAATGCTAATAATTCTATTCTGGTAAAATTTACCGATCCACCCGGTCAACTAATCTTAATGCGCATAGATTAAACTATGCACCATAAGGCCTTCAGAATGGAACTATGGAAGGCGTCGATTCTGACGAGATGCGGAAGAAAAGCCAAAAGGAAGCTAACAGAAGTAACAGCTAATGGTCAGTACGAGCTCCGTTCGACTTCACGGGTCGTAACGATAACGCTATCGACACACTTATTTGCCCGCTTTGTCTTTATCCACCCACCTGTGACCTGTCCTCCAACGAAAGCAAATTTCACGGGGGTTGTTTTCTGTCCTTCCACCCAAAACGACCCACAAATAGTGACATTCTGCTGTGCCACTTTTCGACCACAGTTTTTATTCGATCCAATTAATACCGTTCAGTTTGGGCAGTCATCGAATACCTTCCATGCATAAAACACATTTTTGTATAAAATGATAATCGTAAGTTTTCAAATATTTTGGAGGTATAATTTCTAATTAATTTGGCAACTGATGGACTGCTTTCGTTGGAAAAGAAAAACTGTTCGTGTTATTATTGCGAACTTGGAGAATAAATCGCCGATGGCAGAATGAAAGAATTTTCTGTGAACTTTTTAATGAAGGTTTATAACCACATGAGTTTTCATAAGTAGTGTTTAAAAACCTCGCGATATACGATATAAAGTAATTAGTCCTAATTTATCCAGCCTTTCTTCCTATTTCCCAGTTAGATCCAGAGAACAGAATGAAAAATGGAATCCGATGTCACGACATGCATCGATGCATATTGAACACTTGCCAATTTAATAAATTTCACAAAAGAAGGAGAAGAAGAAGAAGAAGAAGAAGAAGAAGAAGAAGAAGAAGAAGAAGAAGAAGAAGAAGAGAGAGACAAATACCGATGCGAACAAACGATTCACTTGCATTTATTCTCAGGACGATACTGGTAATACTTTCCTCGTAGTAGATCAGGCGTTGCCTCGTAACCCGCGAACACATCCACCCATATCTCCGCAAACGCCTTGAGGATGACATCGTGATGCAATGGCGAATTGAGGTCGAGAAATTTCCGAAGCAACTCCCTTAGCTCCTCTCCGGTAACGATCTCCTTCTCCACGATCATCTGCAGCATCGATTTCCGGAAATCTCCGAGCGGATCCTCCGATTCCTTCACCACTGGCACGCTCTCCTCCACCCTTCCGCTGCTACTCCTCCTATGCCTTCGATTCTTCTTCCCCCCTTCTGATTTGGTGCGCTTCCCCAGTTCCATCACGCCCTGCTCCAGCTCGTTGAGCTGGAGCAGAAGCTCAGAGAAGCTTGGGGTGGTCGCCAAGCTCTCCGATTTCTCGTCGTCGTCGTCGTCGTCGTCGAAGAATGAGGAGGTGGAGGCCGCGGAGGTTAGGGTTAGGGTTTGGGTGTCGGCGGAGGAGTAGAGGTAGGATATGGATTTGGTGCGAGGGGTGGCCGTAGATTTGGCGGACGCGTCGGACACCGAGACGGATTTGGAGTCGCGGCAGCCGCAGCGGAGGGCGAAGCGGGAGGCGGCGCTCTGCCTCTTCGGCGCGGCTGGGCCCATATCTTTGCTCGGAGACTTGGGAAGTTCTGGTATGGTAGGATGCACGTATTTATTTGGGAGCGGGACAGCGGGTTGTAGAAGATGAGTGGAAAGTAGTAGTCCTTTTTGGCTATTTCAATCTAATGTCGATCCCAATAAATTGCCAAGGGCTCAAGATTTGGAATTCTCGTAGCATTAACACCCAAATTGATATAATTATTAAGCTCGACAAAAATTATAAAAGCATATATTCTTATAAAAAAATTTATTTCACACCTTACATAATATATTTATTACGATTTAAACCGAATATCCAATATATATATATATATATATATATATATATATATATATATTTAGGGGGTTTATAGTGAAAAGTTATTAGGATATCTTATCAGTTTATATTTATTCCCACTTGGTCTGGATTGGGAAAATTGATGTGTGGACAAACCCTGCATTTCTCTACAACCAAATGGGCCCGAATATTCGTGATGATATTGAAGGGGACGAGCTGCTTATATTTAGCAACTTGGAATGACTGACAGTTCCTTATATTTAGACTAGAGTCATGAGCACAAATTTCTAAACATACTCTATTTTTCTTTGAATCATAAATAATATTTCGTTCTTTATTTGAGGTGCTCGAGGAGTACGCCAAGGGAAGCGATCAAGTTGCGTCGATCACAGCAAAATCTTGTGGAGGTTGATTTTGACTATATAGGCAATTAAATAGTTTTATATCATTATATGATAATGTTGATGCTGATGTTGTAACGCTTATCTTGCCATCCTAATTCTGGCGCCGAGCTAGTGGTTAGGGATTTCTCTAATCTCCAACTAGTATCTTAGCAAGGGAGGTATAAATTAGTAGGAAATTGAAGTTTTTTTTCCCTTTTATTATTCAATTCTAATATTTTAATTTAATCTCACCTCTGGTTAAATAGACTGGAATCACATTGATTGACTTATATATTTTCATAAAAAAATATTTATAGTGCACGAGTATTTTCTTTAATATGTACATATTAAATCTAATTTCTCTATTAGAATTGATTTGGGCTAAACTAATCAAATCACCAAGGCAGCTATTTTGTGAGATCGCCAATGGCTGGACCAGACCTACATCCACCAGCAGAGTTTATTTTACCAAAAATTATATTAAAACACGTCTGCAATGGTGCAAGCATCAAAATAAATTAAGAGAGAATCTACTACAGTGAAGTTGCTAAGTTTCTTTTCTTATAGTACTTTTTAGTGTCAGAATGGACCCCATGGGTGAGCCTAAGCACAGCATATGATGACTCATGAACAGTCCTTAGTTGCATGCTTATTCCTGCTCCTTTAACTAACAACAATAATTTGCCTTAAACGAGTCAAAGAGCTCTATAATCCCACGGATATCCATATAAGATTGTGTTTAATAAAATGGATTTACTTTGGCGATCCTTTATTCTCAAGCTTTAGGGGACAATGGAACTTTGTCGGTGCTTATTAGTTAGCCGATTGTTTGGCCCTTCCCCACTATTAAGAGTTCAGAAATTATTCCTTGTTGGCGTTTTAGAGCCCCCATTTTGCAAAAAGGTGCAAGACTGTGCACTGGCTCTGGGTGTCGTGTTTGCTTTTAAAGTTGCAAGCAAACAAATGTC
Source organism: Typha latifolia (assembly GCF_019914945.1). NCBI lineage: Eukaryota > Viridiplantae > Streptophyta > Magnoliopsida > Poales > Typhaceae > Typha > Typha latifolia. Next base: position 10,846,268 of record NC_133093.1, on the reverse strand, counting down.
GCTTCTGGCAAAACGACGTCGTTTTTTTCCCCCTTTTTTTCTGTTAAAAGTCTAGTTTTGCAGTTTTATGCCAACCTCCTTTGCCCTTTTAATAACTTCGCCGTCAAAAATCCTTTTTTGTTTTCTATAAATGTAGCTTTAGATATAAACATTAGAGCATTAGAGCATCATTTTATTTATCTACGCTTTGGACCACTTTTTCCGTAGAGTATTAGATTTTCTTTTTCTTTTTTGCATGCATATCCTATATTCTTAGAATATTGCTTTTGGATGGATATCATTAAAATTTTATCAAATTAACTGTAAAAATACAAAAGTAAACTCGTACTTATTTGCATATATTTCTTTGAATTAAGGGTGTCTATGTATTTTCATCTGCTGGATTATTGAGATTTTAATACACAGCTATTACAAAGTAACCTAATAAATTTACATAAAATTCATGGGTTTTAAAAGGTGCATATATAATATGAACTTCTAGAAAGATATGCACGCAAATAAAAAAACTCTGGAGGGTTATACATGCAAAAAAGAAGCATTAAAAATAAAACTGAGCTCTAAAATGCCGGCTACTTTTAATTTAATGGGAGAATATCCATACCTGGGCTTTAATAGGCCTTCCTAGATATTCTTTTCATGGGCTTTAAATCAAATCGGGTGCAAGTGTAGATGTTGCAAAGAATCGTGCTCCTTGTTTGTTAATTAAAACACAAGTGAGCCCATTATGACCGAAATCTAAAACAAAGGACCATGTTTAACTAATTGTGATGCATAGAAACAAAGAGAAGATATCTCCGGAATTTCTTGCTCGTATTAATTAGCACAAAAAAGAAGAAGAAGAAGAAGAGGTTTTTCCCAACTTCTAAAATGTGCCAAGTGAAATTGGTGTGAGGTTTTCTAATGGTTTAATTTGGTTTTCAAATTGTAAACAAAAGTTAGAGGCCGTGTTACAAACTTTTCAAATTAGAACGGCCCAATAACCGATAAAAATACCCTTTCACATTCTGTTTAGAGGGAGATAAATAGGAAAGGAGGGAAAAAAATATATAATTTTCTCCAATTTGTTAGAATTTTAGGATACAACGGCGGAGAATGGGAGAGAAAAATAAAATATGTGACTCTCATTTTCTCTTCAAAAATAGAAATAAATAAATAAAAAACTAAATTTTCTCTCGCTTTTTCCCCCTCTTTTCTTCGTTCCTTTAATCTCCTATTTTCATTAAAAAAAATTGAATATAGAAGTATTTTTCGTAATAAAGTTGAAACTTAAGTAATCATTTGCACAAAAAGGAAGAAGAAAATTAATATTTATATGTAGGGTCTAAAAGTTTGGTCCTTATATCCTTTTATTCGAGAAGCGAAATGATTCCACGTGTCCCCAATCTTCGTGGACTATAGGCCACAAGTGCATTGCTGGCAAGCCATTCTCTATCTGTTTTTTATTTTAAAAAAATTAAGGGCCTGGAATAATCATATATGGCTAGCTTCAAACTGCATGAATGACTCTTCGATACAAATCCTACACACATAAGCTAAAAGTTAGACCAAATAATAATAAATAACATTAAGCATAACTCATGCATTAGTCGGAGAAATTAGGTATCGATAGCTCTAAAAATAAGTCTCCTATTTGGCCAACATCTCGATATCATTATAATTTAAAACAACAAGGATTTTATAAGACAAACAATAATAGTAAATTTAGTCGCACAAAATGAACAAGTTAAGTGACAACGATGATGACTAGGCAATTAGATATATCAACATACACAAACCTACATAATTAAGCAATTGTATAAAATAAAATAAAAATAATCCCTAGTTTACATCTACAACGCAAACACATACTTATACATGCTCATATACAGATTAAAACTAAATAGAAGTAGGAAAATGGAGGAGTCCTAAACCGGAACGGACTTAGAAACAAGGGTGTGTTAGGCACGAGGCGGCAGCCGTTCTTTCTAACCATCGCAGTATAAGGTTAGGTTTCTCTTCTATCCTTTTGATTGTTTTCTATCTTTTCTTTTGACGGCAACCTAATTAAAGAATATTAGAGATGGTCATAATTTTCCGATGATTTGCAGACTTGGACAGAAACGATGGGACAAGAGGGAATTAAATCTTTGGCTAACTTCCAATCCAATTGAAAGCCATACTTCAATTCCACGCAACCTTCACTCCACGACCACAATATTCTTAGCCTCACCACAATTGAATTCATATATATATATATATATATATACATGAATTCAATTGCTAAAGTTCGTGATACTTCTAACAAAGTGGTGGTCATGTTCGTCGTAGAAAGTTGATGCAATACATCATACATCGAAAGTGAAAGATTTGAAGGCTGTCATAGAATAGGATAGATGTGGTCAGGGGATAGTTGTCGTTTACCTTACAAAAGTTCTTTGAATTTTTTCTTTTTACCAAGCCCATGTTTTGGATTCCATGTCGCCACCATCTTTTGTTTACCTTTTATTGACTAGTAAAATCACAATTATATGCTTACTTTATTTATTTTATTTTTTTGTAATATTTTTTTTTAATAAGTTATAACTTTAAATTTATTTATTTTTAAATTAAAATACAAAGTTACTTAGGCTTAACATAGATTTATCCAATATACTAAATCGCATAGTTTAGACTTAAGTCGTGTGACTTGTCGAGCGATTGGTTCAAACTAAATACTCCTTGTTATATCACTTTAAGCCGTCGTTATTGTCGAGTTGTTTTACTATACCATAAAGTTATTAATCGAGTAAAATCGAGTCGTTGAATTAAATCACAAAACCACTTAAAAAAAAAAATTCTACACTAATTGATTGGGATTGAAGATATTAAGACATTCTTAGTCACAGAGAAAGTAATACTATAAGAGCCAGAACTCTCTTATAATATAAGCCACAGAGTTAAGTTAATCCATCTTAAAAAATGGGTGACAGAATATATATATATATATATATATATATATATATATATATATATATACATATAAAATAAATAGATTCGTGATTTATGGGAGAGCATAATATCTAAACTGGGGACCATAAAATTATATTAAAGTCGGAAAAATTTCAATATCAAAATGAATCACTCGGATCAGGCGATTTCAAAATTTTAATTTCAATATATTCTAATCTCAAGAGCTTAATTGGAGCTTGACGTCATCCACGCAATTCCTAGAGCTTTTAATTATTTATTCGCCCTTCGATGTTTCCAGAAGACATAAGCAGCCAAACGGGAAATATTATGGTTGGACGCAGTACCTGGAACCCACCAAAGATTCGATCAAACCATAGAGTGTTGACAGGGACTTAAGCAACCTCTTATGTACCTAAAAATAATTATAAACTAGTGATGGTGCTCATTTGAATAAGATCTCTCCGTTTTCATCGGTCAAGCTGGCCATTTAATTTCTTTTTGACCTAAAAAGTTGGCCAAATTTGACTTAATATTTATTCGATTTCTACGAAAGCATTCGTTTGTTTTGAGAAGAGGGTGGATATAATAACATAATAGAAGACGTTGTCCATTTTTTCAGAGAATATAATTTTCGTCGAGTTTTAAAAATTTCTGAAAAATAAATACCATTAAAGTAGTCATAAATTCCGTACTATTTAATTTGATGGTCTTTTTTACAAATATACTCAGCTTATATATATGTGCTTTGGTGTTAGGTCTTGGATGCTGGTAGTAGCTTTAGGCCTCTAGTTTGCTGTTTGTTTATTTTATAGATTTCAGTACTCTTTCGCTGTTTAAGTATCTAATGAAACAGGGGCATGAGCCTTATCTTCTTCTTAAAATATATATATAATAGAAAAAAATAAATAATATTCTTAATTAGGGTGTAGAAATTTAGTTGCAACAGTATGTGAGCATAATATTGGATACTTATTTGGTCACTACTAATCGTCTATTATATTAGGTAGGTTGCTATTATATTTCCTTTTCCCCTGAGAAAAGGATAGCGAAGTTAAATTTTAGTCTAATCGACCATCAACTACTCCCATAATTTTATTTAATTTTAGCTTTGATTAAAAAGGAGGTGAGATTTCAACTATAGATTACGAACACACTTTATGAGAGATTTGTTTGAGTTCCCAAAATGTCAAAATGTCAAAAAGAAAGATACGAATACAATTAAAGCCCAGTAAGATTACATCTTTGACGTACCAACCAAAATGGGCAGCACTCCGAGAATTTCATGATATCAATAACTAAGCTCATATAATATATAATATATATATATATATATATAACTCTCTTTGTCAAACTCTTGATGATGGTTAAGAAGTATTATTTAAAACGTGACATGCAGCTACTAGCCTACTAGCCAGCCTTAGATCCCTTTCAAGTGTAAAAATACAAAACTTGAGGTACTTTAAAATGTGCCCTAAATTGCTATTACTGTGGTTATTTCGTAAATATCTCCGTTATAGAAGCCCAAGCTTGAGTTGCGTGTGAAAATAATCTATGAAACTAATTATATATGACACTTATCATTTTACCTCGCTCGTATGTTTTTTGTAAATTTAATTTTGCTACTAAATAGTTATCAATTTAGGTAGTCGTGGGAAGGCTCTTCCGATAGTATTTTTGTATCTTTTGACTGCCAATATTAGTGGGGCTTAGTGTATCTCTGAGTATTAAATAATATATATTTTATTTTTTAAAAGAAAAATAGAAAATCTATGTCGAATTAAAAAAATTGATTAAAGAAATAAAGTGTAAATACTAATGTAGGGTGTGAAATGAAAAAAATTCTCAATGATGTAAGAGAATCCAATCTCTAACCACCCATCTAACCTTCCTTTGCCACTTGCCACTTGCCACATAAGAATTTATTAAGTTAAAAGAGCACTCCCCTCTCTCTCTCTCTCTCTCTCATCGTTGTTTCCTTTCCGTAGAAGACCCTCCTGCTTGGATCCTCTTCCTACCATTCTCCATCATTCCTTTTTATTTTTTTTGCATTTTTGACCCTCCTTTCCCTTCTTCTGCAATCGCCAATACTAGCTTCCACTTGGCCTCTCTCTTTTCTCTACTCCTCCTCAACTTTGCGTGGGATTAAGGAGAGTGATTTGGAGATATGAAGGTGAGGATTCACGTCTTGTGGGGGGGATAATCCCCTTCTTTACTTATCAATGATTCTATTGTAAAGTTGGTTCCTTTTGTTATAGCTCCAATGGATTCCTCTTTCTTCTCCATGGCCTTAGCTTTACAGCTTTTATGTTGTAACTTTTAGTGGGGGGAATCCAAAGAATGATTCCTAAAAGAAATTCTGATCTTGGTAGGCTTTGTTTTTCTTCTTCTTCTTTTTACTTTAGTAATTGATTCCTCAATTGCCACTTCACAAAGATTGGAACGTTTATCAACTTGTGATAGATTAATGGAGTATCTTTCTCTCTGTTTTGCTCTGTTTCTAGCTTTTCTCTTTTTTTTTTTCTTCAAACTTCTAATGGCCAATTGCTTCAAAACATTTCTCTCATGTTGCAGAAAATTATTGTTAAGTTGGATTTGCATGATAACAAAGACAAGCAGAAGGCAATGAAGGCGGTCTCCGCTCTCCAGGGTACCAAAAGAATTCCCTTTTCTTGCTCTCTAATTGGCTTCATCTCTTGATCTGAATCAAATTTCACAGGGATCGACTCCATAGCCATGGACATGAAGGAGATGAAGATGACGGTGATCGGGACCGTCGATCCCGTCAACGTCGTCAGCAAATTGAGAAAATCCTGGCGCACCGACATCGTCTCCGTTGGGCCAGCGAAAGAACCCGAGAAGAAGGATGAGAAGAAGGATGAACCCAAGAAGGAGGAAGCCAAGAAGGAGGAGCCCAAGAAGGAGGAAGCCAAGAAGGACGAGACCAAGAAGGAAGAAGGCGAGAAGAAGAAGGACCCAAATGAACAGATCATCGGTGATCTCGTCGCTGCTTACAAAGCTTACAATCCTCACATGACCACCCAATACTTCGTGAGGAGTATAGAAGAGAATCCAAATTCTTGCGCCATTATGTGAATTAAGCAGAGCTCTCAAGATCACAGCCCGGATTAGTTCAAAGCCTTCTGCTGTCAGATTGGAGGTTTCTTTGTACAGGTTGGTGGTGGATTGCTTCAAAAATTTTCCTCTTTCATGGGTTTGCATGTCGATGGAAATAAGAGCTTCAACTTTGTCGAAACAGAGTAATATTTCTACAGGAATATCTGTAATAAAAATTTTGACATTGTATCACCTATGTAAGTATATTAATTAGCTAGAATTTGAACTTTTATTTGGAATCAAACGTTACCGTTTATTTCCTTAGCTGCATAATTGATAATTCCTCATGGTTGGTTTAAGTTGAAGATAGTGTTTATGCACAACGTCGTCTTCAAGCTACAGGAGGTACGCAATGCATGATAGCTCTGCTGCCAAATTATATCAATTTACTGAATTGGTTTTCTTGCAAATTAATCCATCGCGTGTGTCCTTATTATGCATTATACCATTCGTTCTGACGAACTACGTGATGTAACGCCTAATTTTTTTTGTCAAATTTAATACCAAAAATTATAAAGTTGGTGATAATGTTGTCAAACAGCACTTGCTAAACTGACTGACACATGATGGCGGCGCATAAAATAATATATATTTTTTAATTATAAAAAACGATTATTTATATTTTGATCTCTTAACCATCTTTCTGGTAGAAAAAAAAATTATGTAGCTATATGCATGTATCATTAAATCCCATTTCTCCTTTCGTAAAATAAAAGATATCAATTTTAACAAAATTCTAATTTGTTCATTTAATTAGTTAGTCAATTTTCTAATACTCTTTTAATAAAGTTTCTAACTAGGGAATTTAATAATATAATTAAATAATTTAGGGAGTGCATGTTGCTATCTTTTTCTCCTGATTTTATTGTGTTGAATTTGTAATCTTCTAATCAAGATGATACGATAATTCCACCAACCGGCTTCACCTAAAATAAAGTTATTGGGATAATATATACGTTATCTTCTTCTTTTAATCAATAATTGCAACTATACAATAGTAACACTGCATATCCTTTAAAAATATATATTATGAGGCAAATTACATTTTATCCTTATTTAATCCGATTTTAATTTTACACCCGTAGACTTTAATCTTAAGCATTAAATTGTAATATAAATGGTCGAACAACCCCTACTATATCACCAAAGTACTTTGATATTATTAAATTAATTTGTATTTCTATGGAGCTAATTAAGTTTTTTTTTCATATTTTTGGTAACGATTAACTAACAATTAAATACGTAAACTTAAACTATATAATAATAAATTAAAAATAGATTAAACCGCAAAAAGATAAACTATAATTTATCGTAAAAACACCACCATTAATTTGCGTCGCCAGACTCGGTACTTAGTACTAATTTATATATTGTAATAGACGTGGCATTCCACTATTTTAAATTCGTTGGTTTCTAGGGCCAAGATAATTAGTCAAATAATTAAATTACATTTCTTGATCACTGGATTAATCAAACATCAGTGCTTAGTGTTTGTCCACATAGATTATGGATGTCCTTCTTCGTGGATGAACACCATGTACCAAAATCCATATCATGATTGATTCAGAATCACGAGGCACGACTTCCACGCAGGAAATAGTGCTATCCTACCAATAATAATGTCATCGATTCAAGGTAGGCAGGTGTTCTAATAAATTATTACACGAATTTTCTAATCAAAGATTATATATATATATATATATATATAGAATACGAATGTCTGGGCCATGCGACAGGAATTAAATAGATGTAAAACTAACTTGTCTGTGTTTGTTTTATTATAGATCTTTCTTGAAGGAAGGGATTACAAAAAACACTGTATCTTTTTCCTATCATCATTAATACCCTATAATATAGATATTTATTACCCTTTTCTATATTTTATTTTTATTTACTACAGCATAATCTGAGTTAAATTTAACCTAATCATTAATGCAGAATATTTTTTCATTATTTACACATATAAAATTTTGAAATACCGAAATTACTCTTCAATAAAGTTGTTTATCTAAGGATTAATAATGCTGTCGCATATGTGAGTTGTCTTAAATAAAAGTATCATAGTCATTATGCACATATATATATATAGTTATTTTAACTTATTCTTAAGACTAAATATATTTGGTTCACTAGTAGTTTGCTTGTTTAGGACTAAATTAATTCATTCTCAACTCATTCTTATTACCCAACTCATTCTTAGGATAAGTTTACTCTCTTTTCCATCCTTATCCTCTCTATCTCTTTATCGATGTCCTCTCTAAGGTCTCTAACATTTTCACAATAGTCTCTCCTCAATTTCCATGCTCCTCACTTATCTAAAGTCATGGTCACCAATTTCATATCGTACCCCCGTCGAATTAATGCTTTCTCGTTGTTCTCCTACCACTTTCTTACTAGATCCATGTCACTCCTCTACTTGATTTAACCCTAGTTGCAACTCCTTCCTGATTTAATCCGAGTTGCTGCTCCTCGTCGGATCCATGCCTTGCCTCCGGATCCAATCTATTTTGGTTTTCTTTTTCTTTTTCTTTTTTTGCTTTGCCATATGCTTCTCTAGGTCATAGGGTCATATCTTCGACTATCGTTAAAATAAGTTTTAGCACTATGCTCTTACAATCTTCGAGGATTATGCTTCATATTATACTTTATTTGTGCCTTAGTATTTGTTACCTTATTTTCCTTGTAGTGTTATACATTGTAACTAAGTGTAGGATTTGTGCGTTTGTCACTCTACTCTCTCTCATGTTGTGGATCATATTGCCTCTGTGGAATGAATGAACTTTGTCTACATGCTTTTTCTAATTAAAACCTTTGAGGGTCGAATGCGAATTATTCGATATTCCATAAGATGGTATTAATAATAAAAATAAAAAATAGAATATTTATTAATAATATAAAACTTTTAAAACTTGATCCTATAAACTAAATTATCCTTTCCTTTCCCCGCCCACAATTGCATCACTCTGGTCTACTAAAACACCAAAACACATCATCCATCCATATAAAACACATCATCTAAGTCATTCAGTTGCATGAAATAAAAAAGAAAAACTTGTGGCCATAATCCCAACCACAATGATCTGATGTAAGACCAATCCATTATATTATATATATATATATTTATAGTTTTCGTGTGATTATTCCACACCAAGTTGGCTATCTATCCTAAAAGTTATTATTCAAAGCCATTGGATTGGATATTGATGGCAAGCACGATAATGATGCCGTTGTTCTTACAACTCCCCCCAACTAAAATCCTTGTCCTTCTTCAACCTTTAGGTGGAGATGAGTCAGATGATTTGACACCAAGAGCTCAAATAAATGCACATAAAATTCTACGAGACGAAAGATTGATCATAATAATCTACAACCGGTGGAGACATAATAGTGTCATATTCTTTCTAAAATAATTGTATGTAGATAGACGATAATGATAAGTGTTGATCAATAATGGAGGCCTTCATAAAAAAATATTATTATTATTATTATCTTTAGTTTACTCATGTCTCATAAAAAAAAGTTTGGATAATAGTTCTGGACGTCTAAATATAATTAACCTAAAAGAGAAGAAAGAAAAAAAAATTAATAAGGGAGAAGACTAGGAACTTATAATGAACTTAGATTGATTGTAGTCAAGAAAGGTGTAAGATTATTTAGTTGGCAATTAAGTGAACAAAGCCTTATTTAACTGTGTTGTTAGATTTGTGTAAAGAGCATGACATAAAAGATAAGTTTAAATATTTTTAGACTAGTTTCAGTCTTCTCGTGTTCGAACGGCCCTTTGGGCATTCAAATGCAAAAGCCTGAGAACATAAGCATTTATTTAGCATTTGAACGGCATTTGAAAATTTTCGAATGCAAAAGTTTGAGAATAGTGAGCTACTTTCGGTGTTCGAATGGCCTTAGCTAATTTGTTTAGTTTACTAAGGGCGTTTGAACACACTGACAAAGCCAACTTATTATGGACTGATTTTAAATTTGGTTTCTCATCTATTATGGAAACATATTTAAGTCTTCAAGAGGACAAAGGATTTGAACGCTTAAAGATTTTCTTGATCGTTTCATCGTTGTTCTTAAAATAACTTGTTGTCTCAAGGATCACTGAGACAAGTTCGTTTGATCTCGAGGGTCAAAGAGATCGGTGTAATCAACCACGTGAAATAATTTATCACAAAATATTTAGCAAACAAGAGATCTTCAGATATAGTTGTAAGATTTAGCGAATAATCTATAAGTTGTTCTTGTATTTGCTTTTTATTAATAGTTAATTTAATCCTACTAAAAAGGATCCGTTATTTACCATAGTTTGGGCTTTTGCACGTAAATCTCATGTATTTATATTAGATATCATTTATCAATCATTGTTTAGTGATAAATCTTTCATAAGAGATCAAATAGTTCGTATTAGAGTTTGCCAGAGTTTTTCAAAAGGGACCGGAAATTAGTGGAGCTGTTAAAATACTATATAAATATTTTTCTTTTGCCGATGAAATAAAGTGCTCTGGATAATATTAGGCTTAAAAATAGAACTAAACTAATGTTTAATACCAGTTGGTCTATAAAATTTATTGGGCAGGAATGAGCAGGGTACCGTTCCTAAGAGCAAGTCCAATTACTGGCCCATTACTTGACTAATCTAAGATATGGGCCTGGCCCATTTAGGCTACAACCCAAATGATCTACATCAACACTCAAAATCTCTTCTGGGTCACCTAAATTAAGTTGAGATGAGAGAAGAATTGACCTAGTAAAGCTAGTGCTGTTCGAGCACATCTTTGAATGTGTATCAGTACACACTACATCAGTGGCGTGTATTTGATACTCGTAATCACTTGTCACGAATTAAGTCTTTGAGATAGATAATGACCCGTCGGCAATCAACTTTTAAATCGCAAACGCTTTGCAAGTGTTGCATATGTTTTGGATTGTGACAAAGCAAAAATAAACAAAATACATAATTTGATAGAAATATTGCTATTCCTTATTAGTAGGAAAAGATAATGACAAGAAAGTTAAAAAGGGCAAGATAGCCATTGAAGGTAAAATAAACATTATTGAACAAGTGGCACCTCGGTTGTGAAGTTAGCTCGTCTAATGTTTCTCGGTTATTTAATTTCAGATGTGATTCGAATTTATAAAGACAAGTTGGTCCGAACCAAATTTTTACCCACTGTCATTGTGCTAGCAAAAGCTCAGCAATAAACCCAACGTGATATCCTCTTGGCCCAATTGGATTTTTATTCAAACAATAACTTAGTCACCGTGAAAAACAAAATAAAATTCATGAAGTACAATAATTTTGGTACAAAGTAAAAAAGATTATATATATATATATATATATATATACACGAATTTTTAACTTTTAACATCATTAGAGAAGCCACTTTTTATTGCAGAGGACTTCAACTGGGGCAAACCTCATCCAAAAGTGGGAAGTGGTCCAAGATATCCTCTTGGACCAATAGCAAATCCCTTCCCAGGACTAAAAAAACAAAATAAAATCGAGGCCAACTTTGGCAGTTTCTGTTGCCATTATTAGTTTCAAACATGTTTGATTCCAAATGTCCGATTCATATAACTATAACATTCGCGTTCGAGAAGAAGCTATCACTATGTATAATTGCGTATATATAGGACTGCAAAAATTCAAACAAAATATAATAAGTTTTGTCCACAAATTAGTAAGCTAGGAGAACTTTCCCTAGAAAAACTTCCTACATTTTGTTATTCAAAAGGTTAACATTACGCAACTTCCAACAGTTTTGTCTACATATTAAGTAAGCTCACATGAGAAGTAAGAGGATATATAGTGTCCAACAGGATGTTTTCTTAGAAGAAAAGAAAGATACCAAACGAAAATAACATCAAACTTGCATCACCTACTAGATAGAAAACTCTCTTTGAGTCGTTCACATCTTACATGGCTATTAAAGCAAAAAAAACTCCCCTTCCAAAGAAAGAAGGATTAATAATTAGTTACAACAACTAAGCTTTGGATTAGAAAAATAAAGATAATAATAAGTAAATTAATCATTGGTCTAGAGATTTTATGAGGTAAGAAGTGAGTGGAAATGAGGCAGAGAAGAATTCCTTGTCTCGATCCATGAGGTGCGCAAGCAAATCCATGAAGGCAAGCATTATGACCTTGTGGGTCTTCTTCTCGTTTAGCTTCAGATAGCAATGGAGGAGTTCCAGAAGCCGAGGCCAGTCTTTAAGCTCGTGCATCTCCACCATCTCCTCCATGGATGCTCGGAAATCATGATATGGGTCATCGGATGCCATGACCATCTTCGTGCTTTCATCAGAGAAAGACAACTTTGCCACTTCTTCTTCTTCTTCTTCATTTCCTGGGCATGGGTCTCGCTTTAAGAGACTTGGCTTGGATTTGGACTCCTCCATTATATCTCTGGTAGTGTGAGAAGAGAAGAAGAACCTTTGGGAGGTTATATGACCTCCTAGGAGGGCGATTGCTTCCATGGTGGTTGAGTTGCTATTGCAATTGATGTCTTGGGCCTCTATGCCGGATCTTGAAGAAGAAGAAGAAGAAGAAGAAGAATAGGAAGAGGAGGAGGAGGAGGAATTGGAGGTGGCACAGTAGGCATAATTGGAAATGGAGTCTAGATCGCTTCGAAAGGATTTGGTTCTAGCCTCTTGTATACATATGGGACCTATAAGATTTATGCTTGCAATGGTTTCTTGCAATGATTTGAAGGAAGACTTGAGCTTATCCATATATCCTATTCTCTCCTAGATGTACTCTGACTGAGAAGAGGAGGGAGAAGTGATCTAAGGAAGGGCCTCGGTGAATTTTAACATATTTATAGGTGCTGACACGTAATATTACTACTCTAATGCAAGTTATAGCGAAGTACTAACTAAGGGCACACCATTAAGACTATTATATGTATCTAAGATGGACTTTATGTTAAATAGCATGATGCAACCCCTCACACACGATATTGGAACATATAATAACATGAACAAATTAATTTAAGATTTTAACCTCCGTCCTCCCTAACACATTCTAGAGGCCATCTACCTACCTAAGCGCTCTCTCTCTCTCTCTCTCTCTATATATATATATACATTCACATATTCATCTAAGTTTTCACCTCCAATCCGCAAGATTTGAATATTCCCAATTGTTCGGATAGTACCTATGACCCTTATCAAGAATTATGAGCTAGTTGTCCTATTGCATGCGCTTATCTTTGGCTCTTGCACCCAATTTGGTCTAGTAGCTCCCCCACTCGGATTAGTACCAGTTGGAAGAACAGAGACACAGCAACCGATATTTTCATCCATGCAATGGTCCCCTTCGTAAAATTGTAAACCTATACATTGGGTCATGGAATTTCTCCGCAAAAAGATCGAATTAGGACGTGATTTTTTAATAATGAAATTGTAGAAATCAAATTGCAAATATACTTGTATACAAATTTCCCTCCGTTTCATTATATGGTCCATACTTTTTAAATGCAGCTGAGGCGCAGCGAAGATTCAAATATATTTTGGTTCTTGCGGAGGAAAACTGAAAAAGGTTTATGACTCTTCTACTGAATTGAGTTCCCGTGATCAATGATGATGAGAGGCATGCAGCCACACGTGAACACTGGGGGTCTCACTGTCTCAGTTGCTATTCGCTGCTTGGTACTCAAAAAAAGAAAAACGAAAAAGGTGATAGTGCTGGCATCACAACAGCATCCGAATTTCAATTACTGTCTTTGAAATAAAAAAAGTTTTCAGTTTACTGGCCTTACCCTGGAACCCAGGGTTCCCCAAGAAAAGTACAATTTGTTACCCAAACAGGAGAAAGAAGCCTCATTACTAGGCTAATTTGAACGCACAGCCAAACGAAACTTTGCTCAATTAATTAAGTCTCCTGCGCAGAAATTTTTTGTTTGACGAGATTATAATTGCAAAAGGACCTAATTAACTAATAATCGATACCTTTTTATGTATTGCACATTCCAATCATCATCCCACAATATTATAAAAGACTACTATTAGAGGCCTGTGGCACCGCCCTTCTTCCTTTTGGAGTCGTGTTCTTACTCCAGGAAAATAAAAACGTTGAAGTGAAATCCTAAGTTGGAGTTTATTTTCAAAATATGAAAAAAAAGGAGAAGAATATCATACGTTGGAGTTTAAAGAAACCGACTGGCAAAGTTCATGATAGTATTAGCTATTGAGCATTTTTCTCACACCGAAGACTCCACCCTAGGAATCTTGGACATCAAGGGGAATTTTTTTTCATTTGGAACAATTTCTATCCTGTTGGAAACTCCAATCGGAGGAATTTAGTTGATGTGATAAAACACGATAAAGAATGGCCTACGACCACCAGCTGCATAAATACTTACAAAATCACTACTTCTCCATCAAAAGATCTTGTTTTTGAAAATGTAATTCTGCACTATAAATGAAAAAAGAACTGCATGCTATATCACCTGCAAGATGAATTGGACGTTAGATGGGGAATGAAAACCTAAGAGAATGACCAAAACTTGCCTACAGTAGTAGGCCAAAATTGAGAATCACCTCGCCTCTTCTTTCTCTTCTGTAATTGCTTCAGACTTCCAAACTATATCTTTTAAGCCTGAGGAGAAGCTCTTATAGAACTGGACAATGTTTTAGCAAATTGAGTATTGTTATTGATGGACAGGATACACGTATAATAATAAGAATGCAGTATAATATGACATGCCTTATGGAACTCCAATGTATCGCCTCCTGTTTTACGAAGCTCAACCATGTGAAGAGAAGGAGCAACCTCAAAGACCTGCAAAAATAAATTCAACAACCTCTCATTTCCAGAGCTCTAGAAGATTGGAAAAGGAGGTAAGAGTAAAAGCCAGACAAGAATGTAAGAGATCGGGTAGTCATAGTGAATATCCAGCTGAATGCGTTGGAAGTTTGCTTTGAACTAAATAATTCCAGTTAGTGATATAAGAAGTAACTTTAGCAAAGAAGCAGCGGGCTGAAATATTGAAAAAAGAAAAGAAAAGAAAATTTTAGAGCTTTTTGTGGTGATCCCTGTTGATCATGTTTTTTAGGCAATATCTTGTATCGGGATGGGCAGAAAAAGTCATTCACCATCCAAAGTAGAAATAAAGCAGATAACAGTTGACATGATTTATATTTTATAACTGTCTAATGTCTAATGCAATTGCAGCAGGAGCCACAGAAAATACTGATCTAATAGCTAACTCTTAAGATACCTCTGTTGCTACCGACAAGTGCCCCTTTCTTCCAGTCTTGTCTCCTTGTAACTTCATCTAAATGAAGAGAAAAGAATATAAGTAGGGAGAACATTTGTACTCAACTGCAAATCCTGTACAGCTTCCAAACTTACGTATACCATTTACCTTGTAGTTATGCTTCTGCACATTGAAACCCAGTGGCTTAGCAGTTTCCTCTATTTTAGACATAATCTCATTAGGCGGAAACTGGGAAGTGAAGCATGTCTCCCGCTTGACCAAACCCTGTATTAAAAG
The DNA here is from genome assembly GCF_019914945.1 of Typha latifolia. Taxonomy (NCBI): domain Eukaryota; kingdom Viridiplantae; phylum Streptophyta; class Magnoliopsida; order Poales; family Typhaceae; genus Typha; species Typha latifolia. Next base: position 10,830,729 of record NC_133093.1, on the reverse strand, counting down.
GTCGGAGAATATGAAGTATACTCTTTGATTAGAAGCAATGCTAGTGACTTGCTATTGCTGTGAAAGTATGTACCACTAAATGTCCTAGAACTCTAAGCAAGTATACACAATCACTGTTCTAAAATCCTATGACATTCTTCATTAGCACTGCAAGTATATATCAATAACTTTCCTAGAATCCTAAGAAGTAGAGAAAATAGCTGTCCTGGAATTCTCAGACATTCCTTCATTAGTACTACAGGATGAAAGATCAATTGCCAACTTTCATTATGCATATGCTTGACTAGTTTCAGTTGTCAATCCTACTAAAAGATGAGCTAGAGTGCAACTTGCATGCCAATTTATTAAGTATAATGAAACACAAGGTTTGGTAAACTGTTGCTTGTATAACTTTTCACTCTTTAAGGTGGGTAATTAGACAATAAGATATTTCTTCTCAAAAAAATTAGACCATGAGATATAGGTTAGATAAACAAGATGCTTCTTCAGAAATCTCAAAACTGACATTGTGAATTTAAAATTTGTCATAGCAGCCAGTTTAGATCAGTGGACTTCATCAACTAGAAAACAAAATATAACACACTTACAGTATATTGGTTGTTTCCATTCCTTTATGTGATTTGTAATGATAATAATTATAGATACAAGATAACTAAGATTCTATCTAATAGGAAAAAATCCAAGGAAAACATACAGCTGATAAAAGTGAGGAAGTAACAGATGAAGCAGCTTAAGCAATCTACCATTTCCTGCTCGAACAGACTTCCAAGGTTGAAGCCTTGTGATCTTGAAATAAGAGCAAAAGCATTCATGGATTCCGGTCTCTCTTTCTTCTCTGTTACAAGATGTTCCTAAGAAAGAATAAAACATCAGGAAGATCGTCTTATTAAAAGATCATGAGTGAGATTTGATATATCCTGCAGGAAAGATATGAGAGCTATAAATCTTTTGTTCAGTAACATTTCCACATATAATGATGAAAAGTAAACTTGCACACTCAAAATATGTAGTACATTTTGCAAGGAATGGTAGAATGATTACTTTATTACTTTCAGAAACATTTTAATAACTTCTCAGGTCATTACCTCTGAATCATTAAAAATAGCATCTATGTCATCAAGGTTGACGTCTTCCTCATGTTCAAAACTTGGTGGTTTGTAACCCTTCCTGAACCATTCATTTTCTAAAATTTCTGGAATTGTTATCCTCTGCAAGCGAGATAAGAATGGAAAGGTCAAGCTGTATGACAGGAGAATGAAACAACTGAATTGATGTTACCTGCAGGTTGGTGTCAGTAACAAATAAATAACATGGAAATGAGTAAAACTTGAGAAGAACAAAGAATACTTCAAGGTATCAGGAACCAAAAAAGAAATGTTGGAAGAACTGAAGAACTGAAAATATGTCTTACACTTTATTAAATAATTGTAGCGAACGATATAATTAGCACTCACTTTATGAGGGTTTGGTTCCAAAATACGTTTAATAAGTTTCTTTGCACCAGAAGAAAAGAACGAGGGGCATGTAAACTGACCCTTCAGTATCTGCAGATCAGGCAGATAAGATAGCTATCAGCATTCCTAATATGAATAATAGTCTGGTCTAGGGATGTGTTTTGTAGTACATAATACACACTTTTCCATACAAAGCCGGGGTGCTGGGATCATCAAAAGGCAAGTATCCAGCCATAAGGACATAGAGAATCACACCACAGGACCATACATCAAAAGTCCTACCATCATAACCTTTATTACTGATCACCTGAAAAAACAAATTTAAGATAGTAAATTTTCAGAACAGAACCTATATCGCTTAACAAAAGAAAAAAACCAACAGGACATGACAAAATGTACCTCAGGTGCAACATAATTTGGAGTCCCACATGCAGTATGTAGAAGCCCATCCTCCTAAAATGAAAAACATATCTATTTAAATAATGAGTCTCCTTGAAGACATTATCATGTTCTTAACAAAACTCAATTTAAATTTACAGATTAATGAAAAGAAATAATTGAAACAGCAAGTGAGATAGAGAATCATTAGAATTGATGATCTAAAGACACATTACACTCAGCTCTTATGATAATATCATAATAATTAATGAATCGTAATGACCAGGCTAGATAATCATGAAAGCATGATGTATGGTAGATTCAAAAAGAAAGAGTAAGAGTGGCCCAATGCTGGTATTAAGAGCAGGATTGTTATGAACTGAGAATTAACAACATCCAGTAAGTAAATTCAGTTGAGCTCAACCTGCCACCACTTTCTCAATTTTGGAAAAGATTAGATTCACATATAGCAGAAAAAATTGAAATTCTAGTGAGCATTATCATATTGCTGTGTTAGTCATCAATCCTTGTTCAAAATAATTATGGCTTTCACCTATCTTCCCGATTTAGTACAAAGTATAGGACAAATAAGACTGAAATAACACTAACAATAAGGCATGAGATAGGAAACCTGATAGATCATGGAATGCTTCACAAGTTGTACATCATAGACTACTCATCTATTATAAGAATTAAATCTGTGAACATAATACTCACTGGCAGTTGTGGTGCAAATGTGCTTAGACCAAAATCAGAAACTTTGAGGACACCTTGTAAATCAAGAAGTAAATTCTCAGGCTGCAAAACAGAACAAAAAAATACAAATTAAAGTGTTAGCATAACAAGCTAAGATAAATGATGCCACACAAGATCCCAAGACAGATTTCAAGTCCATGATTGCAAAATAGATCATTAAATTTGAGCAAACCTTCAAATCTCTGTGGCATACACCACGGCTATGACAATAATCAACAGCATTAATAAGCTGCTGGAAGTACCTTCTAGCTTCATCCTCTTTCAGCCTCCTGCTGCTGACCTGCAAATAAAATAAAAAAACCAATAAAATAATATCCCAAGAATCTATGTGGGTACAGATGTGGGATAGCAAATATGTTCATTGCGTGCATAAGCAAATAGGCAGAAAAAGTTTTCAGTATTTAGGAATATTGGATCCAAATAAAAAATCCTTACAATTTTGTCAAAGAGCTCACCACCACCCACAAGTTCAAGAACAATGTATATCTTTGTTTTGCTAGCCATAACCTGGGAAATAGGCACACTTTTTTTCAGGAAAGATAACTAGAAAGAAGGAAATGTACTGGCTAATTGTCTACAATAAGAGGTAAATAAAACTTGCAAGTGCTTTTCTGTACATGAAAAGGAAGAAGTTCAAATAAGAAAGATTGTTTAACCTATAAAATTAGCTCAGTTGACAAGATGCGCATATAGCGAGATTAAAGACAATGTATATTCAGAAAATATATGGTTTGAGTTACAAATCGAAGTTGTTTTAAATTCTAACTTGAATATACAGGAAGGACCAACCGCCAAATATAATGGTGTTTCAAACATTGAAATGCACTTGCATATAATCAAAAATCATTTGTTACAGTGTGGAGATTATCACTCACATTGCTGACACTTCAAAGAAACTACAAATGAAAATTCCAAGGTACCTCATGGATCTGGACAACATTTGGATGTTTGATCAGCTTCATAGTAGAAATCTCCATTTTTATCTGGAACAGTTAATAGGAAAAAAAGAAGGTCATAAGATCTAGGTAAACAAAAGTTCAGTGTTACCGCTGGAATACAAATAAGACAAGGTTTGGTAGTAAAATTTCACATACTGCTTTCTGTGCCTTATAGCACTTAGCAACATTAATGCACTTGGACACATGGAACATTATGGTATATATGCTACAATAGAATTCTCCTTTTTTCCTCCAATGCATAGAGACAAGAGAGTAAATGCGGTGGATATTATATGCACCAAGAAGCATAATAGGACCACACATGACAAAGAGAGCCCACCAACCTCGTTAAGTTAAACTGCAAGATAATAACAACTTGAAAAGAAAGTCGCACTATCTATATAACCTATAGTCTGATCTGATAATCTCGATGAGTGGGCTAGATATATTACAAAATTCCTCAATATAAAATAATTAATTGTCTGATTTGCACACAGTAACTTGCTTTGGACTAGCTATAATCAAAAATTTGTTTGAAACCTGTATAGGTGAAGGGAGATGTAAACGATGCCCAAACTGGTCAGCGATCCATTGTTTCAGGTTGTCTTGGGGACAAGTTTCTGGCACCTCAAATCAGCATCTCCTGCAACCAATTACATCATCTCTTTCTCCACCACTCTGCTTCTAGTGAACAACCTCCTACCCTCCAACTATTGCTACCAACCCAACACTGCGGAATCGAGGCAGGCCCAAACAAGCGATCATAGAACCGAGCCACGGAAATAGCTTCTCAACAAGCACTTAAGTGTTGATCAGCTTGTCCTGAGAACCGGATCAGAGGATCAAAATTATCCTATGCATTGTTGCGATGAAGTCCATAAAGATTCTGAAGAAGACTCCAATGTCCCTAATCCTACTCCCATGAGTCCCATCCAGGTTTCATCAGACGCGAACCCCGGATTTGACACAAAGGACTGACGCAATATTCCACAATCATCCAACGCAACCTTCAAAACCCTAGATTGTGGTTTTGCCACCAAGAACCCTTTTAAAAACCCATCAAAATGAACGCAGAGGTCTAAGTGAGCACAAGAACAGGCCATTAGGGAACAAAACACGAGGGCCTAACTAACCAACTCTTCAATATTATAATCGGGAAGCACGAAAAAAACAAACCAAGAGATTAAACAAACCTGCTCGACCATCTTGTGTCGGAGGACATGATTCTTGTCGAGAATCTTGATCGCAACACGATCCCCGGTCTTCGTATTCCTCGCGAACTTGACCTTCGCGAAGCTCCCCTCGCCGAGCGTCTTCCCCAGTTCGTAGTCTCCCACACGCATGCAAGATCCCGGAGCACTCATTGCTTCTTCTCCTTCTCCTTCTCCTATTCCTTCTATATTGTTTCTTGATCTCCTCCGGTGTCTTTCGCGGTTGTAGAAGTGATCTCGTAGACGGGATATAGTTTCGAGCTGTTGAAGGGGGGAAGGGGATGACCAGGGGAAGGAGAAATATATACGAATGGATAGGATGGGCCAGGGTCCACAGCTTCGAAGTTTTTTGCGTTTTGACGACAGATACCATCAGTTATCTGTATAATTACGAGGATATCCTTTTTGATTCGACGCGTACCGTTCGACGGATGGCAAACAATATTAATCTCCGGGGTTTTGTGGGTTAATGGGTATGCCCTCAAAAGATACTTATTTGTTTGTAATTAAATATATAATATCTTTATCTATTACTTTAAACCCAGATTAAAAAAAAATTATACTATGATAATTTTATCACATTCCTGTGAGATAGAAAAACAAGTATAACTTAAAACTATGCACATTGACAACAGAATAATATTTAGGTGTTATTTACAATTAAGGAAGAGTTAAATAAAAGAGGCTTGTTTGCTAACTAAATAAACCCCACATAATTTTAGACGTACACTATAAATATCAAACGCTTAATCTTTGATGTGATACTAGCAAGTAATGATCCAGGTTTTAAACACTTTTTAAGGAAAGGTTTGTTTTTAGATAGCTACAACTGATAATTTAACCAATCACTTAATTGAGGTTTTTTAATTTAGGGTTAATTGCACTTGATCATATGATTTAGCTTAATTTAATAAAACTTTATATAATTGTTCATATTTAATTAAATTAAACGTAGAATTTAAAGATCTACATTAGAGATAAAGTTACAGTTGATCGAATAGGTTTATTAACATATTTAAAATAATATCAATCGAACTTAGATAACGAAAATATAACAAAACAAATGTCTTTTAATATATTTGGCATAGATTTGTCGTTTGAAATCCAATCAGTATTATTTTATATACATTAAAGATTTTATTTACAATTTTATCTCTAACGTGAATTTTTAATTTTGATCTTTAGTTTGGTTCTTTTTTCACTCGTGAACTATCACTCTTTTCTATAATAACTATCTCATTTTTTTAAATATATAATGATCCTCTAAACTTCTTCCGACCTCCTAATGGAAGAAGTTAAGTTAGGTATTTCTAATATTTGAGAGGGTTATTATGTACTAAAAAAAATTTCTGAACTTTTGTTTGGTACACAATGACCCCCTAATGAAAGGAGTTCAGTAAAGTATTTTTAATAATGCAGGGGTTATTATGTATAAAAAAAATTTAGAAAATTATTAAAAAAAAATAGTGATAGTTCGGTGGGTTATTATTTTCACATTAGTTTAACTTGTATTAAAGTGATAAGTAATTTAATTTTAGGCAAGAACTAAAGAGGAGTAATTTGTAATTTAATATTTTATGTTGTTACATATACTTTAAACATTGCAAATGATTGAAGGGCAAGGAAGGATATAAAACCGAGCCTGACATACGAGAAGATGGTGGTACGGAAAACAATACAACAAGATGCAATTATTGCCTATCATTCAAAAATATGTTGTCGCGGAGTCTGGACGGCCATGATCTCCATCTTTTGTTTTCTTAGTAAGAGCGCATCGCCACTTCTGACTTGACTATAGCTATCATATCCAGGTGTCCATGCGTCGTACCCACGGGAATTGGATATTTTGGATGGATAGATCCAAACGAAGGGTGGGAGCTGGGGATGAGTTTTCGACCAAATTAATTTACTTCCAAACTTTTTTTTATTTTATTTTATTTATCTAAGTAAATCATTATTAAATTTAATAATAAAAGTGGCTTGTTTCACTCTGAATTTATCCGCGTTTAATTTTAAAAAATTATATAAAATACTAATAAATCTAGGGTATCTTTTAGCGAAAAAAAAGGTTTAGCTAAATTTATCAGCATTTTATTTAAAATATTTTATGTAAATTTCTGATGAGTTGAAAGTTATATATACTGTAATAAAATTATTATTTTATTTTATTAATTTACTGGTATAAGTATTGAACGTGTTGGTGCCTTTGTCTAACAATAAAACTTTAATTTTATTAACATTTATATTGAAACGGATTTATTTAATATTACAATACCTTTTTTCTGAGGTGTATAATTTAACAAAAATTTTGTTTCTCATCGTTCTCTCTCCTCTTATTCCATAAAATTTTTAAATATTAATTAAATAAAAATTCGAAATTACATTTTTGTCTATATATCAAACAACACTAACACCTAAATAGTACTACCATTTTACATCTAATCAATTGTATTTTTTTTATTTAGTTTAAAATATCACCAATTCTTGGTACACAGTTACTATTCTTAATTACTTTAATACCAATATATATATATATATGACTTTAGTGTGCTAAAATGGTCCAGATTGGGCGTGGGCTTTAAATGGGCTTGGATTATTGTAGCCTAGTTTTGGACCACTCAGAGGTCACCATCGGCCATGGAATTATTTGATGGATTAAATACCCAGAGATGTTTTTTTGTTTTTATATTAAAAGTGGACAATACTCATAACCATCTAAACACCATTCCATTAACAGATTAATACCCAAAGATTAAATGAAGCAAAGCAAGTAAAAAGGCTTTGCAAACTTTGCCTCAATTCCCTCGGTATTTGCTCTTAAAATTCACAGAAGATATGAATCCCAAGGTAAACTAATCCCAAATATCATACGGATAGATTGCAACTGACTGTAGTATGGTTGAGGGGCTACTAATCCGTGATAGAATACGTATTGTAAAGCAGTATAAAGCTTCATCAACTTTGGATCCGCGATCACAATGGAAATCCCTACCCAAAATAATTCCTCCCGAAATATTTTATTTTACACCCTACACTGTCCACTTATTCGCTCATTAGTCCTTATATATTTGCAATTCTTAATCAAACACTACGTTTTCTCAAAAATGTTCGAATAGACCCAACTGTCCACAATACGAAGAGAATCAATAGAAAGAAAAAGAAAAGAAAAGAATATGAAGTCACATAGATATATATTGTTTAAAACTTGGACATATATCGAATATCTCGTTATTTCTACCGTTTTGTTACAACCCGTTTCACAGCTCTAAAAATACAAAAGAAATCTACCACAAATCTTGGAAAAGTGTATTAATAAGTCATATTATCATAAAAGATTTTATTTAGTAGTTTGATATAACGGATCCGTTATGCCATGGTTTAAAGAAGTAGTTTGGTAGCGTGAATAATATTTTAACGGGCAGTAGCTCAGCAGCTTGGCGCATAATTTAAAATTTAAATTAAATAGTTTAGTATATTAATTAAAATTTAGTGGAGTTTAAGTGACGATATGTGTTAGTCATACCTATCTTTTAAGCTATTGAATGATTAAAATAGATAAATAAATAAACCAAGGTCCCCAGTATGAAAAGTTTCCTTTCCCACCGGGCCAGGGACTTCTTCCCCCAAATACAACCACCACTAGATAAACCAAATAAAAACAAACACACTCCCCAATATACCGTGCATCCCCTTACTAGCTAGTTTTCTTTCTATCATCTCCTGCTTCACAATTAATAACGATGGTTGGTAGTAGCAGAAGAAGTTGCCAAGTGGGTCAGATGATACTGCCGATGACTATTAGAACAGCAAGATACTATTGAAGGTTTTCAAAGTTATATGAGCTAATAAATATTTTTTTTTTCTCTTTTTATTTTTTCTATAGGAGAAAGCTCGTAGGCAGATCTTCTGTTTCGGCCCATGTAATTAATTAAATGTAATAGAAGAAATTCTCTAATACATTAACGGATGAGATTCTGTTGGACCTACGAGATCTCGTCGTCGACAAAGATGAATTATTGCTGACACGATTGCTATTTAGCTTACGTCTCCTACGATCGACTTTACCAAAGTTATGCTTATCGTCAATATGCTACCGTTATCACGATCTATGAATCGAGTATTTGCTTTCATAAATACTTAAAACAACACTAAATTACTATGCGATAAGATTTGAACTCACGATATTCATCTCTGTAACTCCATAGCACTTGATGATGGTGGTGGCGGCGGCGGCGGCTGTGGTTCAGATGTGACGCATCGCAGCCGTTCGAATCGCCGGCAGGCCGTTGACGTTAAGATCGAGATCCACGTGATCGCGGGTGTTCCGAGCAAAACCAAGCTCACGGGGACCATCCACAGCTGCTCATTAGATCGGTGGAAGGCGAGGGCCCACCACACCAAAAGGGCGGCGCCGCCGAGGCCGAGGAATAGCAAGAGCACGTTGACCACCACCACCCACTTCTTCATCGTCGTCGTCGTCTTTTTGGGGTTGCTATCTTTGCCATGGCCGAGCTCCATGGAGGAGACGGAGAGGAGCTTACCGCTCATCTATGGAGTCGGAGACGTACGAAGGATGGCGGCTGGATGGGGTAGTCGTAGTAGTTCGTTGGGGGAGATGGGAGGAGGGAAGGGAGCAAATGGGCGTGAGTTATGTGGTGGGAGGAAGCCCCGCGTTTTGGTGACAAAGACTTGGAGGCTTTCTTGGTGTGGGTTCGAGGATTTATTTGTGTGGGGAAAATTTTTCTCATGCTGCTTAAATTCTGGAATTTCTTATCGGCGTCTTATTTGGGCCATCTTGTCCTATGCGCTTGAAAGAAGGGAATTTCTTTTACTTCGCACACCCTATATTTTATGTCTACTACTGTTGACTCCGTGACTCGTCTTTTCCATCATCATCATCATCATTATTATTTTTCTTTTGTTGAGAAATTTACATTTAGCACCCCGCCTTTTCTTATAATACACGCACAAGGAATGCTCTTTTCTTTGAAACAGAAATAGGAGAGACGACGATCCTCTCTGTCTCTAGTTGGAAATAACGATGGGATTAATTCTGGAAAGGCAATAGTGTTATGGTTCACATGTTAGCTACTGGGCTACTGGCAAAGTATAATGGAGGCAGGGGTTATACTTTTCTTAAAAAACTTAAATGGGTGGGCCTCAATTGAGTTCTAGGAAAAAAAAAGAGTTATGGGCTTTTAGGGCTAAAGCCTCTTGGGCCTTGGATCATCTAATTACTGGTGTAATTCAAACAAAATATACTACAACTTAAAACTCGTAATATGCAAAATATCATATTATCATTATGAATAATTACAAATGATATAATACACTAGGTTATAAATAGGGCTGTCAAAATAAATGAAGAGCAAAATTTCATATTATCGTTACGAAGCACTTTCTTTGATCACGTGGGGATCTGAGGTCGTGATCTCTCGAAACCTGGCCCTTCTATCACCGGAGCTCATTCAGATTAAAATCTAGCTCAAGCTTAACTCAACTTAAGCAACGTCTAAAAAATATTTGTGTTCAAAATTAATTTTAAATCGAGCCTGAATCGAAGGCTAAAAATCGGCTCGCTCAAACTCAGCTGTCTTGTGCCCCTACATTAGAAGATTATAATGTGGATTTATAAATACAGAACAATACTAATACGTACGATAATACCTAAAAAAAAAATCTCATTCTTTTCCACCACCCACACCCCAATCCCTATAAAATATTATAAACTATCTTGAGAGAATTGGGCCCTTGAGATAGGCCCAAACATGGAAGATCATCTTATAAACCCATTATTCTTTTCCCTAGGATTCCATTGAGGCCCATTTAAGTTCTTAAGAAAATTATAAGCTCCGCCTCCATTAACTCTGCTCCCAGGCTCGTAGCTAAGATGTGATCCATCATCCATAACACTATTGCTTTCCAGAATTTATATCATCGATAGTTCCAAGTAGAAAACTCCCTCAAGCTGTTATTGCTTGTTCGATTGGTTAAACAGTCTGACAACTGACGATTATTATTTAGTATTATTTTAATAACGAGTTCAAAGTATATATAAATTTAATTCTCGCTCGCCACGGGTAAATATCCAACATGACACTTATGTAGCTGGGAAAAAAAATTCATGTTTATAAATATTTTGAACTTACTATTTAATATATATATATATATATATATATATATATATATATATATATATATATGTTTAAAAATGGCTTTAAAAAATACAAGAAATATATACAAGAAAGTATCGGCTGCCACTTCTGCAAGATTTGGTGAAGTTGGCGAAAGAGTAGTGGAGTTGCCAAAAGACTAAACTTTTGTCAGCTTTCTTGTACGTAACTAATCCGTTTAAGCTAGTTCATATAAGCTCTTAGAAGTCTTAACTTTAGATTGGAGGAGGGTTTAGGTTCATAAAGTTACTACTAATGCCCTAGATTGATCTAAAAGCTAACAATCCAACAAAGCAATATATAATATATCCTAAGTTAAGCTTTAAAAAATTGACTCTTATGTTTAAGTTGTTGATCTTTGGTATGAACTTTATAAGGATCACTTGATAAAATTCTAGCACCTGCTCACCTACAAAGGTTAACTCTTTCCTCTTTCCCCTATGTAGCTAACCAAACACGTACCATTACATACTTATACTGAAATCTAGGCTTTTGGGAGGAACCTTAAACTTATAAAACACTTTGGATAATATATTACTAAAGATTATAAGATGGGTACCATTGTATCGATGATTGGTATCAGAAGGTTCCTATTACACTTGAAAAGTAAATACAAGAGATTATAAAATTTAAGCTGATGCAATCTAAGTTATCAATTGTATAGGATTAATATCTTAGGGTACATCCAACGACACATTCGGACCAAATCAAGTTGCTTGTTTGTTATTATTACTTTGCTAAAACATCACTGAGCTGGAATACAAAATGGGAGTTAATAAACTTAATGTTGTTTTCATAGCAAGAGGTCCGTGGAGTCGTAAGATGTGTTGTTCTTCTATTTATAGCACCGCTGTGATTATTTCTGACATAGATGTAGCACAGCACGTTAGCATGCTGAAGATTTTAATGCGTGCTGACACAAACTTGGATTGGTATACACACTCATATCGCTTTCAATTAACAATGTTTTGACCAACAGTTTGAGTTTATTTTACTTTAGGATACTAATTGAATTCAGCTATATTAGTTGTCACAGATTATCATATTATTATTGTTATATATATATATATATATATATATATATATATATATATATATATATATATATGTGCGAATTTCTTATCTCCTGAGAAGTATTGAGATAGTTCTGCAAAGTGAAATTCAGAAAAAAATTATTGAAAAATTGAAAACCCTTATACATTCAGTGTCTAGAATTTATAAGGTCTTACATATGTCCAAATTTTGGAATTTGATAGCAAGAAGAATAAAGAGAATATAGAATAAAAATTCCCAAACCTTCACAATTTCCCTGAGCTTCATTTTTGTTTTCTTTCTCTATTACACCCAGACACCAACTTAGATGTTGATTGTAATAATGTCCATATTTTTTAGTTCATCTTCTTCTTTTTCCTCTCTTTCTCTCTCTTTCTTTTATGTGCATTAAGTACAGCATCGATGCTTTGTACTCTTCCAAATCTCCTCAAGCTCTCTAGCAAATGCCTTCTGCCTTCCGACAACAATGGTGATGTGATCCTTGTGGTCAATAATCTTCACTTTGGCTCGTGGTATCTTAGACTTGAGAGCATAGCTACAATGGATGGGTAATAGCTCATCATTCCTCCCATGGTACACTGTAACCTCGCACCTAAGCTGATCCCTTACCACATCAAGATAGCAATCTATTTTACCAGCACTGCCGCAGATGATGTTGTGAAGAGTATGCCACGCTGCATTGTGTGTGTGGCAGAAGAAGCCATCCATCAAGTATGTCCTAATCCTGTCATTAGCAAAGTTAAACAGTAAATTAGGTAAAGATAGTTTTTCTAACGCTTTAAACTTTTAGAGTAATTAATGAGTCAGCATAGTATCAGAATAGATGTCGTAAGTGGGAATCACACCAGCCGTATTAATTTATTAGGGTGGACCATGGTGGGAAGACTAGTTGACTATGGTACAGTGGATTGGTGAACAACTTGATGTTTGGTTGAAGAACTCTCGGTGATTCACACTTCGCTGGCAATGTTTTACTGGCAGTACAGTACTTTGATTGAGTTCTTGAAGTCGGAGACAAAACAACAAACACTTTGAATCTTTGATCATTGGGTCATTGGGTCGTCGGTGGGTGTCTACTTCAGCTATACTAATTCTTGACTCCAGCCGAAATTAAACTTATTTTTCTACCTCTACCCAGTATTTAATCATCTGGGCCTGACACGTATATCGTGCTAGAGGACCCAGTTATTAGGAAAAAAAAAGAGAGTTTTTCTTTTTGTTGTATTTTATAATTCAAATCCCACCTATGGAAAGAATATTGTCTCAATTTTATACGATTCAAACCATAAATTTACTGAAGGTAGAAGTTAAGATACTTCCACAGTCTCTGCTAGTTGTCTACAGGGATTTGGATAGAGATTAGTGGAAAAAGATCTAGTTGAATTCTAAGTTCTAACCCAAGGACGAGAGGAATACCAAAGAGAGGAAGTACCAACTTGAAGGCAAGAGCATAACTCACTGCAGTAGTAATTTAAGTACCAAACCTGTTGAAGGTGATCAACTTGAATGCAATCTCCCACAAGCGATGGTTCTTGCACAACACCAAGCTCACCGTCCTCCCAATGTGCTCATACCAACACCCTACCGAAGCCCCAAACGCTATCATCGGCCACACCCTCCTCGGCGCCACCCTTCTCAGCACGTACTGCGTCCCTTGCTCCCCTTTTGGCACTGGAAAGTACGGCTGCAATCCCATAGAAACATTTCATCAAACATCTCGTAGTCAAAATAACAACTACGACAAACTACAAACTCTTGTGTGTGTGTATATATATACCGGGGCGAGAAGGGTGAGGGACTTGACAGCGTTCGGATATTTAACGGCGAGAGCTAGGGCAAGAACGGAACCAAGTGAATGCGCCACTATATGCAAGGATCTAACCTTGTGTGGCTTCAAAACCGAGTGCTCGATCATTTCTACATGCTCTCGTAGCGTGTAAAGCGAGTCGGCGGGCTTCGGGCTTCGCCCAAATCCGAGCAGATCCACCGCGAACATTCTATACTTTTGTTTGGCGCTTTTGCTGAAGTTGGGGAACACCGTCTCCGTCCAGAACGCCGACGACGAGATGAACCCGTGGATAAATAGCACGTCTTCCTCCGCCGCTCCGCCATCTTAACGCGTATGTATAAGTTGATTACTTTATTCAGTCGAGATAAATAAATTCACACACACACACAGAAAAGAAAACGTACCATTTGGTTGTTCGACGCGGACGAAGAGGGTGTTTTGGGAAGTCGAGGGGTTGCAATTGGTGCAGTCGCAGTCGGACCAACGCGGCGACTTGTGTCCGCCTATCTTGCCTTGTAACATTTGGATGATGGTGGAGTTGATGGTATACGTAGTAGTAGTGGTGGCAGGCGAAGCGCTAGTTATCTTAACCCTTCGGAGCTCGTTAATGGTGGAGCGAGAGAACTCGGAGACGAGGGAAGGGCGAGAGTATAGCGTGTCGGATATGTCCTCCAGCTGGAGTTTCGTAGACGAGAGAGACACCACCTTCGAGCCGCCGCTCTCCGACACCAAGATCTTGCCGGCGTTGGTAACTATTTCCTTCGCCGAAGACGAGCAGTAGCAGGGCTTCCACTCCGCTTCCATCGCGTAGTCGACAAGCTTGTACCCGAAGCACAACAACACATCAAGAACGTCCAAAAGCATGAACACGAGAACGCTCACCACCTCGTTCGCCAGCCGACCCACCATTGACAATGCCGATCTCGCTCTCTCTACTCCTCCCCTTCCCATTGCAACAAACCACTTCTGGGCTCTGAAATGGAGATGTTACTATGTGTTTCACTATTACTACTACTACGAAGTAGTGGGAGCTTGGAGTAGCACACCATGCATACGAGCGAGATCAAGAAGGAATGGTAGGATGTGGTTATCTTGTGGGGGAGAGGGAGGGAGAGATAAATGAAATGATGGGGTCATTAAAATCTCTTGCTGGAGAAGGGAAAGGGGTAGGTGGTAGTTGAACTCCTCCCCGGCTAACACTTTCTAAGTAAAGTCTTGCAGCCAAACTTGTGTAGTATAAGGTACGTGCCAACGTTGTCTTTGCAAGTGCTCGAGACACATGCGCTTCACGTGGCTCAGGGAATAAAACTGGCTGCAGTGAGGTGTAAATATAACTTCGTCACTACTAATTCTAGGTGTATAGGTTACATCGATAGTTTTGATACCGAGCGGATAACAAATACTAATCGCCAGCAGGATCGACCCAAAGCAATCGAGCATTACTCTACTGTAATTTTACGGTCGACTTTCCTCTATTTAATTGCAGATTTTAGAAAAATAATATTGCGTTGGTGTAAATCTAATATCATCACATAGGATAAGAGCAATAAGGATAACTTATGGATATATATACAAGTAGGCAGATGAAATTAGAGTGGAGGTTTCTTAATCACACTCGTAGTATTCTAGTCTTGTTTGCTTTGAGTATAGGAATTTCTTGTGAACTGAAAACTTTTAAACTAATTCAGTAATCAAACTAATTTTAAAAAAAAAATAAGACTAACTAATTAAGTTCAAAACTTAATCTCAAATCAAATAGGCTCTACAAAATACTATTAAAAAAAGAGATTTATAGTAGAATTGACAGCAAATGAATAATGTGGGCAAAACCCACCACATTTTGGAGCACCGTCCCTTATTGCACCTCATCTAATACTAGCTGTGGACCCGCACAAATACACACCGACCTTAATGGCAAGGCCCTCATGACTCATGATGGATCTCAGAGACCGGAGAGGATCGCATTAAATTTGGACAACAGAAGTATGCACAAATAAACTTAAAAAGCCATCACAAGGCTTATTGTTAGAGAATATTAGAAGATAAAGTATAATAATTAATAAATTATATTTTATATTTAAATACTTATTAATTAGGGCTTCATGTTGGTGCCCCATGTGGCTACCTAGTTGTCTGGCAGAGCTCAAATGTTGTGTTGGCCTCGGTGATATGTAGATTCGGATTTTGGGGAGATCTTAGAAGTACAAATGTTGAAAAAAAAGTCAATCTTGAAAAAGGAAGGGTATTCTTGTCAACTTTGAAAAAGGAAGGATTTTACCCAAAAATGATTAGCCCATTGACTGAGTTCTATCAGCCTATCATAAAAATTATAGATTTTATTTCTCTTATAGATATCGGGGCTAATGTTTCATATCGTTATATGTACATCGTTTAAATTTATTATTATCTAATTTTGAAAGTTGGCCAGGTTATTTAATTCATTGGGAGGGTTACCTTCATATTTTACAGCTAAACTAAAATGTTAGAGGGAGTCCATTATATCTATATTTTGTATGAAAAATTGGTCCGTGTAAAAAAAAAAAAAAAAAAAAAATATATATATATATATATATATATATTAATTTTACATAATTTAAAGAATAATTCCCTTTTGCTTCTGTGTGGCTCCGCCATAGGATACTAATGTCCAGGACTTAAAAAAAATTATTTGATCAACTGTATTTTCACTATTTCTTAATTTTATAAACTAAAACACTCCTCTATCATCACATATAAACTAATAAATGAGCTGAAATCTATCTCTAAACAAGTTTAAAAGAAGAAAAAATGTTGTTTAAACAAAATCCTTCTCTCTTAATAGATTATTTTCTAACAAAAATAATACGAATATTTTAATAATTTAAGTAGTTTGTTAATGGCGTCATTATTTTAATATTAGTCATAAAGTAGTGTGTGGTTAAATAATACAAAGTGAAGTAGAGGGAGGTGAAGTGATTTTATGCCAAATAAAAGGGGTAAAATGTATAAGATACATTTATTAAATTGTTACTAAAATTTAGGCAAGTATAACTGTATGAGGGCTGCCTAATGGGCCATTATTGAGTTGTTGTACTTCGGATTTGGGCCCACCATTAAATCATCTAAACTGCCGATCTACGGTCCAGTGGATTCAAACCAATGATTCACCGCCACGTACTAAGCTTGCAAATGATCTCTGGGCCCCTGGCTCAGTGGCTCCCTTAGTCCCTTAGCATTCCTCTTCCACGTGCAACGCACGTGTTATCGGAGGGCGAGACTTGCCGCTTGCGTTTCCTTGCTCTCCACCGTTCGGGTTACCGCCGTTCCACCCTTCCGGCCTTCCCCCCACTAATACGATGTATAACTTAGGCGGTGGCGAGACCTCTCCCGTCTTCGTCTTCCTAGGCGGCTCCGCCGTTTACCATATCCTCCTCCTCCTCCAATCCGTTAAATCTGATCCGTTCTCTATGGAATTGATCGTGGCGGTAATGGCCGGGGTTCTATGCATCTACGGACTCTTGTCACTGGCGTAACTATTAGGTAATCTAAATCGCCTCTTTTATCCTGTGGTTGTTTTGGGATCAAATAAGATTTATGTCATACTGTAGATAGTTGAATTGAATCATTGATTGCATTTTTGGGTGCATATCTGTCAATTGGATGGAGAAATTGGTTACGGGTGTGCAAGATGAGGTTGTATGTATCCTTTTCGGTGTCGATACCCATCTTTTTGATATTTTTCATAAAAAATTTGGGATTTGGTTTAGTTGCTTGGGGTCATTATATCAGAATATGGATCTAAACTATAGCCAAATAAATCTAGTGCAATATAAATGCTTAGTATCAGGAGTTCAGGATTATATCCACTACCTCGAGGAGCTAGACTTAATCAGGATGTAAAGAATTGCATCATCTTTTCAAATCGTAACACCACCCCAGTTTGCCCGAATTTGGTGCCTAGAATACTAGAAAGTACACTGCTCATTGTTGGACCATGCTTGCTTTGAGATTGAGAAAAAGATCTATTATGATTTCCTTATGCAATTATTTCTAGGTTTAAGGCTGGATTCAAACAGGAAAAAAAAACTACACTAGTTTTTGACTTTGGGATGATCTACTTTTCCTTTTTTTTTATAAAAAAAATCTTTTAGAAATAGCAAAATCTCAGTTCTGTCTCATTTATTTCACAGAGGCAACACTCAACAGACAAAGCTCTGTGATATACAAATAGGGTAATACAAAATTCAGAGTTCTGAATTGAAGAAATCATGAGTTGTGTTCTTCCTCTGCAACTTAAAACTTAAAAGACAGTCAAATATTTTAGTCTCCATTTCATATTCTCATTTGTAATGACAGCATTCTGAGACTTGTAGTTTTCACAAATGATATCACTAGAGAACGAGGGCCAGTAGGATGAGAATCCAAACATAAATTCATTTATAACTTCTCTGGGTAATGATAGGATTGATGGACAGAAGTGGTTTTCTGCTGAAAAATAATTTACAGTTTGCATATATTTCTTTTGCTGTTATTTAGGTTTAGGATTTACAATGCTTAATTAATTGGATCTAGGATAAATTTCCCTAAATTATGCACACTGCTACTAACAAATCACACTTGCAAAATCATACACTTTTTTTCTTTATCATTTCTTTGATATTGTTGAGTTAGTTATGCTGTTTGGTTTGTGTTAGTTTACTTTTTGGTCTTTGTTTGATACACTCCCCTCATTATTTTAACGTCATAGTATATGAAAGCATTTAAAATAAAAAGTATAGATTTAAGCTCAAACACATGGCATACTAGTGAAGTCATTGACTCTATCCATCTTTAGAGTATTATCATGTACCAACCACATTATGTAACATCATGGTATATGAGAGTATTTAAAATAAAATGTATAGATCCAGTTCAAACACATGGCATACTAGTGAAGTCATTGCCTTTATCCCTCTTCTGAGAATTATCTGTGTACCAATATGCATATACATATCTACTAAATAATGACTTGATGATCTAGTAGTAGATATTCACATTCTAAGTGGAAAAAGAACAGGGAATACAAGTGAAGTCATTGACTCTATCCATCTCCTGAGTATTATCATATACCAACTACATTATGTAACATCATCGTATATGAAAGCATTTACAATAAAAAGTATAGATTTAGCTCAAGCGCATGGCATACTAGGTGAAGTCATTGACTCTATCCATCTTCTGAGTTTTATAATATACCAACTACATTATGTAACATCATAGTATATGAAAGCATTTAAAATAAAGTGTATAGATTTAGCTCAAACACATGGCATACTAGTGAAGTCCTTGCCTTTATCCATCTTCTGAGAATTGTCTGTATACCAATATGCATATACATATCTACTAAATAATGACTTTTTGATCTAGTATTAGATGTTCACATTCTAACTGGAAAAGAATAAGTCATGTTAGTGAAGTCATTGACTCTATCCATCTTCTGAGCATTATCATGTACCAACCACATTATGTTTCATCATAGTATATGAAAGCATTTAAAATAAAATGTATAGAATTAGCTCAAACACATGGCGTACTAGTGAAGTCATTGACTTTGTCCATCTTCTGAGAATTATCTGTGTACCAATATGCATATACTTATCTACTAAATAATGACTTGATGATCTACTATTAGATGTTCACATTCTAAGTGAAAAAAGAAAAGGACCATCTCATGAGTATTTAAAATATGAAGCAGAAGAATTTTCATTTACTAGTACTAAGCGTTCACACTGAAAATTCTGCTGTATGGATACTTGGCAGCCTGTGACTCACTGCCAAATCAGTAAAATATTTTCAAGTCTTTGACTATAGCTACTAGATGATTTGCAGCCAATCAAGTGCTACCAAGTGCAGGAAATCCTGCAATTGGCTCTTCAGGCCATCTTCTCCCATTGGAGACTTTGGAGAGAGAGAGGTAGGAATATCTTGCCAGGCTTTTTCCTCTAAGCGCCCGCGCCCTTATATAAAGGCCCTTGTCTTAGCTCTAACCTCCTAACAGCCTCCACAACATCCATCTTCAATCTCCATCTCTAACATAGACATCTAATCTCTGGTGTGAGCACTTCTTACTGGAGCTCTGAAATTGTTTTGACTTCTTAAATTCTTTTCTTTTCTATTTCCCCGTCTAGGATTTTAACTGGCTCTTTGTTGTTGTTGTTGTTGTTGATATCTAATTATCTACTAGGGAAAGAAGAGATGGCTGGAGTCCCCAGTGCCGTCATTTCATATACTACAGACAACTCGGCCTACATCTACAACCTTGACGGTTGGGGGAAGCCATACTTCACCATCAATGGGAGAGGCAACATCTCAGTTCAGCCTCACGGCAGAACCTCAACCAAGGAGCAGGAGATTGACCTCTTGGAAGCTGTCAAGGAAGCTACCACCTCAAACCTCCAATTCCCTCTCATCCTCCGCTTCCCTGACATCCTCCATGACCGGCTCCAATCCCTTCAAAAGGAGTTCAATGCTGCCATTACGAATACAGGCTACAAATCCTACTATCAGGGAGTATACCCTGTAAAATGCAACCAGCACCGTGCTGTAGTGGAGGAGATCCTTAATTTTGGCAAGGACTTTAACTATGGCCTTGAGGCTGGTTCCAAGCCTGAGCTCCTTCTCGCCATGACGTGCCTCATCAACGGAAGCAAAAACAAAAGTAACAAAGCCTTCCTTGTTTGCAATGGCTACAAAGACAAGGACTACATCTCCCTCGCCCTCTTTGCCCGCTCCATTGGAGTGAACACTTACATCGTCCTTGAGCAAGAAGAGGAGCTCGACATAATAATATCTGCCATGCTGGAGTTCCAGGTCAAGCCGGTCATCGGTGTCCGTGCAAAGCTGCTCACCAAGAACACTGGTCACTTTGGGTCCACGGCCGGGAAGCATGGAAAGTTCGGCCTCACGGCAGAACAAATCTACAAGGTGGCCAATCGACTCGATCAATGTGGGATGCTCGACTGCCTTCAGCTCCTCCACTTCCACATAGGCTCGCAGATTCCCTCCACGGATATTGTCTACAATGCTGTCAATGAGGCTGCTGGCATCTACTGCAATCTTGCTAAGCGCCGCAGTTCAAATATGCAGGTGCTTGACGTTGGCGGTGGCATGGGGATCGACTATGATGGTATTGTTCATTCCTATCATTTTTTATGTGATCTACTTCAGTAAAGTATGCACTAAATAGAAAATGAATATTGCTTTGGATTCCCAAGTTTCTTCTGAACCTGCGTACATAAGATGAATATCTGATGTTAATCTTTTTATATCTTTTGCCACACAGATCCAGCGTATCAGTATATGACGTAAATGACAACACAAATTGATTCTCTCATTCCAATATCTTATTCATTAAACTAGACATCACAACAACTACTAGATAATGAAAAACCAATAGTAGCAACTAAATGAGAAGTAAGATATCTATGGCGAACATATAAAGAAAATAGACTGACTAGAACATAAATCACTATCTAGAAAACATGAGATAACTCAATGGTGTTCTTAATCTTTTGCATCTTCAACAGGCACCCGGTCAGGATCGTCTGACATGTCAGTATCCTATGGTCTCGAGCAGTACTCGTCTGCGGTGGTTCAGGCGGCAATGCTGGTATGCGACCGCAATGGCGTTAGCCACCCAATCCTCTGCAGCGAGAGCGGCAGGGCACTTGTATCGCATCACTCAATCCTCGTTGTAGACACCCTATCAGCCGTGGAGGAGCCCGGTGATGATGTCCACGAAACCATGACCAAGATCGGCAACCTCATCCATGCTCCGTCAATGCACTTCATCAACATGAAGTCTGCCATCGAGGAGAACGACAAAAGCTCCCTCCAACATGCAGACCAGCTCAAGAAGCACTGCATCGAGGTCGGCAAGCTCTGCGACCGCGTGTACAAGATGTTAGACGCCGGGAGCGACACAATCTGGTTCTACCACATGAACTTCTCCGTGTTCTCTCTGACCCCGGACTTCTGGGGGATCAAGCAGCTATTTCCGATCATGCCCATACACCGCCTCGATCAGCGGCCGTCGGTGAATGCCGTCCTTCTCGACCTCACCTGTGACAGCGACGGCAAAGTGGACAAGTTCATAGGTGGGAGGAGCAGCCTACCACTCCACAAGCTCGAAGGAGGAGAAGGGTACTACCTAGGGACGTTTCTCGCAGGAGCTTACCAAGAAGCACTAGGAAGCAAGCATAACCTGTTTGGGGGACCCAGTTTGGTGCACGTAGTGAGCAAAGGGATTGAAGGGGGGTTCAAGTTGACAATGCCAGTTCCTGGGCCTTCCTCTGAAGACCAGCTTACGGCGATGCTTTACGATCCAAAGGCAATGTTCCAAGCGATAGGGAAGCAAGCCGAGTACTACAAGCATTGGAACGACAAGGAGAGGGAACTGGTGACGAGGGTTTTCCACACCATGCCTTACCTTGTGGCTCACCAAGAGGGTACCGTTAGCATAGAATAAACAAAAACGAGGGAGATTCCATAGAGAAGAACAAGAACAAAGTGGAGGTTTGTGTGTCAGTCTTGAGATCCACTACATTAATACAATAATAAATATAGCTCTCTCATTCACACGTGGAATATGATTGGAGTAGAAATAGCAATTTAGCAAATTCATATTTGCTACTGTCAAAAAGAGAAATTTATTCTAGGAATAACTAATCTTATATACAATTATATTTT
This sequence comes from Typha latifolia, assembly GCF_019914945.1. Taxonomy (NCBI): domain Eukaryota; kingdom Viridiplantae; phylum Streptophyta; class Magnoliopsida; order Poales; family Typhaceae; genus Typha; species Typha latifolia. The sequence continues at coordinate 10,808,271 of NC_133093.1, read as the reverse complement.
AAAATAACAGTATAATAAATACCATAATTTTTTTTTTTAAAAAGAGAGTATTTTATTTTTAATGAAATTATGATAAATATATTTTGATTTGATACTATGAGTAAATTGGTAATTAGGCTAGTGTGTGATATAAAATGTAATTTTAATAAATATTATTTGTATTCTATAATAGAGTTATTATAATGTTTAGCTATTATTCTAGAATAAGAGATTATATTTCAGAATAAGAAAAAAAAATTAGGATTTATGATACTGGGCTCTGCTGAGTTGGGCTATTGTATTCCTCTTCGAGAGATGAGCAATGAATAAAATCTGGGTCGCCACTGTAGTGTAAACGTGAGTCAATTAACAACTTTCTAATTATTGAATTTGCCTTGAGATCCAGGAATACTCATATCAATATGAGAAAGGCGAAAACAGCTCTTTTATCTCCCTTCACTTTAGAGTTACTGTCCATAAAAGTATTTAAACTTTTCTCAAATGATTGCGCTTTATGATCGATCGTTAAACAAAACTTACCCTAAAGTAAACAAAATTATTTCAACTATTCCTGACTACTATTTCAACATGGCACCAATGCTGCACTCTTGTGGGTAAGTTTGTTTCTTGTCCAAGAGGAGAAGAGAAGAGCAGAGGAGTAAAAGCAGTGAGCTGGCCGAACTGTGTTAAAGCTTTTGTAGGGTCGTTACACAGAACCTTATGGGCTTATGGCTAATCCAATAATACCATCACACACTGGATTGGCATCATATCCACCCCCCACTTGAGTATTACCATTCTGCCACTCTGATCACAAAAGCCGAAAAGGAAACCCAAAAGGCATCGTTCAAACGGTCACCTGCATGGACTTTTGTCGCTTGGGGCTGTTTTATTCTTCACCTCACTTAAACCCAGTCCACCAAACTCGCTGCCAATAGATAGATAAGGTTAATTTGTCTAATTTGGCTCAATTCTATAAAAAAAAAATTATAAACTTTTAAATTAAGCAATTAATCTTATATGATCTTAACTAAAATATAATTAATGTATTTTATTATCATATCTAATCGTATTTGAATATTCTCATTAAAGACAAATATGCAGATAATTAAGTAAGCTTTCTAAATAATGACATTATATCTTGGTCATTTGAAATCTAATTAGTATTGACATTATATACATTAGAGAGTTTATTCAATTTTTTATAATTTTATCTCTAATTCTATCAAATACAATTCAAAAGATAATTATCGTACTTTAGTTAAGACTATAGAAATATTAAATAATTAAGTTAAATATAAATAATTTTTTTTTTATAAAATTAAGTTAAATCATAAAGAGATAGAAGTGCAATTTTCCTAAATATATAAAATGATCCAAGAAACAACAAAGGGAGCCCAATGGCAGTAGGCCTCCTGTTCCGGGATCTGGGGGGAACCAACTCGGAATGCCCAAAAGACAGAAGAAAATAACAAAAGAAATAATAAATGAAGGAGACCGTAGGGAGGTAGTCGAATGGATGATATAAGAAAACCTATCCGATTGCTAAGCAAAGATATAGAGAAGTAGAGATGGACCCCTCGCCGCAGCACTTGTAATCCGGACCGTAGGACCCGCAACCATAAAACTTGATCGTCTTTTTTTCGCCAGGAAGAGGTGCATCAGAAGCCGTTGAGATGGAATCAGAAGCCATTTGGCACATAGGCCCCCATCCCACCCGGTCTGCATCGGAAACAGTGAGGAGGAGGACCACCAGATGCTAAAAAACAAGAGTAAAAAAGTTTCTGACCAACCCACCAGCCTCGAGTTAAAAATAGACAACGGCCCGGGAGGAGCAGCGCAGCACTCGAGAGGCTTTCCCCTCCCCCTCGGCCCCTCCTCCTCCTCCACAACGGCTACTTTCCCAGACAGCATTCCTCCTACTCCGCCCACGTGGGGCCCGGCCTCCTTTTGGCGGGAGCGGCTGCTTGGCGGGCCCCGGACCAGTCTAATTTGACCACGGGGTATGGACTTTATTGAAGGGAAATAGGCGGAAAGACTCCTCTCATTATGGATGGCATTTATAAAGGGTTTATACTGACACAATATCATTGAGTGGCTGGTTATAATTATTTCAGTTTAGTTTATTAACTTCAATGTTTCCATGGACAAAACTAGTGATAGTGTGATGAGGTTCGATTTTGTCACTTTTAAGGATGTGAGTTGCTACCGGTGACAAAAAATGTAGTGATGAAACTCCAAATTCGCAGAGAGTTAGCCAAAGTAGGAGTTCAATACAAACTTCCTGTAATGAACAGGGAAAGGGATTTGAATTCAAGAAAATAACAAGAAAAATCTTTACCTAAATGCAGAAAATAATAGTCAGGAAAAGAAAAAGAAGAGAGATAATTAAGGTGGGGCCTCGGAAATCGGGGTACTCAAGCAGGCGAGGGCTGGGATGTGGGGTCGGCGGAGGAAGGGATGTCGGGTCCCACTCGGCAGCCCTCGAGCATGAACACGACGTCCGCCATGGCCGGGCGGTCGGCCGGGTCCGGCGCGGTGCAGAGGAGCCCGACCTTGATTCCTAACAAGAACTCCTCCCACTCTGAGGATTCCGGATCCAATTCGAGAAGCCCGGGCTCTAATAACTCCGATATCTGACCCCTCTGCAGTTGCCGCTTCACCCACTTCACGATGTCCTCCTCCTCGCCGGCGAACATCCCCGGCCTCCTCCCGGTGAGCAGCTCCAGAAGCACGATCCCGAAGCTGTACACGTCGCCCTCCCTAGTCGCCTGCCCCGCCTCCGCCGCGTCAGGCGCTACGTACCCCAGCGAGCCTACCTGGGCCGTCGCACCTGACGTCGACGCCGCAGCCGCCGCGGCCGCGCCGGCGGTGACCACTATAGGTTCTAATCCGAAGTCAGAGAGGTGGGGTTCGAAGTCGGCGTCGAAAAGGATATTCTGCGGCTTGACGTCGCCGTGGACGACGCCGGAGGCGTGGAGGAAGGCGAGGCCGCGGGCGACGCCGAGAGCGATGAGGTGGCGCATTGGCCAATTGAGGACGTGGCCGTCCTGGTGGGAGGCCTCCTGGAGGAGGGTGGCGAGGTTGCCGTTGGGCATGTAGTCGTAGACCAACAGTCGAACATCTGGTGGGGGTCCCGCATAGTATCCCCGGAGCACCGTGAGGTTCCGGTGCTTCACCTTCCCCAGTGACTCTGCCTCCTTCCGAAACGACGCCTCTTCAATAACGATTGCGCCGTCTGCCGACGTCGACGGGAGCCGGAGGATGGAGAGCACGGTGCCGTCGACGTAGCACGCCTTGAAGACCAGCCCGTGGCGGCCGCGGCTGAGCACGTGCTCCTCATCAAACTGCCGCGTCGCCTCCACCGTGTCGGCGTAGGTGATCCGGCTGTTGAACATCACAAGCTTCGCCCCGCCGTTTTCAGCGCCGCCGCTCGTGGTGCTCGATCCACTCCCTCTTCCCGGGCTCCGTCGCTTCTTCACTGGGGCGCGGGTTTCGAGGAACCTCCGTCGCCATCGCAGGAGGCTCAGGGCGCAGAAGCAGCAGCAGAGGAGGGCGAGAACAAATACTGCGCTCGCCGCGCCGATCAGCAAAGCAAGCCGTTGTATTCTCCTCCGCCTTCGCCGCCGCGAGCTGCCGCACTCGTTCTCCAGTGGCTGCCCGCAGAGCTCCGGGTTTCCAGAGAAGGCCGAGGGGTCGCTGAAGCGAGAGCTCAGCATTCCCGGGATCTCGCCGGTGAGGTCGTTGTCCGATACGTTGAAGTATACCATCCCAGACATGCGAGCGAGAGAAGAGGGTATGACGCCAGAGAGGTTGTTCGCCGAGATATCGAGCATTTGTATCTTAGATAGATTGGATAGCGACTCTGGGATGTCACCTGAGAGACTGTTGCCGTCCAATTTGAGCGTGAGAAGAGATGAGCAGTTGGAGATTTCCGGAGGAATACTGCCAGAGAGATTGTTCTCGCCGAGGTCTAGTACCTCAAGGTTGGTGAGTCGAGAGAGATCCGCGGGGATATGGCCAGAAAGCTGGTTGGAACGGAGCTGGAGGACTGTGAGGTTGGAGCAATTAGCTAACTCCGCCGGTATCTCGTCCGAAATGTGGTTGTAAGATAGGGAGAGTACTCGCAAAGACTGGAGGTAGCCGTAGGTCGCCGGAATGAGGCCGGAGAAGGAGTTGGATGTGAGATTGAGGAGCTGCAAGCTCCCGAGGCTGCTGAATCCCTCCGGTACTTGACCGGAGAAGGAGTTGTCGGCAAGGGAGATGATTTGGAGGTTAGGCAACCCGAAGAGCTCGGCCGGGAGATCGCCAGAGAGGTTTTTCTGGCCGCTCACGTCGAGGGACCTCAGGTTGAGCAGGCTTCCGATCGATGCTGGAATCCCACCGGAGAAGCCATTGTTACTGAGGTTCAGGGCCTGCAACCCGATAAGATTACCGATTCCGAACGGGATTCTGCCGGAGAGCTCGTTGCCGGCGAGGTCCAAGAAGGTCAGGTTGGTTAATTGCATCAGATCATCGGGAATGACTCCTCTGAGGCGGTTCTTCCCGAGGGAAAGCGTCTCCATCCTCGAGAGGTCCGCCAAACCGGCCGGGATATCGCCGGAGAACTGGTTCCCGCCGAGGTAGACGCTCCGAAGACCCCGAAGTCCTCCAATAACGGCAGGAATCTCGCCGGAAAGTTGATTCCCCTCGAGATCAAGAACCTGGAGGGCGCCGCAGTGCCCGATATCCGCCGGGATGGCGCCTTCTAAAGAGTTGCCTCCAAGACGTAGCTCTACAAGAGCGGCAAGCCGCCCGATCTCCGGCGAGACGATGCCAGAGATGTTATTCGACGAAAGATCGAGCACCGTGAGCCCCGACAGTTTCCCGATCCACGCGGGGAACTCTCCTCCGACCTGGTTCTCCTTTAGATCGAGAACCTGGAGCCCGGCGCCGGCGCCGGCGAGCTCCTTTGGCGCGACGATCTCGGAGAAGGCATTGTAGGCGAGCTGAACTATCCTTAGAGACGAGGCGTTCGCCTCGCCGCCTCCGCGGAACACGGCGGCCGGAACGGCGCCGGAGAGCTGGTTGTGCGACAGTTGGAGGACCTGGAGGTTGGGGATCGCAGTAATGGCAGCGGGGAGGATACCTCGAAGGGCATTTCCTTGCAGACTAAGGTGGAGGAGAGAAGAGCAATTCGCCAAGGCGGCAGGGATCGTCCCTTCGAGAACGTTCCAATCGAGCCAAAGATAAAGAAGACTCTGGAATCGCCCAAAGGACGACGGCACCGTGCCGCGAAGCCGGTTGAAGGAAAGGTTGAGAAGCTGGAGGTTAGAGGCGGAGGCGGTGAAGTTAGCAGCAATGGTTCCCGTGAAGGCATTGGAGGAGAGATCGAGGTAGAGGAGGCTGGAAGGGAGAGATGACGGTAGGGCTCCTGTGAGTAGATTCCCGGCGGCGTTGAAGATCTGGAGACTAGTGAGGTTGGAGAGGAGGGAAGAAGGAAGCGGGCCGGAGAGCGAGTTGTATTGGAGGAAGAGAGAACGGAGTCGAGTGAGGCGGGAGAAGGAAGAGGGAATCAGGCCGGAGAAGGCATTGGAGCGGAGGCTAAGTTTCTGGAGGAAAGGGAGGTCGGCGATGCGATCGGAGATCGGGCCGAGGAGGCGGAGGCGAGGGAGGCGGAGCTCGACGACGCGGGTGGAGGAGGGCGAACAGGCCACCCCGCGCCAGTCGCAAGGGGCGAAGGGAGAGGACGCATTCCAACTGGCGAGGGCGACGAGGGGATCGCGGACGGCGAGGCGGAAGGCGGTGAGGGCGGCGATCTCCGCCTCCGTCTCCGGCGTCCGATTGAGAGGAGGGGGAGGGGAGGGAGGTGGCGGCGCGGCATAGAGGAGAGGGAAGAGGACGAGAAGGAGGAGGAGGAGGAAGGAGAGAGATGGAGGCATGGTGGTAGTAGTGGTTTTCTTCTTTAGCTTTCTCGATGAGAGGAGAATGAAGGCGAAAGCCGTTTTAGTTTCTTTTTTAGCTGTTCATCGTGAGAGAGTGAGAGAGGTTATAGTGGCTGTGGGGTTTTGGCAGAGGAGAGAGGGAGGTGCGCTCAGGAGTGAGAGAGAGAGAGAGAGCAGCAGAGGAAAGAGAGGAAATTTTTTTGGACTGCTTTCCCTCCTCTCTCGGTTCGAGGACTTTTTATTTGAAATAAATAAATTATTGGGGCATTAAAGGAACGTTACGACAGTAATTGTTGAGTTAACGTTAAGTTCTGCTTTGATAACACCAGGACCCGGGCCCAGGCCCATGCCCGATTAATTTTATGCGCCATTTGCATATCACCACCTATATTCTACCCTTATTGCAAACAACTACTTGGAATAGAAGTGTGAGGGAAGAGCGGTGTTTTAGTCAGCAAGTAACTTAATTCGAATAAGTGAATTTCAAATTTATTTATAGAGGTATCTGAGTTCTAATCTACGTGGATACCACCATCAGACGACAGAGCCAGTAATTTTGAATACACGCTGGATCCAAGAGTATTAGATATATATACCACTGGATGGTTCCACGATTTTATTTTCATCCTCTAGTTTGTTAAGAGTAAAAAGAAAAAAATATATACATATATAATCACTGTGTTAGCAATTCTCTGTTATTTTAAAAAGTGATTAAATTTCATATATCCATATGGCGCTCATATGGATTAGAACTTAGAAGTCACCTGCTCATATAACTAAGTTTATAAGTAGCCTTTGTTGTTTAAGAAAACTCAAAATATACAGCAAGTTAGACTAAATTACAAAACTTTTCTTCTCTTTTATTAATATATTAAAAGTTCTAACATATGTATACACATGGAAATGTTTGATAGAGATATTTATCTTAATTGAAAATCGTTTTATTTCATATTTCTTTCATCTCAGTATTTATCATTTTTATATTTTAAATATTATATATATATATATATATATATATATATATATATATATACATAGGTGTTCATTTGGCAAGCCTGGCCTGCCCTTTGGGTCCATGTCAATGAATGAGCTCCCAATCGTAAAGTAAGTCCGTAACGATGTACATGTACATATTAAGCATCAGCCTTATTCTGGAAACGACTGTCGCGAATAATTCAAGGGTAGGCAGGTATTCACTGTAGGTTACTTTACTGCCTCACTCCACATGCCACTCGTTGCCTCTTTTATCCATGGGAAAATGAGATTAACCAACACTTGGATTATATATATGTAATTCTTCTTTATCTTTAGGTTTCCCGTTATTGGTCAACTTTGCCCAAATACGTTACGTTATTATGTGACATTTACGTGATAGTTTAATCATTCCCCAACACATCGGTTCCCACAAAACATGTGTCCTGTTTGACTTGACCCGTACGTTAGGTTAAGCCTAAAATTTGGGTGTGGGTGTGGTCGCAATTTGCATGATTCGGATCTTTTATTTATAATAAAAAAAACTTAATTTTCTTTGCTTGAAAATCTTTTAATCTCTTAAAAGATGTTAAGAAAAATATTAAATGATTGTCCAAGAGATAGGACAGTTTAGATGTTTTAAAGGGTCCACGTGAAAATAAGTAATAGTTTAGCAGTCTAAATATGATTAATTTTATAAATAAAAACTGCACCAAATTACTTTTCACAACCGTCGTTAGGTCTTAACTAGCTGATCATAGAATTCTAATCAGCACTTGTCTCCAGTAAGATTTATATCTCCGTCTTGGACTCGTGAAAAATATTTCTATAGCGAATAAATGTGATGGGATTATTCACATTTCAGAAGATAAGAAGGTTCACGTATTCACGCCCTCTGCATTTGGTGGGGATGGACGTCTTTATACAATTTCATGGAAGGGAGGGGAAAGCTCCTGTTTTCATTAATATCTACTCCGAGATATGAATTATGTTAAATTCAAAAGTACTGGAGAATTTCTTTTTAGAATAACAATCATTATACTTCTATTTGTTTTAGTTTTGAGAGAGAAGTGAGTACTCAATAGTGCCCCCAGTTAATTCATGTGTCGAGATTCAAACCCTTATATAATTCCTTATACTATTATTATTGAACATCTTTGACATAGATAAGAACACCACTAAATTCCTCTAAAGAAAATGCGATTCAAATTTTAATATGTGGATCTTTAAGAGGATGCACTTTGCTAAAGCAACCTTCCTTCTATTTTATTTACTCTTTTATTGATGCCATCCTTGAAGTCTTCATGATCATAACTAGTGGCCTTGACCCTAACCAACATCTAAAAGATCATGATTAATGACCTAGCCTTCAACTAACAGCTCTTTTACACCTTCCATGTTATACTAAACAATCTTAATTTTGATGCAAATGTTCCTACCTTCCAATTCATCATAAAAGGCCAACCCATCACAACAATCTACCAATAGAGCAACTTTCTGCAGCATCAATCAACAAAAAAGCTATTAGATTAAACCTTCTGAACTACCATCCATGCTTTTCAATGTTCCTTTTCCTGTAGGATGTGTTGCATACTTTATGCACCAGTGGCGCATAAGAAGAAAAATGTAACTATGATCACCTATTTGATGAATCTCATTTATGAGGATGGAAAACAAAACATAATGTTTTATCTTGAGCTACAGATAGAAGTATCAGTATATTGATAAAAGGACATCACTTTGTTCAAAAGAGAATTAAGATGGCAAGGTCATCTACAAATGAAATAGCTGAAGGTTATTTTTAAAAAAATAATAAAGTGGGAGGAGAGACAGGAAAACGAAGATTGCTGTCACCTGGGTTGTGTTGCAGTCCCTCTTAAAGGTTTAATACAATTTCTGCAAGACCATTAATATCTCACCAATAAGAGGCAAGCTACTCCAGTGACCTGCATGAAAAAGGAAATGTGTTAATCAAACATACTAAATTCAGAAGCCCTTTCTGAAGTTGAAACAACCATCTGGAAAGAAGTTCAGCACCAGATCAGAAAATTAACAAAGCACAATTTGTATTCAACTGTAAAATAGAATCTAGAAGATAAATCTACAATTGAGAAAATAAGCAGATGAATACATAAATCAAGAACAAGATATGCTGGTCAAGTATCTCAAATAAATGGATCAGCAGTGAATTAGTTTGTATGCCACTGAAATTTGTACTAACAAATATGAATGAACTAAGGAAGATTTTTTCAATGAAAGAACTGCAACAATATATATTGAAGCCCCTTCAAGCAACTTAGGCACCCGAGTTGCAGACGATAGGAACTAAATGGACACCTGGAAAAGAACAAAAGCATCTTATGTAGAGATTTCGAAGCAGTGCAAGCTTCAACTCGACAATGAACTGCCACAAAGACAAACTACTAGTCAGAAAGTTGTATAACCTCAACAGATCATAACACAACAATTTGAAATTACACAGTACACTCACCAGATGCTGAGAAACAGGCTTATCACATTACCCACATATAATTTGTAACGACACAAGTTTTCCTGCTACTAGAGGTCTAAAAACAAGAAGAAAAGAACCATATATAATATAGCAGGTCACAAATGCACTGAATCCCAGCATTTAAAAAGTACTGCAAACATTATCAAGATCATAAGTTTCACTACATTGAGGCACTCACAAAATGAACCGTGGACCCGTTGTTGCTGGCAAATAAAAGTAAAAAAAAAAAGGGATGTATTTCTTATGTGGTACTGGCACATCACCAAAAGATAGTAAATTCAGTTCTGCAGAGCCAAACTGCTACTTTTGAGACAATATTCATGATGCTCCTCAACTCAGAAAGAAACAGGATAATTGAGAATCATAATAGTGATGCCGTGACTACAAAGAACATGAATCATTTATCTTTATCAAATTCTATTATTATTCGTCAGCATGCAATATGAAAACACAGCACATCTCATGAACAGGAGATTTAGGTTAGAAGAAAGGATAATTACAAGTACCAACTTTTCTATTCCAATATAGAGCATGAACCTCTCCTTTGCAAGAGGGATGAACATGTTAATTTAGCTGTTGTTAGAAGAATAAAAACTGTACAGAGACGAACAAAAGAGAGAAGATCTAGTCTCATGCATGACATCCCTAAACAAAGAATAGGATTAATCGGCTAAGCTAAAAAATACAACTTCTAGAGATTGAATGGAACAACTGTATTTAAAGGCAGTTCTCCCTTGAGTGGATTTGATTCTCTCTTTCCACAATCCAAGCCATTATGCTGATTTAAACCCTTCTCCAAAAACCAATTGGTCATCCAATTAAATTTCGCAACTTGGCATCAATTTTCCCTCCATTCAAACTTTAAAGCCCCCAAACTTTAAAGAAAGACTCGTCTTTAGCTTCACGGAGTGTGGAGCAAAGTGATGATATCCCAGGATTTCAAATTGCTATAGGCCCATTCAATGTTGCTTCTCTGTAGGCTGCCAAAAAAATTAATTGCTTTTATGATATCAAAATTTGCAGTTCGTGGAGCATTGCAGATTGATCTTCTGCAGAGACAATTGTGCAGATTTTCTGAATCATGGGCGTCCTTATTTGTTCAACCATGGGGCATAAATTATAGTCCGCTTCAGGCTTCAAATACAAAGGCCCCTCAAAAATTAATAATGGCTCTTGCACATGATTACTTCAAGCAAACCGTTGGAACGTCAATATTTTGATGTTTGATTCACTTGCATGTGCCTCTCTATCAACTTGTCCACAAAAGATCGAATCTGCAATATATTTACGGAAGATGAGTTTGAGATTGGCAATGATTTTTTTCCTGCGTCAACTAAAAGGAGACTATATGCACTGACACACAAATGACAAGGAAATAAAAGTTGAATTTATAGTCACTTTGAATATGAAGATGACAAACTAGCAAACTAAGTGAACTTAAAAAACAATAATATAATTGAAAAGTGAAAACAGTATGTAGATACAGAACAGCGAAAAGCAACCACAATAACAAAACAACTGGTCACTGAAAAACTAAAAAAAAGATGTGGTAATGACAATCAAGACTTTCAGAAAAATTCATAGTTTTTGAAAGTGAATAATACTTTGATGAGTTGAGTCCAGACCTTATTCTTCCTTTTAAAATCAAGAAACTCATATACAGCCATCATTTTTTCAGCTTCAGTACACTGTTCCATGACCTGTAAATGCCAAAGCAGAGAGAAGAGAAACATAAGGAAATATACATAATACTCATGAATCCCATGATAGTTTCAAAATTCTAACTAAAGTGAATTGGATGTATTGCAATTTTTGTGATCATGCTAGACAGTGCAGCTAATCTAATCAGTCAACAAAGGCGGCAGATAATTTATGTTGCAGAAATATACATAGCCACTAAGGAACTAGAGAATGGCATAACCATAAATGACGTACGAATCTGAATTCCAGCATATACATATATGCTAGAAAGTGGCATGCAATGTTGTAATGATCCTCCTGTCATACCAAGGAAAAAGTAAAACAGAAGATTACCTTAGTGACTGTTTTCTTCATTATTGCCTTATATCCCTCTCTATCAATCTTTCTAGTTTTGTACAGAGGCATAAGTAGCGATGCCACATAATCCAGAACACCTTGTTTTATACAGTCAACTCCTCGTGATCTACCTTCTGATGCTGGTTTGCTTTCTGCAACTTGTGAGACAGAACTTCCACCACTTTGCCTCTGGTGCTTTACTGTGTGTAACATGAATACTTCATTTGAATCTTCCTCATCAGGTATATGTATTTGATTATAAAATTCAGCACCTGCATCCATTGCTTGTGACTGCCATCTCTCAATGGCAAGAGAATCCTTGACACAGCCACTGCCAGTCACATCAGTATCAATCCATGCCCTTGTCAATCTACTATCAATAGCTGCACTTTCTCCAGAGTGTTCTCTCAGATTCAAAGGACATGTCATCTCATTTGAATAACTCCGTTTATCACCAGACATTCTTGATCCATCTAGATTGGCACAGGTGGCAGTAAAATCAACAGACCAGTTCCTAACCTTGCAGTTTCTTGAATCTATTTCAGATATACAGTCTTGTCTTCCAAAATTACCACCAGATAATCTTCTTCTTAGATCAGATTCATCCATCTGCTGGTACTGCTCACGTCTTGCAAATTTATGAAATGATGGTATCTTTGGAAGTTCATGAGATGCAGTCACCTCTGCTTCTGAAGATGCATATGCCTAGAGATGACAAACAAATATCTCATGTCAATCCAACTGTGATGGAAAACCAATCAGAAATGGAACATCTCAATTCCTTAAAAGCAATTCTACCTTATAAGAAATAAGGAAAAACAATAAAAGCAACACAAGCATCAGAAAAAACAAGAGAGCAGGATCAAAACAGTATCTTTTTCACAGACCTCTGCTAATGCAATGGCAGCAGCACGTGCAGCTTCAGCAGCAGCATAGGCAGCAGCTTCCTCTCCGGACATATCCGTGTTATGATCCACCTCAGATTCCAGACCCTGAGTCGTCCTTTGGGAACGTACTGAGCTTGCTTCGGATTTTGTATCCGTTAAGGCTTCCAATTTGGTTGTCCTGCTGTCAGATTTCTTATTATTTGTTCTGGACGGCGAATGGCTTCCAGCAGATTTAGGAATCTGTGTAGTTCCTTTAAAATCTGAAATTTCACTACTCATGCGTGAAGGTATCTTTGCTGGTTGCAAATCCTTCGCTTTGATCTTAGTTGATTGTGATACCGGCACGTGCTTCAACAACTTCAGTCCACCATTAGAAGCCTTTTCCTTGCGCAGTACTTCTATCCACATGCTAACAAGCTGACTAGCAATAGCACGGATGTCTCGACTGGTATGCATGCAGACTTTCTCCTTTACAGTCCTACCTATCCCTACAAGAGGGATAAAAAGCATAAGAAGACAAGTACAAAGAGGCAACAAATATAAAATGGAAAGACAAGCATCTGATTGCTTGAGCTGGAATGCCATATAGAGTATCACAGCAGTATATGTATTAGCTTTCATCGTGGGAAGCATAGTAACCCATTTCACTACAATTTAATAATATGAAGATAAAATAGAAAAACATTGTAAAATCCATTTGTTATCAAGTGTAAGCAGAACTTTGCTTATAAAAGAGATATGGAACTCAAAACCATGGTTCGAAGGAGATCCTTATCCAGATTCAAACCCAATCCCAATAAATTGACTAGAATCGAGTGGGATCGGCCAATCAGAGCCGAACCCAATCCGGATTTATTCCTCTCTCTCTCTCTCTCTCTCTCTCTCTCTCACGTGCCCGCGATCATAGCTATTGCTTCTTCGACATAGAAATACAGCTCTAGCAGATTCCACCGACGCAAATCCAACTTCGGCGAGCTTGACTATGTGATTTTTTATTTTATTTATTTCTCTCTCTTCTTTTATTTCTTCACTGCAGTTTTTTTCCTCTCCTTCACTGGGGCAATTTTTTTTCTTTTTTTTTCTTTTCATTTCTTTCACCCTCTCTCTCTCCTTTGTTGTACCAATTTTGAGTAAGTTAGCTTTTTTTTTTAGCTTTAAGGTTTCATATGTAAGTAATAATTTTTTAAAAATTCTCATTATCTTAAGAAAAATTAAAAATTTCTGCATTTTTATAAATAATATTTAAAATTTTATGTAATTAAAAATAGTACGATCCAATCCAAAGCCGATATGACCAATATGTACGTTTTTAAGGGAGATTAATCCCGATCACGATTTTCCAAACCTTGCTTAAAAGTGCAAATTTAAGAAAGCTGATTTTCATTCCTTACCCTAGTCATCCTAGAACACTAAGATCGTTAAGCAGAAGTCTAGATAGCACATGAACATGATCATGTTGTGGTGAAAGGTTGGTGCTTAGAAATGGTCAACAAATTTCAACTTTAAAGATTAAACACTAGAAGCCAAAGTAGAAGATGGCAAATTTTCTAACATATAAGAATATTAACAAAGTCAACAGACATTAAGATTCCTTGGTTACAAAAGACTAGGCATGAAATTAAAGTTTTCGTTGAGCAAGAGGCATTCAATTTTAGGGATACCCCGAGAGAAAAAAAGAAGGAAGAACAACAACAACAAATCTATGTTATTATACTTGCATAATTACATGGTTTTTCCTTCATTTATCTTGTACATAGGTCTGAATCACTAGCTATTACACATTCATTGAGCAAGCAGTTATTGCAGAAAAGCTACCATCCCAAACTATGGATAAGATGTTACTTATACCATGCTCCACCACATCCTTTTGAATCCAAAGCTCAGTGATACCATTAATAAGATACAAAGTTGAAATGAACATCAAATTAAGAAGAGAATGCATATATGATCTTAGCATCATGCAAATGCAGTGTTTCTCTAGAAAAACTTCTATCTAGATTCAGATAGAAATTAAATACCAGATAAACGAACAGCGAGCAGATCTGTTGATACAAGCACAAGCAAGCGGACACAATGGCGCAAGAGCTGGGTAGCATTTTTCCCCAACGAATCCTGTGGAGAATATTAGAATGCAATATTAGCAGTTCCAATTTCTGAAAATATGGACAACCTTCATCTTATACTAATATCACATTCACACTGCAGAAAACTTACGAGTATCCAAGAATTAAGCATGCTAAGTCCTTCTCTGGTTCCAGCAAAGGATTTCAAGACTTCAACAGGAAGGCGCAGTAACTCCTTAGCCAAATGTAGTCGTCCAGATGTAGTCTTTGCACTAGAGAAGATTTCCTGCAACAAGGTTTCTCTGCTGACCAACATATGCATTGCATCTGAGGAGCTTTTGCAAAGAGCACTGGAAAGCTTATAAACTTCCAGTCTCTTTGATATATCTCTGACTTCATTTTTCTCACTATCTGACCGTCTTTGAACAGCTTCTATAGCCTCAACCTCTGCTACATAATCTTTACCAGTACATAGTACATCAATGATACGAACAGCTTCTCGAAGTCCACTGAGCATTGCACCACCAACAGTATCAGGGTGCTCCTTGCAGGTTGCTTCACCAGCAAAAAATAAACAGTTGGCAACAGGCCTTCCCAAAATATCATAGTCTTCCCCAGATGCTCCTACAGCAACAAAAGAATAAGCACCTCTGCTGAAAGGATCAGCGCCCCAATTCGTCACAACAGATGCAACTGGATCTGGTACAGAATCTTTGCCGAAAAGTTTGCGAAGAATCATCAGGGCGTGATTTACATGATCAGCAGAGCTGATATTTTGTCCATCAATAGCTGCCTTCCCAACTACCAGTGCTATAAGAACAGGCGCCCCAACTGTTTTTCTAACATTCCAAAACATAAAACATTGACCCCTGGAGCCTGTTTCCTCTGCAGTTGCACCAAAATAGTCAACAGTATCATCCCAAAATACTTTAGGGAACTCCAAGACTACCTTATTCAGAACACCAAAGCCAAGCCTGCTAATGGATGACTGTTTCCAGTCTGGTAAGGCAGGAGAAAACTTAATGGTCTCTGCTTTTAGACATCCAAGTGGGACAGTGATCAAGACTGCATCTCCCATGAACTCCCTACCATTCGAAGTGCATACTTTAACTTTGTTTCGATCATGAACAATATCACCCGATTCTGTAGTTTCATAAGTTATTTGAGTAACAATATGCTTCAAGTGAATATCGAGTCCTTTCCCTAAGCTTTCTACAACAGTGCTGTAACCTCCTTTGATCATGCAATGAGCTCCTCCAAATCCTCCGTATACATCATCCTGGTTCCAATATGGAAGAGAGACCTCCTTAAGCATCGCAGCACAACCATACTCTAAATGTGCAAAGTGCCAATTCATTACTCTCCTCTCAAAAGGACTCAGCACATCAATTTTGTCATTTTCTGCACCACTGATCATTCCACTATCTGCTGGAGCACACATTGAACTACCAAGAATTCCAGAATCTCGTATCGTTTTAAATTGATCACATTCTGCAACAGGTGATGATGACCGAGCAGTATGGCGCTTCCTAAGATCATATTCTAATCCATCTTCAAGTGACAATCCCATCACACCATCACCATTTTGAGCAACAAGCAGTACCATGTCATCAAGAAGACTGTTGTACTCAGCTTCCAGAGCTTCATCAAGATCAGCAGGAACCTTATGACCTGTTACAATATCATAGAGAGGGCAATCACTGTTCAATACAGTCAACTCAAGGCCAAGCTGATTACAGATTAGAGAGGAGGGATCAGGCCTTCTTTCAGTTGCTACATCGGCCTCAACACCAGTAATGATACTAGCACCAAGATCCACAGGAACTGAAAGGGATGTGCAATCTGTACAAACACGACCCCCTATCCTATCCCGAGCCTCGAGAACAGTGACAGAAAAACCTTGGCGCAGTAAATGACGACCAGCAGTTAAGCCAGCAGGACCAGCTCCCACAATTATTATTCTCCTGCAAGTTTTTGAGTCAGATTCTGCTATAGCACTAACTTTTCTATTGTATGCAGAAGGTTCTCTTTCAGTTGCTACCGGCTGATCCACATTAAAAGAGTCCTCTATCTTATCTGGCTCATCATCAGTGATCTTCAGTGTTGAATTACTAATGTGAGCACCATGAGAAAGCATAGTTTCTTGTCCTTGCACAACATTGCCCAGAATGTTTTGGTCGTCTGGGTAAGCAGAAAAACTCTTTCGGCAGCATTCACTCTTAGCATCATCAGTGCTGAATGGTGCAGGCCCACATCTTGCTACTGTAGACTGTACGTCAATTCTCATGTCACCAAAAGCATATTCCTTGGAGATTACTTGAGAGGACAATTCCAAGCCAGTACCAGTGACAGGGAGATTCTTCCTTACAATAGATTCTTCCTCAAGGGAAAAGTTGGTCTTTTGCACATTGAAGGATGTACTGTTCTCGACATTAGTGGCATTTCCATGAAGCTTAACCTCACCTGAAACAGAGGCTTCTTCATTTTTTACACTATCTGCCTTCACAACACAACATTCCTTGAGTTCGAATTCTTTTGAAACTTCAAAATGTAGAGCACCGTCAATTTTAGCTATCCCCTTCTCTGATGCAATCCCTGCATTTATATAACCCTACGAAAATTTGAAAGAAATTTAAAGTCATTCAGAAGGTGAATTGTTGGTTTATCAATGAGAGAATAAGATGCAAAGAAAAAAAATTGTGATTCTTTTCACGGACATGGAGTGTCAATATACTATAAAAGGAATGTTGATAGTCAATATAAAAAGTAATTTAGCATGAATTTCTTGATCATCAAAAAAATAAAGCATAATATCAAGATCAAGGAAAATCAGAGGGCTGTTTATGGTTTGTTGCTGACACGACAAAGTATCTGAGACTTGATGAAGATTATTTTATGAAGAAAACTTTTAAATGTACAGTAATTTGTGTTCATTCAGTTGCGTTTCCACCTCAACATAAAACCAAAGACTAATATGGACCTGAGAAAACATAAGGACAACACAAAGAAAAACTTACATTTCTGTCTAGGAACAGATATATTTGACGGATAAGGGATTCACGTGGTGATTCATCTTCTAACGGAGCATCAGATATACCACAGTCTGCAATAGGCAATATGCATTTAACATTTTTACTCCAGCGACTGAGGATCAAATTCCTGAGATGAACAAAAGAACCAATCCACATAAATACGACAAACTGGCCTAAATTAAGAAAAACAGAAGCAGATAATTCTAGTAAAACAAAACATGGTTAGGTATGTGGCAGAATGAGCAGAGAAACTGGAGGAAAAGGCATGCATCTAGCTTCCAATGGTGGGAAAAAATAGGAAAGCGTCATACATGCACACACCTTCACATTTACACGGACAAGATGTATACATGCTTCATAGGTAGTAGCACAATTTAATGGCTTAATATTGCAAAATAAATGCATGTGCAGAGTAAGATCTAAGAATCTCTATTATATAAAAGATGTAATAAAAATAACTGGAGCATCTCTAGAGTACTAAAGGTTCTAATTCTTAGAAAGTGAGTTAGTTCAAATTCTCTTCATGCATCCTTTGTACCTATTGGTGAATGATGTCGAACAAATGTGTATGCAGTCCACTCAACATGTGGATACCATCATATAGAAGAAATTTTTTCTATTATCCAACCCAAGGTTAATCGAGAAGAGAAATAGCTTACCAACATATTTTACTAAACATATGTTCATAACTTCAAGAAAAGCATGTACCAGCAACATAGATTATATCCATGCAAGTATTATGAAACTTTTGGTTGTCCGTCCACAGCTTGATCATGAATGTGCATTAGCTTTAGAGTCCACATAATGGCATTAATAGATTGAGAAAAGAAGATAAACATCGAGAATTAAATAAGGGAAAATAATCTTACAAAGAGCGAGGATATAAAAGACTAAATATGATAAGATTAAACTGAAAAGAAGCAAATCAAATGTATTAGATACAAAAGAAAAGGCAAGTCTATAACATATAGCTGACCTGCACTCCAGATACTCCTGAAGTCCACCCTTGTGCTTTATGACATCCTTAAATTTGATCTTTTCAATCGGAGTAACAGCTTGAGCTTTCAAACCAGCTGCTACTGCTGCAGTACCACCATTACTGGCATCCTCCAGAACTAGCGAATGTATGTCAAAATTAGGCTTGTCTTTTAACTTAACAGATCGATCCACATAATCTGCATATGTATTGGTACACACTCCTTGCTCACACATCAGAATCTCCCAGTCAACATCCCCCTCGTATGCCATGTCATCATGCCTACGCCTTTTTGTACTTCTTAGTGTTCGTGGAACTATTGATTGATTGTCTGTGTTGTCGGATTGTACAGAAGCATCAATTTGATTATTTTCATTTGTATACAGCACATTGGTCTGAGAACAAACAGCTCTGTCCTTGATAACCACAGGAGGAGAAGGCTCTTTGAAGGCATCAGTCACTGATTGGTTAACCAATTTGGTACCTCTAACAAATTGATCCAAGGATGCATCAGCAGCTGCTAAGCTTTTCCAGTTAGTAGTGGAAGAAACAGTTGACTCATTAGCTATTTGTTGCGTCATATCACAAATATTAACAGGTGATGATTGAAGAAGTCCATGACAAGCCAATTTCTCTTCCATAGGCAACATTACATGCATCAATTGCGACCTAGCAGACTCAGAAACAATTTTTGTAGATTGATTTACAGCATCATTTGAGTTGTCCTGAAAATCAAGTTTCTCATTGTCATGATCTGACATGGCTAAGCCTTGTGAGAGGCCATCATCTTGCTTTGCAAGCTCATCATCACAATGGAACACGCAATCCACACCATCTTGTGCAGGAGATTTGGACTTCTTGGCAAGAAATTTTGGTAAAGACTTGTCAAAGTTTAGAGGAGGCTGCCGTAACAGTTTGTCGCAATCTGCAACTTCTACTGATGGTTTTTCAAATTCCTGCTTAGAAGGAAAATTTAGACCATTCTTAATCATGATGCTTTTCCTATTTGATTCTTCAGTCCAAGAACCATCCACCCTATCAATGTCCTTCCTTCTCAGCATCTGGAGAGATGGGTTTACTTCACAAAATCCATCAATTGTTTGGCTTATTGAATTGCCAAATGCTGAGGATTCATCTGGTGTCCTGAAAGCTTGTGCAGAAGATGGACCATGAACTAGAACTTGATTTCTGTCGGAAGGTATGCATATTGCTTCCGTACATGGGGCTAAGATAGAGCGTTCAATAATCTCTGCTGAACATGGTCTCAATCCAGATCCATCAAATTTCCATGATGGAACTTTGAAGTGTGTTGTGCTCCCACTGGAGCAATGGTTTGAGACATCTTCTAATTTTTGCCCATCATTTACCTGGTAAGGTAGAATTTCTTCTGAGGATTTATAAGAAGTTTGAGCAGACTTATTTTCCTTTTCGATATTTAAATCCAAGCTACCTACCTCAGTTCCTTCAGGCTTCTCTTTTGTTTCCAAAACAGAACCACAACTGTATGCTTGGATTGATAAAGGTGCTGAGATATCTAAAGAACCTTCAGATGGTCTACAAAAATCACCATCAATTTCTAGATTCTCCATTTCTGGTTTCAGAATAGGATGAGTAAATTCTTGAGAAGAATCAGAAATTGATTCCACTGCAGTTCTACTAGGATAACGGCTCGACCCCTGAATAGAACTTTGATCTTCAACTCTCCCATTCTGGCGAACTGAAGAACTGGTTTTCCTGACAATGGTTGACTGTTCTTCAATTATTTCATCACCATCTTGAGAATTTACCTCCATTGTCCTTTCAGCATAACCATCATAAGGTTTTCTACCCCGCTTTCTGCTGACCATGCCTTTGGACACTCCATCAGAAGGCGAGAAAGAATCAACAACTGACCTAAGGGTGTCTCGAATCACTGGAGGACATAAATCATTTGATACCTTATCAGAACTTTGTTTAATCACATCACTGGTAGTAGTTCTTTCCACCTGCTTCTTAGAAACTTGATGAGATCTACGAACTGAACCGGATTGAGCTCTCTTAACGAGGGCAGAGAGTGATTCTTTGAGACCCAAATCTGGAGAAGAATCAAAACCCTGATGAACCCCTGTGTCCCCCGTTTCCTCATCCTTCTTCCTGGAAGCACGCCGAGGTCTCCCTCTTTTAGGTTTCACCACATGCTCCAAACCCATATCAACACCTGCATCCTCCACTTGCACCGATACACCAACTCTATCCAAAGGCAAAGAATCAGGCCCAAGTCCAGATCCAGCCCCATCAACTTCTTTAGCCCTTTTCGGGCGCTTCAGCTTCTTCTTAATGATAGCCAACGTATCATAGATCTCACCGGATACCTCCTCCTCGTTTTCAGGGTCTTCCTCTGCCCTAACTCCCGAATCCCGCACCTTTCCCTTCCGTGAAGGGTGCGATTTCTTCAGCTTGAACATCGACCAAATCGGCCGCTCGTCGTCATCCGATTTGCCCTCCAATTTCCTCTTTTCCTCCTTCCCAACGTCGTCTCCGCCCATGTTACGTACTTCCTAACCTAGGTTTCAAGGGGGGGCAAACCCTACCGCGCGATTAGCATCAAAGAAACATCAACCCCATGTCCGCTTTCCATCTCTCCTTCGCCGAGACGGCTTCTTTCATTGTCGGGGTAGCAATTCTTGAATGTTTTCGCAATACCCAGAAGGTGAAACCTTCAAATACTCACGCACACGAACATATCGAAATCACTGGGGGAGGAGGGACGAGTTTTGTAAGCAAAGACGTGAGATAGGGATATATAAAGGCAATCCTTTTTGTAGGGGAGAAACAAAACAGACATTGACAGAGAAAAAGGTGGAGTTCTAACCTTGTCGGCGACGAGATAACGGCGGCGAGGGCTTGGGCGCGGTGGTGGGTTGGGGCCGAATAGTGTGCGAGGCGAGAGGCCAAGAGGGAGAAGTGGGTTCCTACTGTGGAGGGGGGAGAGAGATTGAAAAGGAACCGAGTCGTTACGGCTTTCGGCTCCCTTCTTGGTGGGTGGGTTCGCACTCAATATATTGGGGCCATGTTGGTTTAGTGGGCTAGATTTATTTCTCATATTTGGATGATTTATTTGCGAATTTTGTACGACCTTCCTTATTTGGATAAGATGCTTCTCGTATATCATGAGCTGTAAGATATAATCATGTCATAGAACTTTACGAGATGTAAAATTAAAGGTAGGATGATTGGGGCCTTTCACAATTTCATTTCACTTGATTCTTTAGTTTTGCATTTTATTATTATAAAGTTCACTTAATTTACATAAGCTTCAATATACATGCTACAGTCTACTATTACAAATCAAAAAAATTAAAACGTAAAAGCCTCGAAATATTACAAAGCTCGAGTGAAATCAAGGCAATTAGAGGAAGTTAACAAGGATATATTTAATCAAATGAGTTCGGAGGCTAACAATAATAGAGACTAATGGGCTCAAATCAAACTATTGCATGGCGAAGTCAACTTGTACTACAAGAAAATAGGCAAATAGATCATGATGCATACAAGTCTGTTGGGATACTATATATTATTGCAATCAGACTTGCATCAAAGCAGAAGATAGATGCTGACAACAAATAGAGTTGTGCGTCCGCGATCTTATCCGCTCCTGTGCTGAATTCCCAGCGGAATGCAAAACCAAACACCCTAACAAAGCGTTGCAAATTTGACAAAAAGTAAACTAGAAACCTGATTCAGAGAAAGTGACAAATGCTTGCAAATATGCCTTAAGGATCACCTGGTGCTGTTTGAGAATCAACCACAAGTGATTAATGCTCAATTACGACGCATGATCTCAAATACTCTAAAAAGAAACTTCAACGAAATAAACCTAATAGAAGACATTGTAAAACTTGAGTGTGCTCAGAATGTATCTGCAGTTGATCGTGAATGAGAGTCACATTAAAGCCCTGCACAAAAATTGTTCACTAAAATTTGCCCAAGCTAGCAGTGGATACCCCTCAACCCTTTATCCAGATTACAATTGATTGCAGATTGATACTTTTGTCTGCGGAAATATTAAAAGAAGAAACTTCCTTGAAAATATGTGAGATTGCACAGAAGTAAGGTACGAGAAGAAGACATACGTCATCCACGAATTTCAGTTCTACTTAGCAGATTGTCCTGGTCGCAACTATCTATTAATATCCCGAATTTGGAAAGAAGTTGACTCTTCCTGTTCCTTTCAGATAGTGGTAGTAGGAATTTCCTTCTCCGCTATTTGAGTATCATCAAATGGAGAAGTCAAGCATCCAGTTAGCATTTCTTATCAGAACTTGACTTTCTTTCAATGCTTGATCTGCTGAGGACAAAAACACCAGCTATGATAAAAGTGGCACCTGCAAACCACTGGATAAACCAAAACTCACAATTAAAAATCTAGAACATATCAATTCTACAAGAAGGACGATCAGCCATGTTTCCTAGTGGACCTTGTCTATATGGAAATTACACTCAAAGCTGATTAACAAAGCAAAATTACAAACAGACTGCATGACATTCCTTAGCTTTTGACGCTATAAACACATAACCACAATATGGTATGATACTTCAAGTATAAAAGAATAGATTAATCAGAATGCAGAAGTGCATTGCACCTGTTTCCTCTTAAAAATGGCCCATACCACATTGCAATTAAGAGAAGTCAGGAAGAAAGAACAGATACTATTAAGAGCACAGTTATTTAGGTAAATTAGTATCCAGGATTTATAAAAGAAAACATAGAAGTTCATATATTCTCTTTTTTTGTCTTGTTACATGTATAGTTCTTTTAACTTTTAAGGTTTCATGAAGAGAAATAGCTATCGTGCGAACACATTACACATATTTATTATTAAGTTACCTGAGAAGGTAGGGACTCCTCAAAGAGAAAGTATCCTGCTAAACCTGAAGATATGAAATTGGTAGCAAAGTTTGTGACTGTAGCTTGCAGAGAAGATAGAGCTTTAAGACTGTTGACATAGCATCCCCACATTGTTACATTGAAAAATATGACTAGGCCGTATTTTAGAACCTGTAACAGAGAGAAATAGGCGTTGAGAAGTTGATAGAGAAACTTAGTCTGTCTGTCTGTCAGGAACTTCTCACTACATATGAATTCTTTTGGAAGAACAGTTAATGAATGGCTTAACAGAATGCTTACATATAATACATAACAATTAGACATAAAATTGACTTTTCTCAAGCCTATGCAAAGCATAAAACTAGTTATGCTAGTTGCGCCATTTGTTAGTGGCACGACCTTTAAATGCTCCACTGTTGGTCGAGATAAACCGAAGACTGAGCAAACAACTTAAAGTAATTGTGTGAGCAAGCCCACCTGCTCTCTCAAAATCCAGATCAACTCAAGTTGGGATTACTTAGGCGAATTATGCATGCTCACAAGGTAGGGGTTGAGGGAGATCTAAGAAATCAAGAAATCTCTTGATATGGTAGAGGAGGGAGGATGAGGCAGCAACCAAATAAGGAGATAAAAGATTTAGCGATTGCAGAAAAAAAGGTTAAAGCACCTTCGAGAAAGAGGCTTGAGTGGCGAAGAGATAGTAAAGGCTTGAAAACAAATGATATCAAGCTACAAGATTTTGATACAAAAATATAGACCTAATATTTATATGTAGTGCTCGTATCGTTAGTCACAACTTATAATGCTCTCAAGCAGTAGTTCATTATCAAAATAAACTAACTTTGTAACCTTGGTCAACTTTATATCATTTTCCCCCGAAAATTTCAGGGGTTCACCTAATTTTGTTTTTGTGATTTAAAAATCTCATCCAAAAAAATTATAATTGTTATTCATAAGTCCAAGTAACAATAACCAGAACGGCAATTATTATGTCCACCAAATGTTTGACACTGGAACGGACCATGTCTGAGCAAAACTAAGAATCCTAATCTGAAGATAGAAATAAGTCAATAACAACCATGAATTACCTCCTTTACATTCTTATTCGTAATTTATAATATCAATCATCTATCATTTGGCTAGGAATATACTACAACCAGCAATTATTCAAAACTAATTTGGACAAAATTAAAAGAGACCCAACAATTATATGAATCCCCTTCAAAAATTTCAGCAAACAATAAGACAATATCACTCTGATGAAAAATTCTAATTAGGGTACTGAGCGGAAGAGGACAAATCGAATAAAATCGAGTGGATGGGAGGGAACAAAGTGGAATTCCGAAGATGGCAGACCTGAGAAGCGAAGAACTTCGCAGAGATGGCCGCTAAAGCGGCGTTGAGGCCAGCCGCGAGAGCCCAGGTGTAGCCGCGGTGGTGATCTACTCCCATTAACATTGTTAGGGGACGAAGACGACGGCCCAGTTAAAATGTTTTGGGGATATTAAAGCGATGGAAGCACAGACGATGTGGGCCTGGCCACGCCTAAAAAGAAATAGTTTCCGCTTGGTTTAATCCTGGCTCCAACTCAACTAGACTGAAGAGCTCGTACTTAAAGCCCAATAATTTATAGATTTTTTTTTTTTTTTTGCATGTATACTCCTCCAAAATTCTTTATTTATGAATATACCCCTCTAAAGTTGATACACTTGATTTTCAAGTGAATACTCCTTAGAATCTTTATTTTTGCGTAGATATATATGAAAGTTAATTACTAATTAATTTTTTGATCCATTTAATTGTAAAATAATAATAATAAGTACTCTTATTCTTTTTAGATATATTGCTCCCAAAATGGGCACCTCGTTATTTCATTTATTAGATGTTTCGTAATTTAATATATAGTTATCAAAAAGTTGTTAAAATTTGGCTCAAATTCAGATTTCAGTATTTTGCATGCTTAATGTGTCAGTGCGTTCGAACAGGCCTTGGGGGGCGTTCGAACGCAGTTCCAAGACAGAGACCGGGTGATGCAGGCGTTCAAATAACCCAGCCGCGTTTCAAATACGAGCCAACCCGAGAGCAGCTGTTTCTGTAAGAATTCAAACGCCTCGAGGGCATTCGAACGCGTTGTAGGGGAGAGCCACCATTGTTTAGAGTGAGATTAGAATTGTAAACTTTTTTTTATTTGAAGATTTACATAATGGATTGAAGATTGCTCCGCCCGTGGATGTAGGCACATTGTTAAACCACGTAAATCTTATCTCCCCTCTTATCTTTTTATGGTTTGCATCGATTTGATATTCATATTTGTGATTGACTTGGGTATTTGAAGTTCTCATATTGATATTAGTTTTGTTAATATTTAATTTACCCCATTGCTATTCCATTTGGATTTGTTTGAGGATGAAGAGATTTTGCTTCCGCTTCCCTTACCCATTTGGTAATTTGCACAACAAAAGTAATCATAAGAGCATCCATGCAAAATTAATAAGTTTTGAAGTGTACACACAAATACAAAAGTTAGAAAAGGTATACAGACCAATAAGGAGTTTTTGAAGAGTATCCCTGCAAAAAGAGAAACTAATATATACAATATATATATATATATTTGAAGCTAGTGACTAGACTCTTTTGATAGTATAAAATTTCCTATATATTTGAAAAAAATAATAGTTTTTTAATAACTTTCTTCCGGCAAAATATCACTAATTAGTTTTTGCATATCAACGTGTAGTGTACGCCTGTACGCCTCTATTCTTCTATTAGATTTGAAAAAGAATACGAAATAAATTTCACTATTTCTTGCTTGGTAGAATATTAACATCTAGTAATATATACGCAGGCTAACAATGCCAAGAGTACTGAGGCAAAAACCAAAGAGTTCATCAAATATTGCAACTCTTTTCTTCTCTGCACAAGATAGCCCCAGTGGTAATACAATCCAAGCATACATCATAGAAGGAGGAGGAGGAGGAGGAGGAGGAGGCCAAAAAAAAGGATAAGAAAAAGTACAACTCCAAGCTGCTGCCATTAACCATTCCTTCGATCTCCTTTAAACTCATTTATCAAAAACACATATACCAATATCACAATCCGTTCCTCCCGTGCTCAATAACCCGCTAAGCTTCCCCATCTCATCTCCGCCGCCACTGTTCAACAGCAACATCGCCATCTCGGACTCATGCTCATGGTCCACAACGTAGTCTCCAACCACGTCATGGGCTTCAAATCTATCTCCGGGGCTCAACTGCGAGGCCACGAACTTGTCTAAGGTTCTCCAATCCGTGACCTTCTCTTCTAGCTGTGGGAGTTGGATGAAGTGGTTCGAGTGCAGTAGGTTGAGGTTGTCGAGCTCACTCTCTTGCTTGCAGAGAAGAGTACTGGCGGCGGTCTTGGGTTGCCTCTGGATGAGCTCTATGGGGTCGACCATGAGGGAGCTCATCCTGGTGGGCTCGTGGTAGGAGAAGTGGGACTCCCAGGCGTCGGCGATGCTCCGCGGCGGCGGGCCGGTGGCTCGTTTCTTGAATGCTCGGCAGACGACCCATCCTTCTTCCTGTTTGAGAGCGGATGTTAGAGTGAAGGAGCCACGTAGTTTTTGCATTTTCAACATAAAACCCTAGAAAAATAAAAAATATTATATATCTGTTGTTCTTTTATTTGGCACTTAATTAGAGCATTTTGACAATGATCTATTTTTTTTATAACTTACACCCTATCATCTGGATATTTAACATTCTTTTATTATGTTTAACGACCATAATACTCCTAAACTCGAAAGAGGGGAATGAAGTTTTTGAGTTAGTGCCTTAGTTTCTTTTCTATTCTGTTATTTGTCAGGGTAAATTTAAGCTAGTGTGGCTTTGAGGTAATAAAAAAATACAAGGATCAAATGATAAATTTCTCTATATATAGTATTCATAAGATGCTGATAATAATAACAGCAAAAGATAAAATGTAAACTGTAAATTCCAAAAGATTAATCAAGGCTACGGATAAACTCTATAAACAAAATGGAAATTAAACATGGGGGCTCGTTTTGTAAACAATTAAAACTAAAGTGTTGGCGTGAATAAGGGCCACGGTACGTATAAGTCAAAAGGCTGTGTTCTAAAAAGTAAAATGGAGCTAAAGCAAATGGCTTTTTTGGCGATGGTGGGATTAGAGCTCTTTATATGTTGCAATGGCTAAAAAGGAAACAGAATTGGATGATAACTTTCTGATCCAATTCTTCCAGCCAGCAATAATTTAGGCCTCTATCTAGCTGACTCCATTCACACATAAACGCACGAAGATGCTTAACTATGAATGCCTGCCTATGTAATAAAGCATTGGATTGATTAAAATTTGAGTTAAAAGAAAACTTTAGCTGAATTAAAGCTAGCAAATAGGTAAGTGTTTGCTGTGATGATCAGGAGCTTGCCTGTGGTGGTCCATTCTCATCGGACTCAAGCCTGTACTCATGCATGATCCAATCAGTCTTCTGTCCATTTGGTGCTCTTCCTTTATAGAACACGAGTGTCTTTCTCATGCCAATGAGCTTGTTCTTATCATGCACCGCCTTGTCTCGCCCCGTCGCCTTCCAGAATCCTGCCATCGTTGCTCGATTCGTCCTCGTCCCCGTCGGATACTTCTTATCCTTGTGGCTGAAAAAATACCACTCACTTTGCTCCTCATATCCAATCCTACAGCAGTCTTCAACCACAAAGGAAAATAGTAAGAAAAGAACAAATATGATGCTAAGTAAATATTAGATCGATCTCTAGTTATCAACGAGCGTTCAAAACCTTGGAGATCCCATGGCTCGATCCTGTAGAGATCTATGTCTCTGATGACATCGAGGTCTATCTTTTGGGAGGCCACCTTCTTCCTAAGGTAATAGCCGACGAGCTCCTCGTCAGTTGGATGGAACCTAAAGCCCGGAGGAACGCAAGATTCCGTGGAGTCCATCACCTGCACCGAAGTCACCAACCTCGTTTCTATATACTCGTATAAAGGAGATAGCAACAGAAGAAGTCGTAGGAAGAGAGCTTTGTTTCAAGTAGTGGTTATGTGGGTTTCAAGGTAGTAGTAATTATAGTACGGAGTACTACTACTCTGAGCAAGAACCAGAGACAGGGTTACAGTCCGTGCTAATGATTTTGTCTCTTTCTAAGTGAGTGGTGGGAATGGTTCATAAGGAGCACGGTGCTCCTATTAGTCCACAAGGAATCATAACCACAATAAAAAAAATGATAGGAAAGACAAAGGAGAGTGATGCATGGAGGAAATGGCACTGCACATGTATATATATGCATGTATATATCCATTACATGGTAGCAAAAAGTTGGCAGTCATGTATTCATCTTGCTGTAGGTTAACACCAGTGCTTTTTCAGATCATGGGCCACTTGATGCGTCTCGAGATTGGTGTGTGCATGACTCATGCATCAAACAAACTCATTTAATTAACTCACTGCTAATGTTGAAAATTAGAGAAGCCAGCATGATGATGATCAAGATGGCAAAGGAAGACAAAGATCTCTATTCTTTAGCTCATTTTTTTTTTAGAAAGTGGCATCGATATTGTCATGGATGGAGAAGTTAGCCATCCTTGGAGAGAGCTTAGCTTAGAGCGGGATGTTTAAGTGATAAAAGTAATGTAATGACGTCCTTTGGAGCATGGGACAAGTGGATGACGTTGGCTAGGGAGAGACAGCACGCGCTTCTTTCTCAAAGGGAAGAAAAGGTGGGGTTGGGAGCAAAAAGAATAAAAACGAAGAGGAGGCCAAGAAAGCCCCTTTCTTGGATCAGGCCGAGAGACTAAAAAAAGAGAGCAAACTCCTAAGCTTTGCACGGCTTCTGACCTTCTTGTCCCTTTGTCTACTAATTCCATGGCATCTCTCTGGACTTCAACTCCTAAGGTTGTGAAACTACTAACTAACTCCACAAATATTAGAATAAGAAGAAGAAGGAGAAGGAGAAGAAGAAGAAAGTCTAGTGATACGTACGTTGATCAGTAATATTCCTGGATATTGGTCATATATAGATGTAAAATAAAGGTGGCCTGATCATCATATATGCATATAGCAATATAGCTAGAAGGTAGAGCAATTGTTTCGACTCGAGAATGCACAGGTAAGTAGAACTGAATCATAGTGAGTGAGAATAGCTAACAAGTATAGGTGGGAAAGTTTTTCCTAATAGAGTAGTTCAGTACTGATAGATGAAATCATATATCTATAAGAGAAAAGTGATATTAATGTACAACTTGGAAAACAAGAAATTAAAAGGAGAAAAAAGAGCCATCATGGTAGATCCTTCTTATTGGTGGGGAAAGAAAGTTTAATCACTTTTGTAAGATCTTTGTAATTGAATTGATGATCTCAAGGATGTGCGTCATGATAATATATAAGTAGCTTAATATCAACAAAATATTCACCTTCTTTGCATCATAAAATATGCAAATAAATGGGCTTGTGACAATAAACATAATATGCACTAAATGATCTAATATTAGCAATAATTCTAAGAGAAGTGTGTAATATCCAATTATATGAAGAAAAAATAGGTCCCAAAAGCCGGCGAGTAGAAATCAAAACTGGCAAAAAAAGAAGCAAACAATGCTAACATAGTTCAAGTCATGCATAGAAGCGAAAAGAGGAGGAAACCCTAGAAACGTTGTGAGGTGGATAATCCAATTCAATACGAGCGATCTTGATCAAGCCTATATAGTTAAGAGCCTGCACGGTGGGAATAATTTCCTAAATGTTTTCATGTTTGATAGCATAGATAACCTAAGTGCAAACCTTCCTGCAGGCAGGTGGAACCCTAGGCTACCAGAAGAGTTTAAGAAGATTACAGAATCAAATCTTGTCAAACTGATGATTTTAAAAATATATATTTTAACAGATCCAAATATACCCAAAGAAGATAGACCCCCAAAAAAAAAAAAAAACAAACCAATCAAAAATTGTTACATTATATTTATCACTCATGCATCATGTGTAAGTATGGATTCAGCCTAGTCATGACTGAAATAAATATTACTCACCTAAGAAACTTAACAACTATACCAAGTCTCCTCTTCTAGAGGAAGAAGCTAAAGATCATAAGCTGAGCAAAAGAAAGAGACAGAGACCAAGAAGATCTAAGAATCTTTCAGGAGGAGAGGAGCTTGGGGAAGAAGGAGATCTCTGTGTTAGAAGAAGAAAGAGGAGGAATGAGATGGTGGTGGGTATAAAAAAAAGGGAGGACCCTCCCTTTCGATTGCGCGTGGGCTGAAGGAATTAAGAATCCGGGACCCACCCTTCTGCTGACGTCACCTTTTCTTTTTTATTATTTCACCTGGATCTCAACGTTCACTGTTTTACATATACACTTCGTTAACTTTTTTTTATTACTCATCGTACGCCATAAAAATTAAAAAAATATATATCTATATATACTTAAAATCTTTAAGCTAAAAAACTTTCTGAATTAGTAGGTGTACGTGGTTAAAATAATAATCACAGTAATAATTTAGGTGGTCAAAATAAAATTATCTTTTTTTCATCTATACTTCCTCAAATATTATATATATATATACTCTTTTATAATCTATATTTATATGTACAACTTTTAAGTTTTTATCTACAGTCTCTAAATTTTTTTAATATCTACATACGCTATTTAAACTAATATATATCTCTTTAAATTAAGAAAATAAGTAATTATAAGAATCTCTTAATAAAAAAATTAGTTCAATGAAATGTACTTTGGTAAAAAAAAAGTTTATATAATGAGAATGTGAACACAGTGATAGCATAAGCGATATAAGTGAAACTATCTTTTCTTAGTATCAAAAAGTATTACCTAATTTTTTTTAAAAATAGTTTAAAATTGTAATTTTGAAGGTATACAATGATATATTAAAAATATAGAATGGTATACGTGCTAATAAGGATGGTTATATATATAAATATATATATATATATATATATATTATTTTGGGCACTACCTTTTTGAGCTATCTTATCACGCAAGTGTCTTTGTTGTGTACCATCAAATCTATGGCTTAATAATCTTAACATCGATCACTGTTGGGGAAGTTTTTTGGAAACCGTGCAGCTGTCACATAGACCTCTGATATTATATATATATATATGTATATATATATATATATATATATATATATATATATATATATACATATATGTGAGCATGATGGTGGTGTGTTCTTGAGTTCGATCGTTGCAATTTTCTACCGTCTTCGTTGTTGGTTGACACCTTACCTATAATTAATTTTAGGTTGTCACCCTCATTGGATGGTACTCATCTGATGATGGCAACCTTTGTTCTTCGCCGGCAAAATTCGATTATTTTATAACACGGGTAATAATTTTGAGATTAAAGAAGTAATTATCTCCTTGGGTTATATATTTCGTTTTTTCTCATTTTACAAAGTTGCTTTAATATAGTGTTTTTTTAATTTATTACGTAAATATCACTATCCATTAATAAATTTTGCATGATTAAGAAGCACCTTCAACGAATGTCATGATATAAGGAAGAACCCCGACATCATGGTCTCCATTATGTGGTACCAAAGGCCTAAACCTAGTCCCCATTAAATTTACATCTTCTACATTAATGTGATCAAAATGAGGGAATGAGTTGATTTTTTTAATTAAAAAAATATATATTGCATAGTACGTACATCATATATATAATTCCTTGTTTGACGTGATGGGTCTCATCCAATACTAATCAATGGTAGTAATTGATCACCTAACATTTGTTCACTTATTATTGCTTTTCGAAGTACATATTAAGGTAGTACTAACGAAGAATGGCATTCTATAATGCTTGTATAACTTGTATGCATTAAGTTGTGGATAGATATTTTGAACCGTGGAAGAGCTAAAAATACTTATAACCTAAGGGGGTAGAGCTCTCAAACCTTATGGGGACTACTAATGAAGGGACCCACCAATTCCTCCATTGCTTGGAGTTGTTATCATTCTCCTGGACGAGTGACCACATCTCACTTCCCATTGCCAACACAAAACAATTCCTCATTTTTCTCGAGTAGTAATTTGTTCTCTTCTTTATCTAAATTCCAAACTACTGATTAAAAACTTAAAATGAACTCTAATTAAATTTAGAAAAGTTAATTAAAAGTACATTATATTTTATATTTATTAGCACACACTATATTATGTATTTATTATTATTCATGCTTTATCATGTGGATGTGGATGCTTATCATCATAACCACTCTTACATTTGGGTTTTAATATCTTAAAAATCACTCTTTATTAATTTTAATTATAAATGAGCCGAGTCTAAGCCTAAAGTTTAGCCTATTTTTAAGCTAAACTCAACCGAGCCCAATCCTAAAACTACATTATTTTTAAGTCCAACCTATTTTTAATTAAAGATCTAATAATTATGGATACACTTATATATATTTTATATAATAATAAAATCAAGTTGAGCCCAAGCGAATTGGTTCCGACATAGACTCAATTCAAAATTTAATTTAAGTCCACATATTTATTTAGACTCTACTCAGTCCAAACCGAGATCGAGCAGCTCGTTTATATTACTAATAGATAGGAATTTTTTTTATTTTGTTACTTTTTATATATAAAAAATGTAAAATAAAATTCTAAAATATCCTTTATTCGATTTTAAATTTTGGTTACTGTAAGTTCTATTTAACCTTAAAGAACTTATATTAAATCATACTAAGATTATTTTACATATATATTTAATTTAAACTTATCTATACGATAACAGTTCACAACAAAAATTAACACCATAAATTTTTTTAGATATTAAAAATAAGATATAGAACTCGTTTTTTAACATTTGATGACATTTAAAAGCACTTTTACCATTAAAAGAAAAATATCCGTGAAAAGGCGATGAGAAATTATGCTTCCGGTTGACTATCTTAGAATAGTGGGTGAGTCAATTTTATCCATCGCTTACTCGAGTTAATTATTCCTCTCATCATCATGCCCATACGAACAAAGCGGAGGAGGTAACCTTACCGGTTTAGGTTTAGGTGAGCCAAAGACAAGTCTGTTGGAGAAGGGATCGGCTGAAGGTGACAAATCTGGAACGCAACGTACGGCATGACGGGGCTCTGAACACGTGTCGCTTTTACGACAGGCGGAGAAAAGAGAGTACTTTACGTACACGACAAACAAGTGCTACAATACTACACGAAAAGAACTGTTCCCCACTACTATAACGATGTCCGGGAGACCAAAAGGAGGCAACCGCTAGCCCACATAGAATCCACGAGAGATCTTCTTCTACACCATGTTAGTAGCCAAATGGGCGACCATGGGTTACTAATCGGCATTAATTAAAACCTCATAAAGGCAAATTATAGTTTACCGAGGAGTTAAATGCGTGCATGAAATCGAAGTACTAGTAAAAGTAAAACCCTAATTAATTCTAAGAAGATTGTTTTGATTTCCTCGCAGTGCACGTTGGTGGGAGGTGGGAGGTGCGAGGTGGGAGGCGTGATCTCCGGGCAAGTGGGGCGGCGTTTGGGCGACGCGGACGGCTCGTCCACGTCGGACGGTGCGGGTGGGCCCGAGCGCTTCCAATCATCATTGGGCTCTACCAAGTGGGCCCCGCCTCCCACCACCTTCCCTCCACCACCTTACGCGCTGTCCCTCTGGGCCGTGGGGCGGTGGTGACCGTATCCCGGCCCACGTTTCCAGAGTCAAAAGGCTTAACATACCTGAGGGCCCTCCCTCCTCTCATAATATCTTCTCTCTTCTCTCTTCTCTCTCTCTCTCTCTCTCTCCTCTATCTACCATAAAATTGGAAAGAGGTAAAAGGCAAGATCAATGAATGGGGTGGCATTGGCAAAGAAAAATGGATGGTTGGAATCACACACTTGTTGCATACTCGTACCCCTTTTGGGTTTTGTTGCATATGTGAGCGTCAAGCTTCTCTCCTCTATGTATGCATGGCTTATGATTGCTGGCTCATTAGTGCGCTAATGATAGGCGATTAAATGAAGCATAAAATTGCACATCCTAGGCTATTTGCTTTTAACACCTCCTTGCGTGACATGACGGTAATAAAATTGGGGAAAAAATAATCAATATAAAATGGGGAAAGTAAAATTTTAAAATTAATAATCGCATACACAATTTTTTTTGTATGTGAAACTTCAAACCCAAGGAAAAACTTACATATCAAATTAATCACTATAACTGTACCAATTATAAAATGGAGCTCGATAATTTATATACAACTCATTATACTCTGTTTTTACTATTGATTTTCAACTTCGGCAACCCTTAAGGCGATGAGTAGAAAACTCTAGAATGTTCTTCAAAATCCGTTCTAAAAGATAAATAAGACCCCCAAAAAATCTAGTATTAGATTTTAAGCCCTTATATAACTCCTAGAATAGTTGAAACTGCTCTTTAAAAGTTTGCAAAATGAAATTTAAAGAATCATATCTTTTGGGTGTATTTGAACCATTTGTGAGCTTAAACCATATTTTCTTTCTAACATTGGTTAGAGTCAAACAATCAAACTTTCGTACATCAAAATTGTCAGCGGTCGGTTCAAATTACTCCTAGAAAACTTGTCTTTCAGTTAAAACTTCACAAAATTCTTCACCTATCTTGTGCATATACTCTGTATAAATAACCGGGGCACTTAGAACATCAAAAGAAAATTGTCTGGAGACATCTTGCCGATTACATTAAAAAACCTTACAAAAATAATAAAAACTTGTAGATATAAAATGTAACTAGAGCAGTGCCCTTGGCAAGTGATCTTTATCTGACGCTAATGCGATGCAACTGTGGCTGGGATATTTGGAATCATGAGTACAGGTGGAGTCAGGAAGGAGGAGGAGAGGTGGAGTACTGGAGTGTAAGAAGTAACTTTCGCTCACGGTGTGTGGAACGAGAGCAGGAGAAAGGCGGGGTAAAAGATGGCTAGTGGGAAGCTAGAATTGTATGCGTGTGATGTCCACTTCGCTTGGGGATAACTCGATTGCAGAAGAACTCGACAGAGCCGCCATGATGGGAAGCGAGACGGTGATCTCCAACTGTGCTTCCCTGTCTGACACCAATGGCTTTCTTGCTCTGTTCTTGGTGAGGGGGGCCAGCCAGTGTTTGGATCATGGCATGTTGGAATCCAAGATTTCACACTGTCAACCTGCAATAGTCTCCATGATGGAAGTTTTGCTCTCATTTGTCGAATGTAAACGTATTGGAGTTCATGGGAATGTAATTATTCAGCTGGATCGATGGCAGCGCGCGGCTATAAAATGAAGCTAGCTATGATATGTTTAAAAAGGAACGATCTTCAGAATAACTAGAATGAATTGGATATAGCTGATTGAAGATAATATCAGAGTAAAATCACAATAAGATTTAAAATAAAATTATTTAGTAGTTCTCCAGGTCATATGTATAGTGGCTTACAGACAGTTAAATGAATGGGGGGGGGGGGGGAATAGTGTAACGGCATTTCCTTAGAGTTTGATTGTCACTTCAATCTTCCCTGGCAACACTTTCATCTTTATAAACAGTTTGAAGTTCATACTTTTCTCTTAGCAGTTCGATCTTCTTATCCAATTTAACCATTTCTTAATAGAAGCGATGCCTGTGAAAGGAGACTAACTGAAATCTTAGCCTATTGTAGTCATCTTGCATTGCCACCTTGTTTACCGGAGGTCCAATATATTTTTGCAATCTTTACGAGCCTAGTTGCCAGTTTTCCTACATTTGCCTTGCTATTTATTTACTTGCCAATAAAAGAGCAGATACGAACATATGAGTTGAAATATATCTCTATTCTCGTCATGGAAGATGAGATTCCAGAATACATTCCATTGTTTTAGGACAAAAAGGAGACTAACAGCATGTACATCCCACAAGAAGATTACCACATCCTAATCCTATTCTATACAATCCTAAGCCTTCCTGGCCTTCTTGGCCGCAGGGGACTTGATCGATTTGGGTTGCTTAGGCTTCGCAGGTGACTGTGCCTTCCTCATCTTCCTAACTGCCGCTGCCTTCTTCGGCGACTTAACAGAGGCCACGCTTTTCTTCTTCTGCACGCGCTTGGTAGCACCGGAGGATGCCTCCTTGGGCTTCGTCTTCTTCTCCTTCGCCACGGCCTTGTCCTTCGCAGGCTTTGAATCTTTCTTCCCTGCTTCGGATAACTTGAACGAGGCCTTCACCTTCACAAGCTTCCCCTTTGCAGCAAAATTCTTCAATTGGATGGCGAGCATCTTCCGGAAATTTGCGGGGAGAACCCCACTGTGCTTCTCCTCCATGTACTTGGCGATAGCATGAGGGCTTGATCCGGTCTTCTCGTGCAGAGCCAAGATGGCTTCCTTAATCATCTACGCAACAAATAAAGAAACAATAAGAAAGAAATTTTTTTTTTTAAAATTTTTCTCTTCTGTTGACCTCTTAATGATCTATATACCTGGAAATAGGGAGGATGTGAAGGCGCAGAAGGCTTCGAATCTTCGTTCTTCTTCTCCTTGGGAGGCTTCGAAACCTTCGGCTTCTTCTCCTTCGCTTCAACACCAGGCATCGCGAGAGAAATCAAAGAGGATCGGGACAAAAACGGAAGAAAAGATTAGGAAATCGAACGGAGGCGATGAGAATTTGGGGGAGTTTAGGGGAGGTACTTATAGCAAGCCGGTGCGGAGGCGAGGGGTGAAGTGAGAAACGAACTCTGATTGGCTGAGAGTAGAAGCACACGGATCGAGGCGTGCTCGGAAGTCATCTGAACCGTTGAAATGAGAATTCCATCTTATGGGGAAACAACTCAAGAAGGGGAAAACGGTTGGATGGAGTCCGAAAACCGCGTACTGCCTTTGTTTTCGATATTTGAATCTGGTGGAGTGAGGAGAGCGCAGTACTCGGTTTTTCTTTTTGATAAAGATCGGAAGTGGATATGACTGCTGACGAGGAAATCAATTTTGGTAAAGGGCGTAGCATCATCTGATTTGAATTTTTAATTTTGAACATAGTAATAGTAGTTTTTATGCGTCTCTCTCATATAAATTATATATATATATATATATATATTTTTTTTTTTTTTTTGCAAATAGCTGGAAGGATCATATATATCTTAAACTGACTTTAGAAATATTTTTTATTAAAATAATATTAAATAAAAGGATTGATTTTTGTGTTCTATCGATACATTTATTTTCTATATTTTGGAAACATAAACATTTTTTTAGACTTTTGCAATAATTTTAATCTACGGAAAAAAAAAATCCAATCTCGCGGGGTTTAATTAAATACTTGCTAGTGTACATAGTAGATCGTGCATTATCACTAATTTTGAGAGAGGAGAGGTTCATGTTTTTCCTTGGATTTCAAAGTTGTAGTCTAGGATATATTTCTTAGTTTTCGATTCTCAAAATATTTATTATTATTATTATTTTCATCGTTCCTCTCAACGACACTGTCATTTTTTTATAACTCATATAAGCCATATTGACAGTTGCAAAATCCTCCATAAAACTACAAAGATGTTGTTTATTTAATTGTTATAGTATATATTATTATCGCTAAGAATTATTTGATGCATTCTCACAGATTTATAGTACATGTATCTAACATAGTAACCTTGTGAATCCGCTAAATTTTTTATTAAATTTAACTAAATTATGTTAAAATAATTAAAATGTTCTTATTATTTTTCTTAAAGAATATGTGCATATTTTGATATAACACAATAAAATTATTAAAATAACTATGGTACTCAGTTAAATTTAATAAAAAAACTAACTATTTCACTTAGTCACTAAGTAAAAAAACTAGTAAGGCTATTAGGTTTAGTTCAAACCAAACTCGTAGCTATCTCTAATCGGTGCATTATTTGGTGTAATTAAAACTCAATATCTACGGAGGAAATTGAATTCATAATTTATGTCATAAACGATAGAAAAATATTTTATATAAATCGCTAAAATTTAAACTATTATAATTATTACTATATTTTTTAAAATATTATTACTGTCGTTAATTAACATGTGAATAACCTTACACTTCTATCCTAGAGATTAGAACGTAAACTTTTTATATTAATAACTTTTTTTCTTTCTTTGTATTATCATATCGTGAATAATTAAATATTTTTTAAATTATTTTAAATAATTTATACAAGAGGGTAACGAAATAACCCATCATAATTATATTTTGACTCCCTCGTTCATATCACTTTTACCCATAAAGAAATTTTTTTTTGGACATATACATTTTCGAATTATCTAAGAGGTCTTTTGATTTCTTATATTTATAAAAGATACATATTTTTCTGGATGTTATATCTAGATAAATAAATGACTTGTTTAGTTTACTGTATATCATAACAATATATTTATTAAATATATATTCAGTTAATTATATTTTATAATAAAATGTTTGGTAAATAAGTAGTTAATTAGAGGAGAATAGAAGAGAGGAGAGGAAAGATAAGTTTGGGTTAATGATGGAAATTAGATGAGATAAGACTATAACAAGGATGCATTGGGATTGAAGCGACAGAAGCAAGATGGGTTTGGATAGTAATAAGAGAATAAAACTGAGTCATTTGAGTCTAGTTAATTTTTTTAAATACTATTCTTTAGATTTAGTTCACCAAATAAAATAATAATTTTTAAATGAGATATTATATCTATTAATGTAGTATCTAAAAAAACTCTCGGCAAAATAGCTTCTAATTGTATCACTAAACCTCTTCCCCTAAAATTTCGGTTAGAAAATATTAAAAATTGGCTAGCTAATTAGATAGACAAAAAAGCCTATTTATTTTCTCAATAATAGTTTAAAGGGTGTATCTATCCATTTTATTTTTTTATAAGAAGGTTAAAGTAGACAAACAAGTAAAAAATCTAACTAACTAAATTTTATATTTAAAAGGGTTTCAGTAGTAATTATAAAAATCCGTAAAAAAAGAAAAGAAAAGATATATTTACGTACCATTCATGTAAGAAGAGACTTTGCTGAGGGGACCCGAATCGCTACACTTTGCAGATCAATCCAATTAATTTTCTAGATCAAGTTTGGGGCCGGACCCATGAGTCGGAGCAACGAAGACGAGACAAGAAAAGGAATAACACCGCGCAATCCAAGAAGAGAAAAAAGAAAGAAAAAGTAAAGAAGAAAATTTCGATAGAATTATATCCGGAAAAAAAAAACTAAGACCAAGGAAGAAGGGGGGATGTACTGATGTAGCGAGGCTTCTCCAAGGTCAGGAATTTAATTTAAATTTTTTTTTAATCTTCTTCTTCTTGGGTTCTATTTCATTTTATCTTGGTTTCTTCTTCTTTTATTGAGGATTTTGATGCTGGAACTGTGGATCCTTTATGCTCTCGTTTATTTGCTAGGCTTTTGTGTGATTTGTAGCACATAGTAAGCGCCAAGCTAGTTCTGATGAGCTCTGAGTGTAGGGAGACTTGGGGTTTATTATTGGGCTGCTGGGTTCATAATTTCTGCTGCATGGATCTATTTTCACTTGTTATGATGTGGTTTCTTCTCACATTATTATGATTGTGGAATGGAGAAATTTGACAAGGGTTTTGAGATTGTTGGGGATTTCCAATAGTGAAGTACATTGCTGAAGTTTGATTTGGAAATGAGTGAGAAGAGCAGTGGTGAGTCTAGATTGTGGTGATTTGGGAGGGAAGTGGACTCTAGCTAAGTTATATCCACTTAATGATTGTGATCTGCACAAACATCTCTTTGAGATTCATCTCTACCGAGGTTGGAGGTCTAATTTGCGGTATATCCATACTAGGGCATGCAATTTTGCTAGAGTTAATAGTAAGATCTTCCCATGAAATTTTAGTGGTCACAGGCGTATAAGATGAATGTCGACCATGGAAAGTGGATTTGTGCAAGGATCAGGTGATTCTCAGTGTACCATTACAATAAATCCATCCATATGAAATAACTAGCATTGCGCACAGCTAAGAGTGGCATTCAAGTATGGACTATGGAAGGAACTCGTAGTGGAAGTCCCCAGCTTGACTGTAGCATCAAAAGTTCACGATCACTTCATCTTTGATTCTATCTACTTCTGCATCTATCAAATTACTTAGGGGCAGAGTTTTGCATGCAAAATTTTTCTTCTTTTTTTTGTTTTTATTTTGCTTCTCGAAGCTACTATAGTAGACGATCAGGTATTATTAAACTTTTTGGAACCAATGTTCTATTCAGATTATATACAATGCCTACAAGGTTTTTGACCTTGTCATTTGCTGACAGTTTTAATTTCTAGCAGAATAATGGCTATTCGGCATTTGCTGAACTGAAGGAATTGTAATTGTATCCATATCATAAGTAATAGAATATCTTAAAAGCCTTTCAAATGTTGGTTAGAACACCATAACACAATCTTAGTTTTTGTGTCTGCTTGTAATTGTCTTATTTTACTACTAGAAGGTTTACATATTGTTATGGAATCCAATATAGTAACGAAGGTTAAAATTAAATTGGACATGGGTATTGTTGTAAATGAATATTGCTATTAAATTAGGATCTTCTGTGAGAACCTTACATGGTCAACGAATAATCTGTGTAACTGTGTCTATTCACCTCTTTGCAGAATTTTAATTTCATTCAGGAAATCTTTTCATAGATGCATGTAACAGCTTCTCTGGCATATTGTCGTTCTTTAAATCCTCTGCACTCTTTTCATTAGAAATGGAAATTATGGATATCACAATATAATCCTTCTGTCATCTTCGGTTTCTTGATATTTATGGGACAGCATCTCTTAAATGTATATAACCATTGCTGCTGTGATAACACATAAGTCATTTCATTTTCATTGATTTTATTATATACTCTGAACAATCAGAACCTCAGAACCTTTTGTTTTAAACCGGACCTAAATGAACACATCAATAAACCAAGTATTCTCGCAAATCTTAAAGATCAACTCTGTTTTGAGAGGACATAAAATAGAAACTTTCCCAAGGCCGTTGTTCCCTATATTAACTTTAACTTCTGTTATCCATGTGTTGCAGATAAGCAGCATACTCCCTAACACGCGATAGCTTTCTGATTTAAATTGATCTTCTGATTTTGCCTCAAATTATTTTGACATAGTATAGTGGATGATGACTCAACATCACCTGAAAGAAAATGTAAAGATCATGGCTCTTTTGGCTGAGCGCGATGACGCTATGCATGAATGCAACATAGCACTTGCTGAGAAGAGAGCTGCAATAGCTGAGCGAGACATGGCAATTCTTCAGCGTGATGCTGCAATTGCTGAGCGTAACAATGCCGTATTGGAGCGCGATAATGCTCTTGCAGCCCTCCACTATGCTCGTGAGAATGGTGTGAATGGCAATTGTATGTCTGAATGCTCTCCAGCTACACGCGGGATGAAACACAGCCACCACCACCACCAACAACATCTTCAGACACAATCACCATTTTCAGACGGACACTACAATGACACAAGGGAGATGCATGTAACTGAGGCATTTCCTAGCTCAACAGATTCAGATGGCATTATGAAGTCCCAGAAGGCTAAACGACGAATCAAAGAGTCTAATGTTCAAGCTTCTCCATCAAAAAAGTCATCAAAGTCATCAAGAAATAGTAGAAAGAAAGGGGGTGAGGATTTGAACAAGCAGGTAACAATCGCAAAATCAGATAGTGACTGGAGGGATGAGGTAGTTGGCGATGATCTTAACAAGCACGCTTCACGGACAAAGTATTATGGTTGGAAAGGGCAGGATCTGGGACTGAACCAGGTCGCGTTTGATGAACTGGCAATGCCAGTGCCTGTCTGCTCCTGCACAGGAAAGTATCGACAGTGCTACAAGTGGGGGAATGGAGGATGGCAGTCCTCCTGCTGCACCACAACCATGTCCATGTATCCGCTGCCGGTGATGCCCAACAAGCGACATGCTCGTATGAATGGGCGC
The DNA here is from genome assembly GCF_019914945.1 of Typha latifolia. NCBI lineage: Eukaryota > Viridiplantae > Streptophyta > Magnoliopsida > Poales > Typhaceae > Typha > Typha latifolia. The sequence continues at coordinate 10,766,098 of NC_133093.1, read as the reverse complement.
AAGATGAGTGGCAGTGCATTTAGGAAGCTACTCAGCCGGCTAGCAGTGGAGGGATATGATCTGTCAATGTCGGTGGACCTCAAAGATCACTGGGCTAAGCATGGTACAAACCGCTATATCACCATCAAGTAGGGCCTGTATGGAGGAAGAGAAGGGGCAGCATAGACATTATAATAATTTCTTTCACGCAGACTATTTTGCATTGTTATAGGAGACGATCCTTCAAAAGGAACATAGTAACTTCTGGTTAGCGTGGAAAGCATCAGCATGTTGCTCCTCTAGGTGATTGAGTATATCTGAATACCCTGGTGGGTAAACTTACAATTTAGTTTAATTCCTTGAAGAAGAGTTGATGGTATGTAGTTATTCTGTCTTCATTATGTGTATCTGATTAGTCGGTTCGCAACTGCATTTTTGAAAGTAGAGATTCAGCAAATTATTGCTTGATGGGCCAAAATCCAGTATATTTGGATAAAGTTTCCAGTATTAATGAGTAGACTACCAGTGTTTCTGATAGGTAGCTAGATCGAAGTAGCAGCGACTCAGGTATTATTGACTATGCTTGCATTAATGGTTCAGGTTTTCATATCTCGTTCTCAACTATGCTTTCATCAAATCTTTATGCTATACTAAGGTAGCAGGTGGTGATGATATTATTAGGCCTCTATTTTTCTTAGACTGCATTTAACTCACATAAAGACGTCGCAGTCGAGACGTCGAGTTTATTCAATGCTTTACTGCAGTTGCAATAATCCCACATCGATTATCCGAGTTGTAGGGAAGGTCCAAAGGGATATAAAATGAAGTGAGTGGGTAACTGTGAACCATACTTACCTGGACGGGGTCGATGGGCGATCAATAAGGCCCATGGCCTACGCCAGCGGCTTCCATTGCACTTGGGAGGAGTGCTGGCTTACCATCTCCCCAAGTGGGAGAGTGGACGTCATAATTTGTGGTAGCGGGGGTACGCGCACGCGCGGCCCCTACCCAATACCAAAATTAAGTATTTCAGAGGTCAGTAACTCAATATCATAGATAATAGGTTGATTCGCGTTTAAAAATATATGGGGGTTTTGATTTTGTCTTGCATTTTGTTTTAAAACTTAATTCGCATTGAATGATCAAGAGAGAGATATTTAGTAATGACTAGGTCTGCAAATTTTGATTTTTTTTAAAAAATATATGTACAAATAGTAATAAATATTTACTAACTAATATATAAAAAGGTTACAAATTACGACCTATACTAATATACATTACAAACTAGGTCTGATGTTCAAAGATTGTGAATTACGTGGTGTTCAATATCTATGTAGTACATAATAGAACTATAAAACTTATGAAAATATAATTATTTAATAACTGTAAATTTTATTATAAAACTGTAAAATTATATTATAAAAATAATCGCAGAGGAAGAAGAGACTTTTTAATTAATATAGAATATTTGTATTTTCATTCAATTGTTCCTTTAGTTGAATGTGAGTGAGAAGACTACTCTTTTATATTGCTATAGAATATCATCATATCTAATCGATTTTATAATACATTTAATGCCGCGAATAAATAACTTATAATTCTCTTGAATATATGAGTTGAAGACAAAATTTAAAGAAAAAAATATAAAAAAATTCTTTTCGAGCAAGGATAATCAAAACCAAGCCTGGCTTAGAAAATGGTAACCAATCGTTAGCTGTGACTTCGATTAATCGGCAGCCGATGATGACAGATAAGAGTCGGCAAAGTCGAGTAGACACGTGTACTTTTGACAACATCCGGGAAGTTTGACGTGATTCGTTTTGGTCCTTACGCGTACTCATCTCCGAACCCCACCCACGTGGCGCTCACCAACGGTGGCGATCCCGTGAATTTTATTCTCCTCTCCTTGCTGTACCCACCGGATGGCGCCAGCTTGTTCTGTTGCAACAGATATTATAAAGACAGGTGGGGGGGGGGGGGGGGGGTTGGGTTAGGAAATACCACAAATACCCCTTTCTGTTGGTGATCGTTACGTCGTTAGTTGGTAGCGAAGGTTTAGCCAGGTAATAGACGGATAGTAATTAATAACCTCTTACTTTTATTGATATTTGCAAATAAACCCATGCATGATGCATCTCGTTTGGAGTTTTTGACTGAATCTTTTTTTTTAACTCCAATTAGGCCAGACTATAAACTTAGTATTTAATAAAATAATTAATTATTTAACATTTTATGTCTATTCTCTGTTTTTAAGTAAAATGTTGAAATTTTTAAAGATCAGTATTTTTTACTTTTAATTTAGAAAATAAAAATATGAGAGAAAACTGATAGCTATAATAAATAGACTTTATTTAACATTAAATTTAGGGTTATAATTATTTGGATAAATAAAGTTTTAAAAGAGAGCTAGGTTGGTCAAAAGTCAAAACCTCTATCGTGTCGGCAAATACTCCGTTGCCGTTAACTACATTGCCGATAATTGGATAATGCACGGGGTATTTGCAAAGAAGACCCTAAACTTTTACGAAAAAGAACATTCATGGACAGCTGTTCCACCACTAACCTAGTCCGAGAAAAACTGACCCAAAATCGCAAACTAACACTTGAAAATTAAAATAATTCGAACATACCATCACTTGATTTATAAACTAAAGACCCATTACATTAGTGACTAGTTGGTAATAATTGGAAATAAATCTAATTCAGGAATCTATATAACTTTCGGTTCCATCTCTTTCCTATTTTAGGTTTCGCCGGGGCCACTGTCGTTGCTTCTCCAACGCCAAAACCCCAATTGTTTCTAGGCTCTAAGCCTTCACGCCTCCGCAATCGGAAATCCGTGAAGCAAGCTCCGATTCTCCTCCGCTTCAAGCTTCTTCGTCGATTTCGATTTAAAAACGATACGATCCCATTGTTTATCTCTGGAATTTTGGTTTGATTTGGATTTTATTCGGGGGATTCTAGGATTTCGTAACTGGATTGTGGTTGATGACCTATCGGGCAGAATCCGTCGATGGTATTGTGGTTTGGAAGGCGGAGATGGGAGTAGAGGAGAGGAATGGGGACTACGTGAGGTTGCCCCAATTAGAGGAGGTGGAGAATGGAGGTTGTGTGGGGTTGAAGTCCCAATCTTCGCAAAGTAAATGGTGTTCTTGGCGGTGGTGGGCGAAGGTGGTTTTTTTGTGCATTTGTGTTTTGGCCGGCGGGGCAGCTTTCGTGTTCCTCGCAGGCCCTGTGATCATAAAAAAGGTGCATCTTTTCCCTTATTTTCTTTTTTAATGTTGGATTAAGCTATGCCATGATCTAACATCTGTGGATATCATTATTATGTTCGTCTGGGTGATGGCTGTAATGAACTCCATGTTGATAAATAGAATCGACGCATCGTATGAGCTAAACTTGTGGTAGTGATTGCTAGTTAACATTCAAGAATAAGAATTACAATGAAGGGGAAAAGGTATTGTAAATAATTACTAAGTGGTTAAGAGGGTGCTGAATATTCAATTAGAAAGCTCAGTACCTCTGTCTAAATGTGAGTATTAACCTCACCATCAATGCTTTTCTATTTGGGAGAAAATGGGTGTGTATAAAGAATGTGTTTGTGATTACTAGCAAAATGTTGTTTTGACTTGAGAAATTTGTAAATTAACCCCTTTCAAAACCTTGCCACTGTAAAACATAGTGATTATATGAAATTGGGAAATAATAGGCATATGGGTAATTAATTAATTACCTAATAGTATATTGTGGTTGTACTTTATTCTTTCAAAATAGTATGCTGCATGAGGTATGATTTAACAATTCATGCAGTTTTTTGTTTATAACATTTTGCTGCCTTTTACCTTTGTTCGCCAATCACCCAACCTATTTAAACCCTTGTAACTTGTTTTAAAATTTTAAATTTCTGTCAACATGGCTATGAGGAACGAAACATGTTCACGACATCTGGATCAACTTACATGCATGCAATTCAGCTATACACTCTAGAACCTATTTTATAAGTGAAACATGTGGTTTCATCACTTCATGACATCAGTAAATCATATGCCTATGCCTAAACCAATTTTCTATTTTAGCGTTCTAATATGTGTGACGTCTTGAATCTTCGCAGGTGGTTATACCAACTCTTGATTGGGAGATGACAACATTTAGCACACCAATTCTTGCACTGATACTGTTTGCCTCTATTGCATTGTTTCCCAGTATATTGGTACCTTCTTCTCCTTGTATGTGGATAGCAGGGATGACATTTGGATATGGATATGGTTTTCTGCTAATTACGGGAGCAATAAGCATTGGCATGTCTTTGCCATTTTTTATTGGTTCTCTCTTCCATAAAAATTTACAAGTTAGCCTCTATTCCCCATAAGCTATTTCTTTTAAGTACGCCTTTCCTTCAAAAGAATGGTCAATTTATTAGTTCTAATCATTTTCTTTGTTTATTGTTGCACAGAGATGGCTGGAAAATTGGCCAAAGAAAGCAGCTATAATCAGACTGGCTGGTGAAGGAGATTGGTTTCACCAATTCAGGGCTGTTGCTTTACTCAGGATTTCTCCATTTCCATATCTTATTTTCAATTATGCATCTGTGGCTACAAATGTTGAATATGGTCCTTATATATGTGGCTCAATGGTTGGAACAGTGCACGAAACATTTATTACGATCTACAGGTTTGGTATTCTCATCATAGCTGATTTTTTTTAAAGATTATATGAGTTCTATTTACGAGAAGATTATCTTTCTCTAATTTATTTCTTGAGACAGTTCAAATTATGAAAGTAATTCTTTTATTTCTTTCCCATGTAGCGAACTAGTCATATGCTTTATTATAGTTGATTTGAGATTATCAAGGTGCAGTTTAGGCATAATCAGTCAATTGTATGTCATATTTTTGATATGGCTTATCTCAATCTGAGCTAGTTTTCTTTTGTATGGGCATAATGAAACTACATTTATGTAGCATGATTTGCTGATTTATGTGACTGTCTAAAATCCTAATGCTCTTGCATAAGATTGAAAAGACAGTTTCTAATATTCATTTCTTTGTCCACTCCTTGCCTAGGATGATATTACAATCTTCATTTTCTCGTTTGCTCCTTGCTGTGAGTAAGAGAATGCTTCTCTTTTAGAGGCTTTTCATCACTAATGAACTTATCTCCATAGAGTTATGCTACATGGTATCTCTTTTAGGCTCCTTACTTGATGGGACTTGAGCATGACTGAGTCATTGATGCATCAACGATATTGGAAGTATCTGAAAAATCTGTGTTTAAGGTAGATTATCTGTAATTCAAGTTTTGGAGTTAGCTACTTTAACTCTTCACTTGGTCATAAACAGTTCAGTTTTGGAGCCCATGTCAGTGAGTCAGATATCCACATATTCTTTTCTTTTCCATTTCCTTTTTTCGTCCCTTAGGAGTTATGCTACTTAGTATCAAGAATATTGCTCATTGATCTTTTTAAGTAACATGAAATCACATAATATTCTGTTAACAATTGCTGGAAAACACCATAAATGTTCTTCCAGCCTTGTTAATGATGATGGACAGGGATGATCAACATTACTGATTGTAAAGGAAGTTGTGATGCTCCTATGTAGTGTACTTAATAGTGCCAAAGTACCAAAAACTTATTTAGGAATAAAAAAAAACTTGTGCATTTGCACTACAAAAACTTTTAAGAACTAAATGGATATTGGTTACGCTCAAGTATATTTTGAAGAAAAAGCATTGAAATTGTGTTCAGCTATCTGAGGAAAAATTTCAGGAGGTTGTTTTAAGCAGTAGCAGAGGCAAACATAAAAGGGATGAGATATATTCACTGGTGTACTAGGTCGTAATGCTTCAATGCCACCTTGACCATGCAGTATCGTCTTACTGGGAATGATCCAACTTAAAAGTGGCAATCTACTCACACTCATCCGATCATCAAAGCCTTCTTTTTATGTCACCTTCCATGCTGCACAGTATTTTAACTTCACTAATAAATTCTTCAATTCAATAAATTAACTTTCATGGTTGTACACCACCCTACCATTTTTCAGTTCTATCAGATTAGGTGCAGGTTGAAGAACAAAGGATCTATGATTGACACTGAATGTGGGTCACTCTGAGTCTCTCTCATTTAAAGAATTAGATAGTCAGAAAGCTGTTTGATATCTGAGCTCATTCTATATGTCAAGAAGTTTGCCATTATCCCATGACTCCATCTTCATGGTTCTTAGAACTTTTTCTTTATTAGTCTTATACCTCCATCAGTTGAGCATCCTGAAGGAGTTTATTCTCAAGCTCAAGCCCCATGTGCTCCTCTCTGCAGAGTCCTGGAGGGTTTATCCCAAATTGTAGAAAAAGATGCTGTTTGATTTGATGCTCTTTGTACTGTTATGGAATGTGACCCCATAATACCTCTGACAGATTACATGGGCCACTAAAACATGTTTATATACTTGGAGCACAGCTAGGAAGCACTCGCACTTTTCGTAAATCTCTGACTGCCAAATTACAAACTTCACTTATGTCCCAGTGACAACTCGATTTATTCGTCCGGTTGCTTTCTAATTTGGATTACGTGCATGCTCTTTTAAATAGTAAGAACGGTATCCTGATTTGCAAGTTGTAACCAAGTTTTGTTTGTTTTGGTTCTTTATCACTTGGGAGAACAGCGGGCGATTGCTTCGTAGCTTGGCCGATGCAACCAGCCAAGGTGGTTTTCTGTCAGTACAGCAGATCATCTACGATGGCATTGGCTTCTTGGTAACTGCAGCTGCCACTGCAGCCATTACTATCTATGCCAAGAAAGCTCTTCATACACTCCAAGTAGAGGATGAGCTCAGTTAGGTGAAAGCATTGGAAGGGCCTGCGTTGCAGACCAGTTACTATATCTTCCTTTTGTTGACAAGTGGCAAATTAATGTGGTGGATAAGGCTGGAATTTGTGTATACTACATTACTACTGGTTAGTTGCAATTGCAAAAGGAAAAAGTAAAGGATAATTATTTTTTTTTTCTTTTTTTTTTCATTTAACTTGAAATTTGAGAGAAAGAGAGTAAAATTATATGTTGTTCTTTGTATTTACCCAATATTACTTCTTTGTAAATGCAATACCCCTTCAGTTGCCAAGTTAGGAACAGTGTGTTTGCTGAATAGATCTTCAATTATTCTTTTGGCAATTAGATTCTCGATCAGATTTCTTTTGTGTACCAAGTAGTGTGAATGTTTTATCCCAATATTATTTAATAATATGCAACAGGACACATCCGCGGTAGTATTATAAGATATGAATGCATGCATCCGAGTAGCCTACTCCAATATACAATGGAATAGATCAAAGAAAAGCATAAATACAGCTGTACACCACACCGACCTTATGAACTGTTTATAAACTATGACGTGGCAGCATCTTGGTAGTTGGGTGAGAAGTAGATAAAGAAGTTCCAACGGCTTATATGCTGCCATGTCGAGCAATTTGTAGAAAGGGAAATGCTTCGTATAGTGGCCTTATAAATACACAGTGGCAATTATAACGGGATTTTTACACTAATTCGTTAAAATATTAATATTGTCACTATTTTTTTTTTTGACTCTTTAAGAAATAACATTATAGTTAAATTTTAATATAATATTTTTAATATATAATTATTAAAGTTAATAAATATATGTAATAACTAAAAATACCCTTTCTTTTAGGTTTAGAGTGTAAACTATTTATCAATAAATTTTTTTTCTCACATAAAATAAGATTTATTTCATCGTACTATAGTATTAGGTGTAATATTGGATAGTATTTGGACTAATTTTAATAATTTATATAAAGGTAAAATAGTCTTTTTCATCTTAAGTTGTATTTTAACTAATATTTTTAAAAGAGCTTAATAGTTTAAAAGTTTCCGACGACAATTAAGTAAAAATCCTAATATTTAATTGAGTACTTAGTTAATAATAATGATCTTTTTATTATACTTTTACTCTATTAATTAAACAACAAAAGACCATTGGCACTAATCAGAAAGGGAAATTTTATACAATGTAATATTTAATCGTCATAAATTAAGAGTCATTTATGTGAAAAGTCCTTTTATTTTTTACTCTACTCGGTTTTCCAAAGGCTCAATCTTAATATTATAATAACTTAAAGAGTTTTTCTTTAAATGCAAATGCCCTCATAAATTAATGCAAAGTAAAATAGAAGGCTTTTATTTGCGCTATTACTCTTTGGGCAAACTGTAGGATGATGACCAAAGGGCAATTTATGGGGAAAAACTAAGCCTGCAATGGTAACTTTTTTTCCTCGCAAATTACAATCCCAAGCATAATAGATGGATAAGTTCTAGAACTAGTACAGAGATATTGAGCGTTATTGTACAGCAGCTCGATTCATTATGAGCTTTTAACCAAATTAGTCCTACCAAATATTTATTTTATATATTTATATTTAAAATTTAAATACGAAATTATGTATTTTTAAAAATAACTGACCCAGCCAGTGACTTTAAAATATAAGTTATTAATTAGATCAATAATTTATATACTTTTTTTTAAATATGAGAAATTTTTTAAAAATTGATGACTGAATCGACGATTTTTAAATACACATAATTTTATATTATAAATTTAAGATAAATTAAACATATTAAAAAAAGAAGTAAAGTTAAATAGTTTAAAACTCTAATTTTTCTTCGTCAGTCTTCTTATGTTCATGGATTTGTAGTACGTTTGAGTGTCAACTAGTCCAGGCGAATTTCGAAAACCATCAATAGCAAAGCGAGCTGCACTTGATTTCCCTTTGTCGGCAAGTCTTGTCCGTATATTACTAGTGCATCGATGGGGTCAACTGTTTTAGCTTTAGATGTATCAACTTTGGCATCTCTTTTCACGACACGTCCCTCTCCTGCAACCCCTGCGATCATTTTGTATTATGGATATATATATATATATATATATATATATATATGTACTATATCATTCTTTAGTATAACCGAGTAGTAACAGTGATGAATTCCTTTATAAAGAACATGGGATAAACGAATGAAACATGAACCAATTTTCCACGTAGTCTAGGTACTCTTCACTATCACCATCTTTGTCATCTTCCATCATAATCTTTTGACCTGTCTCATGGCATCTTTTAACCATAAAACTACTCGTAAACATATCCAAACTGCCTACAATATAGAAGAAAACTCGTATATTGCTGCAATATGCTGTTATTCATTGTTCTTTTAACTCAGCTGAAGACATTAATGGAATGCAGAAAAGAGCAATGCTTCTGAATACTCTGCTACGAAAACAGAAGAACAACCACTTGGTTGATTTCTCTTGTAGATCTTGCCATGAAAACAAAAGGATTTGCTAGGAAGTTCCAGTAACCAAATGCAAGAAGGGGTGTAAATGGATCAATAGAGCCAAAACTATAACTATAAAGCAATGCATGGCATCATAGGATCAGGACACTCGTCCTTGCCCTTTTGTGCAAACTTTGGCCCACCAGTGGCGTGAACACGAAGTTTTTTTTTTTTGAAAAAAAAAAACCATTTATTTATCCCACCGGGGTGACTTTGGAAGCAGTATGCCAGGCCGAAGCAATGGGCTTCATTGTTAACTGAGGCGAACATTAATTTGTCTTCTTAATCATTCCACTGGAAAGGGGGGCCATCATGCCTTTTTTTCCTTTCCTCTGGCCTCTGGGTTTAGAAATACTAATATTTGCACATCAACCCTAGTATTTTCAGATATCGCTTCTAAAAATAAATTAACTTCTAGTCAAGAATATTCTCTCATTTCAAAATCTCGTTTTCAATAAGAGAATATTTTGGAATCATACAGCTCTAAACTTACAACTAGCTAAGAGCTATTCACCGTTGTTTCCTTCCCTTAATCATATACTCTATAATTAATTGGCGACAAAGCCGACCCGTCCTCGCTATTGGGCCGTGTAAGCTACGAGTTCTCTTGCTGCTTATCAAGTATCAATCAATCTATCCTTTGCTCTTTGGACCGAACAGCAAAACAGCATAAAACGCATCTCTTCTTCCTCGTTTTTTTCCCCCTCCTTTTGCTCCAAAAACCAACGTAGCCTTTTCCACGCATTCAATGATCCATCATCTCTTTTCATCTCCTTTCTTTCCGATCCATTTGCTTTCCCTTTAAATAGACCAACTGATTAAACCCACCTCCGTTTTCTTTTCTTTTTTTGCAAAATGGTCCCTCTCTTCTTTGATGGCGGTTGGTGTGAACATTGAATGCCTGATACCATCTCCAGCAACAACTAAGAAGAAGAGAGTCTTCATCACTACCATTCAATTCTCCTGCACCATTTAATTGAGGAAGATCTCTCTCTCTCTCTCTCTCTCTCTCTCTCTCTCTCTCTGTAATTTATCAGGAGGGAGAGGAATAAATGTGGAACAGTAAAGAGAAAGCCAAGGCTTGGCCATGTGATTTATATATTTAATAATTAATCAACCACCTTAGTCCTTTCTTCCCACCACCATTTAATACCACTCCGCCAAAAGCATTCACCTACTCTTGTATGCTTACTGCTACTAATACTACTACTAAATACGCCTTACAGCGGGGATGTTTACGGCGGTGACCGCACACCAACCCGTCGCCGCGGTAGCTGGTTGCCGTAACCACCGGGTAAGATGACGCTCCTCCTCCTCCGCCGTTGTCTCTTCCGTTTGCTCTTCCTCGCCTTGTTGACGGCGTGGCGGCTGTCTACGGCGGAGGCGGCGACGGCGGCGGAGAGAGAGGTTCTGCTGGAGTTCAAGGGTAACGTCACCTCGGACCCCGGCGGGGCCCTCGCAACGTGGACAGCAGCAGCCGGAAGCGACCCCTGCCGAGACTTCGTTGGCGTCACGTGCAACCCCGCCGGCGGCGTCGAGAAGGTACTGATCCACGGCGCGGACCTCGCTGGAACCCTAGCTGCCTCCCTCTCCCGCCTCCCGTCCCTCCAGATCCTCTCCCTATTCGGCAACCGCTTCTCCGGCGGAATACCGCCGGAGTTCGCAGCCCTCTCCGGAACCCTACACAAGCTAAACCTGAGCCGCAACGCCCTCTCCGGCGCAGTCCCGGAGTACCTCGGCGGCTTCCCGGGGCTCCGTCTGCTCGACCTCTCCTATAACGCCTTCTCCGGCGAGATTTCGCCGGAGCTCTTCAAGAACTGCGTCAAGACCCGGTTCGTGTCGCTCGCGCACAACGATCTCTCCGGTCCCGTCCCCGAATCGATCGGAAACTGCTCCAAGCTCGTGGGATTCGACTTTTCCTACAACAACCTCACCGGAGAGTTCCCGTCCCAGATCTGCGAGCCCCCGGACATCAACTACGTCTCACTTAGGAGCAATTCGCTCTTGGGATCCGTCGCCGATAAGGTTTCGACGTGCAGAAGCTTGGATCTTTTCGACATCGGGAGCAATTTCTTCTCCGGGTCAGTGCCTTTGGAGCTGCTTAGCCTCAAGAACATCACCTATTTCAACGCCTCTTCGAACGATTTCGTCGGGGAGATTCCAGAGATCACGGCGTGTGGTGAGAGACTAGGTTACTTCGATGTCTCCGGGAATGGTCTCGATGGTGGGATTCCGGCGAGCATTGCGAACTGCCGGGCATTGCGGTTCTTGGATTTAGGGTCTAACAATCTCAGCGGAAGCATCCCGGCCGCCATCGGAAGTTTGAAGTCTCTCTCCGTGCTCAGGTTAGGGGACAATGCCGGTATTGATGGTCTAATTCCGGTGGAGCTTGGAGATATCGAGCTGCTTCAGGTACTGGACCTGAAAAATCTCGAGCTTTCCGGCGAGATCCCGAGCTCTCTGAGCCAATGCCGCTTCCTTCTTGAGCTGTGAGTGATTCATTTGCAAACAACTATAACGACTCAATCCAGAAGACCATTTCTTTCATGAATCAATAAAAAGCTTAGGTCTTTGCTTTGTGCAGGGATTTGTCTGGCAGTGGATTAGAGGGAGGAATCCCTGATTCTTTCTACAACTTCACCTACCTCAAGCATCTTGATCTGCAAAGGAACCACCTCAATGGGAGCATCCCCTCAACCCTGGGCCAGCTTGCCAATCTCGAATTCCTTGACCTCTCGGAGAATTCACTCTCGGGAGCCATTCCTCCATCTCTGGGAAGTCTTACTCTACTGACCCATTTCAATGTGTCCTATAACGATCTCTCCGGCACCATCCCTTCTTCTCCCACCCTTCAACAGTTCGGATTCTCAGCTTTCATGCATAATCCGTTGTTATGTGGCCCTCCTTTGAACAATGTCTGCGGGGGAACACCCGGCTCCCGGAGAACGAGGCTCCTTAGTGTCTCTGCTATAGTGGCCATCGTTGCTGCCTCTGTTATCCTTGTAGGGATCTGTGTGGTGACTGTTATGAACATCCGAGCATATAGGAAGAAGGGAGGGGTGGAAGAGGTCCTGATCTCCGAGAGCACGCCTCCGGCGTCCATGGGCTCGAATGCGATCCTTGGAAAGTTGGTTCTTTTCAGCAAGAGCTTACCTTCCAAGTACGAAGATTGGGAAGCGGGGACTAAGGCTCTGCTCGATAAGAACTGCTTAATTGGTGGTGGATCTATCGGGACGGTGTACAAGGCCAGCTTCGAGAGCGGTATCTCCATTGCTGTGAAGAAGCTGGAGACACTTGGGAGAATCAGGAACCAGGATGAGTTCGAGCAGGAGATGGGCCGGCTCGGTAGCATCAGGCATCCGAATCTGGTCGCTTTCCAAGGCTACTACTGGTCATCCACAATGCAGTTGATTCTTTCCGAGTTCGTTCCTAATGGGAATCTCTATGATCACCTCCATGGAACTCGCCACTCCTACTCTGGAAGCAGCAGCAGTGGAGGCAGGGGTGAGCTGTTCTGGTCCAGAAGGTTTAATATAGCTCTAGGGACGGCCAGGGCAATTGCTTATCTTCACCATGACTGCAGGCCACAAGTCTTGCATCTCAATATCAAGTCTACTAACGTATTGTTAGACGAGAGTTATGAAGCTAAGCTATCAGATTATGGATTGGGGAAGTTGTTGCCCATTCTCGGTAGCTATGATTTGACCAAGTTTCATACGGCAGTCGGGTATGTAGCACCAGAATTAGCTTCGCAGAGCTTGAGATACAGCGATAAATGTGATGTCTATAGCTTTGGGGTAGTTCTGCTCGAGATCGTGACAGGAAGGAAGCCGGTGGAAAGCGAGGGAGCAGCGAAGGTGGTGGTGCTGCGTGATTATGTGCGAGAACTTTTGGAGGATGGCACTGCATCTGACTGCTTCGATCGGAACCTGAGGGCATTTGTAGAAACTGAATTGATTCAGGTACTCAAATTGGGGTTGGTATGCACGTCGGAGGCTCCATCAAAGCGGCCAAGTATGGCAGAAGTCGTCCAGTTTCTGGAATCAGTTAAAACCAATTCATGATCCCTGCAAGTAAATATTTGAAGCAAAATTGATTTCTGGCCTACCTGGCCTTCAATGCAATGGGAAGGAAGACAAGGACTAACGAGAGAAAACAGAAGACATCTTCGGCCTAGAACAAAGATAAAGATTGAATTCTTTCTTTTCATTCTTTAATCTTTCAACCATTGCTGTTGCATTTGTTACATGAAATTTACTTTATTTTGTAAGAAAACCCTATTTTTGTTACAATAGCAATTCCTTCTTCTTTGCTCTCCTTCTTCATTCAGTGGTTAATATTGATTTTGTGTCATTGCAGTGAAAGATTTTTAATCCTCTTATATAGCCTTGTATGAATAATGAACATATTATATATCAGACGCACAGGAAACATAAGAGGAGTTGGTATTAGGCTTGCAGTTCCACCAAATGGGAATAGTTGAACGAGAACAGTTTGATCAAGAGGTAGCTCATCTAACCCACAAATGCCCTACTTTATATAACCAGTGCCTGTGATCTACAACTCTAAACCGGGATTCATCTTTAACACTATACCACAAATGGCAGAGGAGATGGAAAGCCTGGAGTTTCATCCTCAGCAAAGAGTCAGGCAGCAGATTTCAGTTCCATATCTTTGGGAGCTGAAACCTGGCACACCAAAAAGAGAGTGGATTTCCAAGCCAACCACCACAATCTCAGTTCCATCTCCAGCTAGACTTGTTGTGAGTGTTCCCTTCCTGTGGGAAGAAGAACCTGGGAAGCCATTGGTCCAGTTATCTCAGCAATTTCCAGAGTCGTCAACAATGTATTCGTCGCAGATGCTTGACGGCTTATCTCCGTCGAGGTGCTCATTAAATCCTTTTATCACTGAAGACGAGGACTATTCTGAAGGATTCAATCTCGAGGGTTTCTCTTTTCATATCGGTAACGATGCATCTGGTGCAGATCCTTCCCTTACTAATTGTCAAGTTGCATCAGTAACAGCTCCAGCAGCTGCTAACTTGCATCAGTCTCTACCAAATTCCTTTACTTCCCGGGAAAAATTAAGTGAAGACAGCTCAAACAGGCATGAGACATGGTACTCACTATCGGAAACTGATGGACATAGCAGTTCAAGCAGCTCAACCACACAGAATGATGGTGGTGATGCATCAGTTCTGGAGTTCCTTTTCCCTTTATCTTCTCCTGAAGTAGCTTTCATTAATAAGGTCTCTAAGCAAGATAGAGCAACTACTGAACCAGAACCAGTCTTTAAGAACAACTATGTCAATAAACCAAGGCCTTTGGCGAAGAGGACAGTTACTCTTGGAGAACTCATAGAGTTAAGCCGCAAGTTGAGCTACAGAAGGAAAACAGTTGATGTCAAGGAGAAAAATCCTTCAATGGTAATTATCTCAACTGTAGAATTTTTTTAATATATTTCTTCTAAGACAATTAAAACTCTTCTACTTGGAATCTAGCGAGCTATTGAAAGGCTAACCTAAATTATTACTTTAATGAACCCATTAATAAATTTCACATGTATATTTCTCGATGTGTTCGAGATCAAGTACTGGTACTCGCAAAGGTATCGTGCTCAATTTAACCCAGAAACTCTGATTGCATTCAGCAGCAGTTACTGAGGTTATTATCATAATTTTCTCTTCTTTTTCTTTCCCTTTTCCTTGTTGTATTGCAGGAACTCACCATGAAGAGTATGATCGCATGCTTCCCGTTCGTCATCAGTAGCAAAAAATGATAGTGCATTCGCTACACGCTGGTGAGGCGGAAAAGAGGAGTAGATGAGAGTTAGAGCTGAAGATGCTCACAAGTCGCAAGACTATTTGCTTCTCTTTCAAGTCCATGGAGATGTCCTCTTCGGTGTTGTGATTCTAAATCCAGAAACTAGCAACATCTAGATTGACGTAATTATTTGTATTCAACAAGTTATTATGAGGAGACCCATTGTGAAATGCTTGCCTGGATCTAATCCTAAAAGTGGGATCTTGCTAATTATGAACAATTGCGGGTTTAACTCATAGTATAACTGTGCAACCCATTTACTATATAAGAAATTGAAGTGTACCCCATTTGACAATAGAGGAAATAGTGGAATTTTCAACAATGTATGATGTTGTTTATTTGGCAACATAAATCTGTAAATTTTGTAGACAGGGAGAAAATAATTAAATAAGTTAGGTCAAATCTTGCTGATTTCTTAAATCAAACAATAAAAATTAAAAATGTTAAACTAAAACGCTAGAAGGAGGGCTTGAACCTCCGACCTTGTGGTTAACAGCCACACGCTCTAACCAACTGAGCTATTCCAGCTTTTGGATTTAAGACGACTAACAACTAATAAATGCACAATCATCAAATCAAAGGTGAAAATCATTAGCACAGAATGGCAGAGAACAGAACTATCATCACAACTAAATAGTGTGATTTGAATTGTTATATCAATCGTGTTTACATTTGTTCTTGGTTTGCACAGTGATTTGAATACTATCTAAGGAACTCGACATTTCTCTCAATAAGATGAGTTCCTTGTACATCTATCCCAAAGAAAGAATCTTCTCTCTAGAATAAGTTCATTCTGTACCTAGTCAATATTTAAAACGTACAGCCTATCACGGTGGTGTATGAGAACTTTCTGTCATTAGCCATTGGGCATATGTACAGACGAAATATGCAAAACTCAGTTCCAGTTCCTAGACGACTGGCTTAGGTCTGTTGAACAGCGTCTTTAGGAAAGTTGGAATCCGTGGAGTGCAAAGATTGCAGCACAAATGATCTTCCAAAAAATGCAACACAGAAGCTCGCCGGTAGATGTCAGACTGATCTACTGTGCACTTCAAGCATGTTTGCTTTATCCTGTATAAAAAAAAAGAATTAGGCTCAGAGACAACCAGATGCTTTGGCACTTCTAATAAATCTCATAAGCATTTTGAAGAAAATTTCCAAAAGGAGAAGATCTACTGAAAGAAAATCTGAATTCAAAAACTCATGCCCGAGTAAACTTATGGCAAGTCAACAGGTTCCTCAATACAAAAGAGACTTTGCATCAATAATAAGTACATACCATCAGAGTAGTGGAAAGCACGCAACTATCAATAAAGAGACAAGTGAACTGACCTCATTCTGGGTGCTGTTCTCTGAAGGAAACCAGCGCATAAGAATGCCAAGGTGCATTACTACAGGTATTAATTTGAAAACGAGAGGAGTTGTTACCTGTGGAGAGGAAGAGGTAAAAAAAGAATATTAAATATTGAGGCTCCACTACAACAATGCTTAAGCAACAAGATGCTCACCAAACTAAGGGCTGTTGTCCCCAGAAGCAAGAGATACATTTTTCCCTATATAAAGAAAAATCCGGTGAGTGGGAAATATATAGATCAAAGGATCTGAAAGGCTAGACAATTACATCACAGAAGTAGAATGGGCAACATCTAGTTGTTGACGTGAGCTAAAATAATGTAACATGCTAGTGTTGAGAACAAGGTTATTAAGAGAGAAAATATTCTATACAATTTGGTCATAAAATGTTTCTTTTTCAGCAAATGGAAGACACAAAATTACAATCATAGTTTCTATAATGTCTTTTCTTGCCTAAACTACAAAAATATAAGAAAAACAATAAATAAATAAAAAGAAAATGCAAAGAGGAACCAATAAGGGAGTTTGCATATTTGAAATCCCAAGCAACACAAGAAAAATTACATAGACAAGTAGCATGGAACTCTTGATGTCCCTCATTAAATGCTGGTTCAAGCTCCTGATTACACAACTGTCATAGCCCTAAAACTTGTCTATCTTTTAAGTCTGGCAGTAGTTAGTTTTATAAGTAGATCATTATGCATCCTATTCCTAGCAAACTGAGCATTTAAAGGGACAGAGACATGAATAGGATGAGAAAATATCACCTCAACAAGATGAAGATGTGAAGCACGGCTCAAAAGAACGAATGCAAACTCTCCGATTTGAGCTAATGACAAACCTACCTACAGGTCCAGACAGAAACAACAAAAGAACAAGCAATTAGTTTGTTGTATATCCGAAAAAAAAAGTGTCTCAATCAAATTGTTATTAATGATACTTACAACAAAAGCTGTTCTGATGCTGTACCCAAAGGCTTTTACCACTATGGTTGTAACTACTGTCTTAATTACCACAACCAGAATGACAGATGCGAGTAGTATATCGACATGGTGCCACAGGAACTGAACATCTATAAGCATGCCAATGCTAGCAAGGAAGAGAGCAGCAAATAGATTACGAATTGCTTCCACCTTACATGAAAAAAAAAAACAGAAAATAGAACATTATCATTAAAACATAGTACAAGGGGGAAAACAAAGCATTCATAGATCATAATGGAATTATGGAAGAATAATACAAAGCCAGTAGTGCCCAAGAGCCACTAATTTTAAACTAAAGAGCCCTAAATCTGCCCTTTCTTTGATTGGATCAAACTGATAAACCCTGACAAACAAATAGTTTTACAAGGAATCAAAATTGATCCAACAACCCACTTAAGAGGAAGGAATATGGTAAACTAATGGTATGCAGTTCAGTGTTGTCCTTCCCATTTTCAGTCCTTAACTTAGCTTGTGCCTCAATATCGAGTCATGCATGCATACTTTAAGATTTTAAAATTTAAACTTTAGCTTGCCTTTTTCTTTTGCCTTCTCCAATTGTCAGTTCTAAAAGCAAATCAGAACCTTCAGTAAGACAGTAAGACAGCTTACTGGTTGCGCAACTAAAGAACCTTCACCATGTAAAATGGGCAGATAAGTCTGAGCGGACAATTTTGTGAGACCAAGTGGGCAATTTTGTGAGTTAACAGAAATAAACAGAACTTCTTAAAGTGCCTTCAACTATTGTTTCTACCTTCCTATAATGCAGAATTCAGATATCCATTTCCTAAGACCAAGAGTAGAAATTTAATCAATTTTCATATAACAAGATCTGCACTATATTTAGAATCTCCTTAGGTGTAGAATGAAGAGTGAAGAAAAGTGTGATGCATCAACCAATTGCCATAATTTGCTGATTCAGCAATATCTTTCACAATGTGGCTCCTCTAAGTTTTCCCAATTAAACTGTGAAGCTAGCAAGTGTTGGCATTGTTAAGTATTGAACACGATGCAATGATATTTTTGCAGAATGACAACCTGCTAGCAAGGTGTTGGCATTATAAAATACTGGACAAATTGCAGCAACACTCACAAAATAATGACTTCAAATGCACAATAATTGCTGCGCTACTCTGAAAAATTGTATGCCAAAAGAGGAGACATGAAAGAGTAGATAAGCATGCCATGGTAGTAAATATCTCAAAAATAACCTGTACTGCATATCAATTCAATAAAATGCAGAGACCATAGAATCTGAATTAAGTCATCCTAAATCATTATTCTTGCAAGTATATACATACACCAACTGTTAAGCACAAAAATGATGTAGTAGTCATTAAACCAACAATTATGCTTTTTAACAGTACAAAGAATCATGAATTAGTCATTAAACCAACAGTTACGTTTTTCAATAATCAACACATCAGTCCTTTTCTGTACTTGTAGAATTAGGTGCAGCTATTATTAGGTTTCAACACCATTCTCGCGGCAAAGTTTAACCTACAAATATGTATGTTGAGAATACTTGCTGCAGCCTGCAAATATGTCACTCCAAAGACATGAGATAACATTACTGTGAACTGAGCATGTTGATAATACCCCAGGAAAATTGTATGAAATCAAATGAATAATTATGAATATTAGGAATAAAGTACCAATGCACATAAAATACAAGCTCAAAACATGAAAATGACCAGCCGAAATTCACCTGCTCCAAAGTATGCTGTGCAAAGTCAGTGTTGGATATCATAACTCCAGCAACAAAGGACCCTAGCTCAAGACTCAATCCTAGATTATCACTGCACTGACAGAGATCAAAAGGAAAGGTGGAATATAGATTAGAAAAACTTTGACCTAGAATTTCTTCATTAAGGTCAAAAACAAGAAGTTTGGTATGACATATTTTTACCCAAATAGGCCGAGTAATACACAAAGTAAAATAATAATTTTCTCTCTTCTCTTGATTTACTTGGTGGACTCATTCCTGAAATCCTTAGAAAATATCAGCCTGAGAGTTTACCATGTAAATCATGGATTCAGTACTTTCTTTTCAAATCCTTTATACACTCTGTTCTTACATATTATTCCTACATGATTAAGTAAATCATGTTCTCAGCTACTGATAACTACATCATAGGGATTGCCTTCACAGCATCAATATGAGATTCAAGGAACTAATTTGTAAGTCAACTGACACACAGAATCACAATATGTGATGCATGAAACGATCTTTTCTGTGCTAATTGAAGTTTTTTTAATAAATCATTGGAGTTATAAATGATATTGGGGTCAGGCACAAGGATGAAAAGAACAAAAGAAATTAGTTTGTCAGGAAAGAAACAAATATTTAAGTATGAAACACTAAAGATGGAAAAGGCATCTAGAAATAAAAACCAGCAACAGAAGCAGTCTAAATATACAACAAAATTTATGCAGGAAAGTATCCAAGACAAAAGATAAACCAAAGAAAGATTTGTGGTGAAATAAATCAACACACAATGATTTTCTACATCATGAATATAAGGAACCATTGCTCATGGTGAAAGAGTTTCTTGAGACATATAGTAGATCAACAAAGGCCGACTACAGAAGAAAGCAAAATACCTAAGTAGCTAAATGATTGGCCCAAGTTGTTTACTCTTAGTAATTGCATGCAACACGCACTTACACTCAATACACACATACGGACTACAAACTTTATAGATTAAAAAAGGGAATAACATAGCATGCTCTTACCCAAGCTAGCAGTAAGCAAAAAGCCACAGAAGCTAACTGGTAGAGTTCATTTGTCTGCAAATTCAGCAAACAGATTAGTCAAGGAGAGCAGAGCTCTACAATGGACAGAGTTGCGGTAAAAGGACAAAATTATTGATATCCAGAGCAAATAAGCATATGTTATACGTACTATTTTAGCTGAAGAGCCAAGGGAAAAGAAATTGAATAGAATGTCTCCCAGTCACTACAATATCTGTCTTTAAAATTCTGAATATTCATATAATCATATATGCCAATAGAGGAATTCTATTTTTACTTTCTTATAATTTCAGCCCATGTCAGTCTATCTACACAACTAAAATCCTACATGTGCGATCAACCACCTATTAGATGTGTAATACTTTTGATCTTTTCCTTCATTAAGCGAGCATCCTCGATCTAGTAACTATGTTGCTGGGTGCTTAACAGTTATGATTCATCATATTCTTCTCATCTTCCCAAACTCCACTGTTTTTCCTTCAGACCATCATTTCTACTTCGCAATTTTTTAATGTTTGTAGATTGCCAGGGATTTTCTTCTAGCTGGTTCTGTGGCTACTGGGTACTGGCTAATGTCTACCGACTATCGCTGACCAGAGGACAAAGTCCTCAAGTCAGAAGCAATCATCTTTCTCTTTCGTTCATTAGATTGCTATAACTAAGAAAAATATTCCTCAGAATATTACACTATTATCTCCATTAGATTGCCATATTATCTACTATCTCAAAATCCCAGGAGTTAACATGACTGGGTATAAATAACTCCTGCCAATAATGCTGACACAACATATTCCAAGTGTGCTTACCAGAAGAGACGGAACAAGTGGAATTCTAGAGCATGAGGTGCCTTAAATTTTCATCCATATAGTATTCATACTCCGAATCAACGGAACAGAACCTTTCTAGTTTTTCTTCAGCTTTCAACTGTCAGGCATCAGGTAAGAGTATGTGATGTTGCTAATTGCTCAACTCTAGAAATCTAGACGTGTGATGCACATCACACGATGACGATTATAACACAACCTCAGAAGAGGCACTCTTTTACTATACTAAGATATTATGAGATATACAGGATGCCTATCTTCCATAGGCAGATAAACATTTTACTATTTTAGAAACAAATACAATACACTGGCAAGTTCTGGGAGAAAATGGCAGCCTAATAAAGCATGTTGATTTTCAGGTTTACTCAATTATAATCACTTAAAATTAGCAATTCAGCATATAATAATATAAAATCGTTTTAATGTTGCAATTATGTTTTCATATGGTAGACAAATGAGAATCTTCGACAATTTGAAGTGTTCACAAGGTTAAGCTGAATATCCCAATACAGGATTCTAATTTTTGCCAGCCTCACCAACATAAAATTATAGGAAATAACTCACTTGTGATGACAATTGAACCATGAGCTTCAAGAATCGAGGAACAAAAGACCAAGACAGTATAGACGCACCAGTAATAAACACAGACAAGACCAGCAACCTGGATATGAGAAAAGTACTAAAATCAGCCAGTACGCTGCATAACTGAGCAATTAGATAAATCTGTTCCTTTTGATTTATTCTGAAGGAAATCCACCTTATAAATGATGGCTTTGTTCAAGGAGAAGATCAATAAAAAACAGTAATGTTATTATATAAATCCAACAGTTTAATAAGAAACTATAAACACTATTTTGCTTCTGTTGAAAGATAAGATATCAAGTAATTCATTCAAATCACAAATATAATAAAGTCTCTTACAGCTTCCCCATTGACATTATTCCTTCGAAAACACCCGAGCCACCACCCAAAATTGGAAGCAGTGCAAAGAGTAGACCCACTGCACAATCCTGGAAAAAATATGGCAAATGAGAAACTGATATTCCACCTTAACAAAATGCCTCACCCTCAATGTACTTGCATTCACTTGGAATGCAAGCAAATTATATATTAAACCTTCCAGATTTACAAGATTAGTTTATTGTTGACAATTAAATTAGAAGTCACATGATTAGCCACCTGTATTTCACTATTTCCTGTTTCATTATAACATGTGGTGGTCATTCAATATTTGCAAATGATCATAAAAAATTTGCGCAACTAATTATAAAGTCAGTATGGTTAATATATCAAGGCAAAAGATAAGTCGATGTAATGGTAATACTGTGACAGAAATTGTTAAAATGCAAAATGTTTCACAAGACAAACCTGAAGAATAAGTGTACCAATTGTCACTTGACCATGAAGAGCATTCATGCTACTTTTTTCCATCAAAAATTTGGAAACCTGGTATAGAACAGAATAACAATCCATTTACCCAAGTAGAGAGAAGGGAATGTAGCAAACTTAAATATATTTAGATTTGAAATTGTTACCACTGCAGTAGATGACATTGATAAGAAAGAGCCAACAAATATGCCCTCAGATGATTTTGCACCACATAACTGCATGAAGTAAAAATCTCTGATTTCTTAGACAGTTAACCTTTCTCACAACACTGAACAAGTGAAAATAGTTTACTACTACCAAGGTACATATGCTTTAAATTTAAAAGAACAATCAACAGCGTACCATGGCAGTTAGACCGCACAAGAACATGAATATAACAATCTGAAGCAGACCTCCAAGAACAGCAACAGGCCCAACAACTTTTAACTGGCAGTTACTAAAAGCAAAATAAGTGCTGTATAAAATAATATCATATATTGTAAACTGTATGCCTAGGAAAGAGTTAGCATTCTTTAAAGGAAGCAGATATTGTGTATATTATTCTGTTCAAAATGGATACCTTTGTCAATGAAAACTCAAGGCCCAATGCAAAAAGAAGAAACACCACACCAAACTGTGCAACTGTTTCAACCTGAATTAGAATGAAATGTATTAAATGAGGAATAATACAGATAATCAACATGCCCCTTCCAACAATAGCTGAGAAGAAAATATAAACAACTCAGGAAGTTATTTGAAATTGCATTATATATGCATATTGAAGAAACATTTCAGTAAATCTTCAGACAAGATGTACCCAACAAAAATAATGATTTAAAAAGAAAGACAGCATTTTTCGAATTATTTTAGCCAGGATCACACTGATAAAGCAGGGAAAATTGAGAATGTGTTTGCCTTAAAGTACATCATGCTTAGTAAATCTCACACTGATAAAGTTGTTATTCAGATTTTTGTACATTTATTCTGATGTATCAAACTTTCTTTTACAATGTTAGTTGTCTTGCATTCTATGATATCCATGCATGGAATGAATATGGAGGAAAATCAACATAACAAGCCTTACCATATCTTCTACAGTTACCTGAATAGACTTATTTTTGTCAGAATCTAAGAAACAACATGGTGTAGTATCGGAGAAAACTATTAGAATACAAAACAAATGAGGAAACAGTAGAAAACAGAAGAAAAGTTAGAGCCAACCTTCTTTTTATTAACAAATAGATTATCAAAAAGTGTGCAGCTAAACCAACAAAGAACAGAAACTCAAGAAAGTTATAATATTATGAACTTGAAGTCTTGAAGGTTATGAAACTACCTGCACAATTTCACTAATGAAGTTCAAGCCCCCTGGTCCAATGAGGGACCCTGCCAGAAGGTAACCAACAATAACCTTGCAAGTTACAAGTAGAAATGGAGCAATGAGATATATAAGCAGAGGAGGAACAAAAATACTGGAAGAACTGATGCACTAAAATTAGTTTCAAGCACAGGCTGAGCAATGATCAACAATCACATGCTCAGTGATTAGAATTTGACAGTCTTTCCCCCCAAAAGAAAGAAAACAGAAACAAAACAAAAAAAAAATTTAAAAAAAGAGGTAAAAAGAGTACAATATTGTACTCACAGGCTGCCCCATGCATGAAAAAGTGATGCCACCAATAGTAGCTGAAACAATTACAACAGCTAGATCCGAAATCAACCTGCAAGGAGTCATTAAATTAAAACCTGAATGACAAGTATTCAGCCAATTATAAACACACAAAATTGCACACAATAAATTATTAAGCTGACCTTAAATCTACTTGAAGCACTGGATACTTAGATTTACGATTTGACATCACAAAGACATTGTCCTACATAAATGAAGCAAGCAAAGTTTTTTGAGTTAGTGGAAATCGATAAATAATTAAATATCAAGCAAACAAACACCAAAATTTTCTGACAGCTATAAAACATACTTGCCACTTGTCATCCTAAACCAACATTAAAATACCTTTCTATCTATCAAGGTTGTCATATCATCAGAACCCTCATTTTCCAATGCAAAGACATCACCAATTTGGAAAGATTTGGTAGCACTGCACAAAAAACAGTATGGAAGTCAACATATGTTCCTAGTTGAAATGCTGCTGTTTTATACAACTTGAAACATTTACATACTTTGCCTCCTGTGACTCATTTTTCTTTGACTTATCATGTGTAATAATTGCTACAGTCTCCAGAACAGCCTGAACAGTAAAAAAAGTAAGTCTTTTGGAAAAAGAATTTAAGAAAAAAAAAAGACTGCTAAGTACAAAGCAATTGCACCAGACACTTTAGCAAGAACATAGACAGCAGATCAAACCTACTTGATGATCTGCTACACTGTTGTTGAAGCTACTTTCGTCAGGACCTGACAAAGAATATTGGCTCATCAAAAATATCAAAGCAATCTCAGAAGAAGAAAAATTGCACTGACAATCTAAGTACAAAGAAAAATAGAAGGTACAAACAATAAAGTAAAATATAATGATAGAAGTAGAGATCTTTCAAGACATGTTAGCATTAGATATGCATTCCATATTTGGACAATTTAAGGAGGAGTTAAAATTGATTGCAAGTATAAAGGAAAAGATCATTTACTCTCCCAATATAACACCACATATATATAGACCGTTTCTGTTCCTCTTCTTTAATTATGGAGTAGTTAACTGAAAGAGGTTTTAAGTATTTATCACTTTTTAAGTCTAAAAACAGATTTCCTAGTAAATGGTCACAATCGTTATTCCAATACCAGAAACCAAACAAACAAATATAGGTGCAAGGTACACACAAATGCACAAACCTAGAAACAGAAAAGTTCATTTATGATCAATAGAGAACTTGACTCACAAGTCACAACTAACTAATATGTCCTTATAAACCCACGAAATAGATGTCTAAATACATAATATTAGATGTCAATCTTTGCAAAAGATTTTCATATAATGAGGCAAGGGATTTTTTTTTCGCACCAGTCATATGCAAATCATACATAATTAAAAAGAGAATAATCATTATAGGGAAATCTCCTAAGAGCACGTTTAGTGAGAAGAAAGTACAGAACATTTTGTGATGAAGAAACCCAACATAATTTAGAAAGAGCAGGAAGATGGAACATTTTGACATCAAAGGAAAGCAGAAAAAGAGGTTAATTAACACCTTTAAAAACGATTCAGCTCATTTTCTTAGTCATCAAGAGCCTCAAGTTCGTAAGATGACGCATCAATTTCTTGGAAGTTGGAACAAAATAGAGAATTACATTCTTGATCAAAATTTGAAACGAAATAGAGATCCCTACCTTCGGGCGAATCTCCCTCCGAGAACTCCTTCTCAAGCACGCGATCAAACATCTCGGCAATGCTCCCTTCCCCGGAGCTGTTATGCGAAGGCCCCATCATAAGATTGCCATAGAATTTCTCCCTCGTCTCCTTGTCGGGCCTGGCGACCACGCGAAACATCGCAGATGGCGAAACCAGCGTGAGAAAGAAGACGAGACCGAACATTCCCCGAGCCCACTCGATCGCCACGGCCATCTAATCCAGACTCGAGATCAAATACGGAGATCGGAGAACACGGGGGAGGAGATTTCAGAAGCAGAGGAAGGCATCGAAGGAAGAAAATTTTGTGGAAGATAAGAGAAGGGTCGAGAACGACTTCGTCGCCATCGGTAGGTAACCGGTTGTTGGGATCGGTAGTTCGGCCCCTCTCCCACCCGAGTGAAACAGAGAAAATCTGGGCCGTGTGATCTAATTTATCGCCTCGCTTCTCCCGCCCGCGTTAGACCTACGCCGCAGTTTCACGCGGGTCTACGGGTTTTCCTTTCGGGTTCACCCGCATGTGTTTTTAGAAAATTAATTGTTGGACTTTGGCGCCTTAAGGGACGAACCGTGAAGAAGACCAAATAACATATTACGGATCATCGGACCTGCTGCAAGTTGCATATGTGGCAACTTGTGACTGGTTATTATACCGAGTAACATATCAACAAGATCCTTGCATTTTAATTTTATTATTTGTTCACACAAGAAAAAAGAAAAAAGAAAAAAGAGGCAGTATATTAACACTAGGAACTTTTACATAATTGTCACTGAAATTATCACCAAAGTTTTTTATTCTTTTAGAATTTTAATTATTATTAATTTTTAATAGAAGATTCCTAAAGCATTATTATTAAAATTAATGTATACATATATATATATATATATATATAATTAACCAAAAAATATTTTTTTAAGCTTAGATTATAAAATATTTATCAACAATTTTTATATCGCATAAAATAATTTATATTTCATTATACTATGGTATTGGATATAATAGTAGATAGTTTTTAAACTATTTTTAATAATTTATGCAAAGATAGAATAGTCTTTTTAGATTTAGATTGTATTTTAATTATGATTAATTAGATTTAACTAAGAGAATGATATTTTTGAAAGAAACATAATGATTTTAATGGCAATTATATATATTCTGAAGAAATGCAGTGGCAATTTAATATCTGAAAATTTTCAGTGAGCATTATGTAAAAATCCCTCATATTTTTTATTGGACCATTATATATATATATATATATATATATATATATATATTTTTATGCCTAAAAAACACAATAGATGAATTAACTTAACTATGTAAAATAACTTTAATACCCTTAAATAAGTTTTAAAATATTGAAGTAAAGATAAAAGAGAATAATATTTTAAGGTCAAATAAGGATACTTTAGATTTTAGATTTTTTTACTTTTAAAAAATAATAGAATATTTATAATTCAGTTGGCTATTGTAAAGTAAAAAAGTCAACTCAGACAATTTTTGTGGCATTAAAAGCAAATTGTGGGAGCAAAATGATAAATATTGTAAGATATAAAGAATAATAGAAATAAAACATATGGTTTTGATAAATCTCCCTAAAGACGTTCTCATCGAACCTGAATCCAAGCCCAAGTATGCAGGCCCACATGGGGCTGATCAACGGGCCAGCTTTTCAGGCTCATGCCGATTGAGTCAGCAATCAGCATACGTAATATGACCTAGTATAATCCATTTTAATCGATACACTATCATTCGTTCTTCCAATAAGTTGTACCTAAATAATAATAATAAGTTGTACCTAAGCTGAGAATGATTTCTACATTCATTAATTTTTGGCACTTCTTCTAAACTGCGCCATGAGCGGGGTTGGAAACTAGTTGGATTAACTTTGATCTTATTAGAATTAGATTTGGATAAAAAATTTATATTCAATTTAGATAAGAATTCGAATACAAATAAATTTTTTAAAAAATAAATAAAATATGCATTTGAATACTAGTTACAGGATAGATTTAATTTTACAATTTTTTTTTACCGACATATGTTTTTATTTTAATTGTTTATTTAAATAATAAATATTGATATTATTACTAATGATATGTTTTATATTATTTATAGAGATTAACTTTATATGTGTTTGACATGCAATTTTTTAAAAAAAAATCTTAATATTTTGTAGTAATTATCTTTAAAAGAAATATTATAAATATATTTAAGATTTAATTATCAAAAAAAAAAATGATTCGTATCGATTTAGTTAGGATATGACTATAAACTTTATTATTAATTTACTTTTCATATCCAAAAAAAAATATATAGATTCAAATATATATATTGAATCCGTTTTCAGTTAGGCGCGAGGCATTACTTCGGAATAAATCGATTAATTGCCCATGTGTATACGTAAATAATCCAATTTTACTTGTTTTAAGCGTCTCTAATAAGTTTATAACTGTGACCGACATTATAAAAGAGCTCTCCACCTCATCCCATAATGGAGCCCACGTTTTTCCACACACACAGAAATCACCATACAGTAAACCGAGTCACCACCGTGCGATCTAATTTTATCATCAAGAAGACATAATCCAACAGTATAAAATGGACAGAATAATATTAACAGTATCGTCCCCACTCCAACGGCTCGATCCAATACGCTCCTCCATCGACAACATCACATGCCTCCCACGCAAAAGACAAATTAACCCCAGTTAGTTATCCCGACCATAGTTAACCCTCTCCAATCTCACCACCACCACCTTTTATTCTCTCTAACTTCCTCGTCTCGCTCCTCTTCTTGCAGAGAAGCGAACCAGATCGCCATGGCCTCTCTTCTCCTTCCTCTTTTGGTAACTTTTCTACTCTCAATTCCTAGCAATGGCCACAATATTACAGCCATCCTTGACGGGTTCCCGGACTACGCCCTCTACAACAGCTACCTCACCCAGACCAAAGTCTGCGACGAGATCAACTCGCGGGAGACCGTCACCTGCCTCGTCCTACCGGACTCGGCGATGTCCTCCCTCGTGGCGAAGCAATCCCTCGCGGGGATCAAGAACGCTCTCCGCCTCCTCAACCTCTTAGACTACTTCGACCCCCAGAAGATCCACGACCTCCCCAGTGGCACGACGCTCACCACGACGCTCTACCAGGCCACCGGGAACGCCCCCGGCAACCTCGGGTTTGTCAACATTACCAACCTCCGAGGTGGCAAGGTCGGCTTCGCGTCCGCCGTGCCTGGCGCCAAGTTCGACGCTTCGTACATGAAGGCGGTGAAGCAGATCCCGTACAACCTCTCCGTGATGGAGATCTCAGCTCCGATCCTTTTCCCGGGACTTCTCGATGCGCCATCAGCTTCGACCACTAACCTCACGGCGCTTCTGGAAAAGGCTGGTTGCAAGACGTTCGCGTCCCTCGTGGCTTCTTCCGGGGTTCTCAAAATTTACCAATCTGCCATGGCTAAGGGGCTTACCATCCTTGCCCCTAACGATGACGCCTTCAAGGCGGATGGTGCGCCCGATCTTAGCACGCTTTCCAGTGCCGATTTGGTCACTTTGCTGCAATACCACGCGCTGCCGGCTTACACTCCCAAGTCGTCCCTCAAGGCTTCGTCCGGCCCCATGACGACACTAGCCTCGAGCGCCTCCGGTAAGTATGGCATCTCGGTGGCCTCGCGTGGCGATGACGTTACCCTCGACACCGGCGTCGACACCTCGCGAGTAGCTTCCACCATACTCGACGACACACCCGTCTGCGTGCTCACGGTGGATAAACTCCTCCTCCCCGTCGAGCTCTTCGGCGGCGCCCCGGCTCCAGCTCCGGGGCCGGCTGTGCTGACTCCCGCTCCGGCTCCAGCCGCACTGGCTCCGGCCCCGGAAGGGTTGTCACCATTGCAGTCCCCGCCGGCGCCTCCCACGGCGGCGCCGTCGGATGCGCCGGCTTCGCCTTCGGACAAGGCGGACGTGAAGGCCTCTGGTGGGGTGGCAGTGAGGTCGGCCGGAGTCATGGCGACGGTGGTGATTTGTTCATGGGCGTTCGCTTCCGTGTTTTGAGCCGTTGGATTATTTGAGTACTACTCTCTTAGTGGAGTCTATCGCTTCTCTATTTTTCTCTCATTTGGACCATAATTTATTTGTTAGTTGGATCGACGGTGGTGATCCCTTTGTTTATTTAGGCTTATTTGTACGAGGATTGTTATTCTGCTGTTATTAGAGCCTTTTATTTTCCTAATACTGCTGCTTGTTCTCTTACAAAGAATTGATAAACATTGGAGTACTCTTATTCACAGAAGAAGATAAGTTTCGGTTGCACTCATAATCGAAGGCATAAAAATTAAAAGACGACAGTTGGTAGTAGACATCTCGTGCATGAGGCCATGTGCTTGTTCTCAGTAAAGGGTCCTCCAGAATAGAGCTCTTTAAAGGACCTCTCTTTTGAGTTGCTCACTTGCTCCTCTTTTCTTTTTTATAGATTAATCAGCATTAATTAACTTATCTTTCCTTTTATTATACTCTTAAAATTTGCATTATTATCTTACCCCTGGCACGCAGCCATGCAGGACATCCAAGGACATTACGTAGGACCCATAACAGTACGCATTTATTTTTGTACATAATTAGGTAGTCGGTGGCTTTAATTAAGATCGTCTTTTGTGATAGTGAATTGCTAGTGTCAGTTGGTTCGCGAGAAGGAAGAGTGGTTGCAATCTATTAGCTGCCCCTATTCCAGGGGTTTAAACTTTAAACTTTAAACTTTAATGGAGATCTTTGCTCTGTTTACACGTAAATGGATAGAAAGAAAAGCTCTGATCATAAAAGAAAAGCAAATGCACAAATATTTATGGCGATATCCTATCATTGCTATATTGAAAAGTTCACATCACGATGGAGAGATCTGCTGGACGAATCGGGTGATCGAGAAGAGAGGAAGAAGGCAGAGAGAGAGAGAGACATGGCTGGCATTTCTTGCCTTGTTGGACCACTGCACTTAGTTTAGTGGGAGTGCATCCGAGGCCACCACTGGCTGAGCTGGAGTGCATCCGAGGCCACCACTCTTGTGGGCCAGAGGACAGTGAGGACTTGTTGGATTCGAATAGAAGCCATACTGTTTCACATCCATAGACACGTGAACGGAGAGGCCATTCTTCCTGTCTGATTTGGCTCTTTACCCATTTGGACCCTCTCTTTTGTAGATGGTAGGATGCTTAGATGCGACCAAATTTAACAGCGCATTACGGTCTTGATGTTGAGTTCGTCCCAAAACACAATTTGTTGGAGATGAGGGTGCATCTTCCAGCATTATGCAAGGATGTAATATTAGCACTTGTTATAAATCATTATTTAGTGATTTAATTACTTTTTATAAATTGGTCGAAATTGACTATTATTTGCAAGTTGGAGAAGAACAGCATACTGAGTCATGACAAACAGCGGCAAAGTTTGGATTTTTTTTTCTTACGAGAGGCAAAACACAAAGGCTCCGTTCACATTCATTTTTAAGAAAAGTATTCTAATCTTTAATATTAGAAAAGAAAAGCTAGTTTCAATATAATTATTCTATTGTTTAGTTGAATAATAAGTATAAAAAATAATAATTATATTTAATATGATATAAAATTAATAAAAAAATAGTTAATTTATATCAGGAATTTATGATATTTTAAATCAAATGACGAAAAATATTATTAAAAGAATGTAGAGTAGTACTGTAGTAGGAGTAATTAGGTATTGTCTAATCTATAAAAAATAGTAACTATAATTTATTATTAAATTATATTTTTAAAAGTTATATGAAATAAGATGAGAGGAGGCAAATAATTTAATACCCCTCTAAAATTTATCATCATTGTAATAGCAGGCTTTCATACCATATTTTTCATGCAAGTTCCAACCCTATATTACATTAAAAAAAGGGCATACTAGTCATTAAAAAATGTTACTGTGCGCTTAACTCTCAAGTTCTTTTTTTCTATTTAGATTTTTCTATAGATATGATTTGGCCTTAAGTATAGCAAATATCGCTTAATACTAGGAGGTAGAGTATAATTTAAATTTGATTATCTATCTTTATAGGAGATAGAATTCAATTTAAATTTGATTATCTTATCTTTGTATGTTATCAAATTTTAGTTTAAATTAATTCTTAAATTAATGAGAGATACATACAGGTAATTAAAAAATAATTCAACAGATATAATTTAGTTAAACTTTTATCAAATTAACTATAAAAAAATTATAAATACTTTTATTTTGATATACATACATTATTCTCGGTTAATGAACAAGTCTTTTATCTGATAAATTATTAGGATAATATTTTTATCAAAAACTAATATAAACATATGAAATTTAAAAGGATATAGACGTAAATACAATAACTTGGAGGGTTTACATGTAAAAGAATTTGTTAAATATTCATTTTCCTTGTCTTCTCTTGCTAGGTGGAAAGTGAGTAATTCGGATTCTTGATATATTATATAGACAATTTTACCCTTCTCTCAAACCATGATTGAATAGAACGTAGAGCCCCTAACCTTTAGCCATACATAAAACACCAACAAAATTACTTAGAAGATACAACCGTAAAGAGGCCCGCACAGAAGAGGGGGAGGAGATGCCCTGTTTCCAGACGTCAAGTTATATATATAGAAAGGTATATATAAAAATAAGCTATTTTAAAATGATAAATATGCAAAAAAGAAATACTATTTTTTAAAACTGAAATTATAATTAAAAATTAAATAATTAATTATTGAACAAGTTGTAGCACTTAAGTTGTCAGTATTAGTATTATACCCTTCAGATTTTCTTTACAAGAGCTCTAATTACTATATATATATATTGAAGTCCACGGGAAAAGAAGGTAGCGT
This sequence comes from Typha latifolia, assembly GCF_019914945.1. Classification (NCBI taxonomy): domain Eukaryota; kingdom Viridiplantae; phylum Streptophyta; class Magnoliopsida; order Poales; family Typhaceae; genus Typha; species Typha latifolia. Next base: position 10,733,453 of record NC_133093.1, on the reverse strand, counting down.
CGGGTCTATGTTAAACCAAAAGAATCGACGACAGGGTCGACTAGTCTCCAAATACAATAGAATACGGAAGCCACCCCCGAGTCCTTAACCCCTTCCTCAAGAAAGAAAAACATATACACCAATCTATCACCCACTTCTCTCCATAAATATTCACTCCCTCCTGAGTCCTGAGCCAAACGATACGCAAGAAGATCTAGAGAGTAACTCAAATTGTTCTTCAATCCATAGCTAGAGAGAATGGCAGCACAAGGGAAGGAGATGAAATTACTGGGATCACATAAAAGTCCCTTCTCGCTGAGGGTGGAGATCGCTTTTAACCTCAAGGAGCTGGGTTATGAATTATTGGAGGAAACTTGGGAAAAAAGTGAGCTCCTCCTCGAGTCCAATCCAATTTACAAAATGATCCCTGTGCTCATCCACGACGGCCAGCCAATTTGCGAGTCCATGATGATTGTGGAGTACATCGACGAGGTTTGGGCTCGTACGAACACTTCGATCCTACCATCCGATCCTTACGACCGTGCCATGGCTCGCTTCTGGGCCAAGTACATCGACGACAAGGTCTTAAAATTTAAAGGTTATACGAGCAAATAAGAAAGTTTTGAGAGGTGTATATGCAAAAATAACTTTTTCCTTGTAACAGGTGCCTCCTTCACTTAGGATCATCATGGGACTCCTCCCAGGGAGCAAGGAAGAAGCAGTGAACCAAATCCTCACTGCACTGCAGCTGCTAGAGAAGGCGTTCGAGAAGTGCAGCGAAGGAAACGTCTTCTTTGGTGGGGAGACAGTAGGCTACGTTGACATTGCCTTGGGTTGCTACTTGGCTTGGTTCAAAGCAATGGAGAAGATGAATGGCTTCACAATTCTGGATGAGTCCAAGACTCCTCTGTTGGTAGGATGGGCAAATCGTTTCTGCTCGCACGACTCGGTGAAAGGAGTGATGCCAGAGGTTGAGATGCTAATCGAATTCAACAAGAAGGTCCGAGCCAAACTCAATGTTGCTCCTGCTAATTGAGTGAATCATTAATTAATTAATGCTAAAACAACTGTTGCTTACTGGGATGCATACAGTTGTAATATTATTAGATATAAATAAAGATTAATGTGTGGAATTGTTATCCTTTTGTAGCATTTTGATGCAAGTAATTTGAGAAGCCATGTGACTTATTGCACAAGATTCTCATTTCGTGCAATTCTTTTTTTCTTCCGGTACAAGTGTCTCCACCGATCAAAATGAATAATCGAGCTAATAGTCCACGATATATCTAAATTACATTAAAGCCCCTGAGCAGAATTTGCATATAAAAGTGAAAGAGATAATTACATAAACTATTTCTCATTTTTATAGACACTCTATTATTTTTTAAAAACAAATTGTCCTAGTAAACTATTTTGTTCTCAATTTTGCTCTCTTCTATCCTATAAAATAAGGATAATATAATGCATAAAGAGCTTAAAATTAATCACATGACACTTAAATATCATTTTTTAATTAAAAATTATAATCGATACATATGAAAAACAGATATTTTAAAGATTTTTAATAAACAAGTGGATCAATATGTTATGAAAAATAAATAAAGATGTCTATAAAAATGAGCAGTAGTATAGGGGTTTAAATTATAATTATCCCAAAGATAAATTTGTTTTCAAAGGTAAAATAGTGGTTTATTGTATTCTAAGCATCTTTGAAGAGTATAGCAGGCTACTTTTGATTAGGTTTGACAAGATTAGTCTATATTGTGACATCACAAAAGGGCATTTTCGTTTTTTTTTAAATGATGGCGTAATATTATTTTTCTCCACTCTAGATCTCTTTTTGTGTCAAGCTACTCCTTTTGCCGGCGCTCTAGTTAGCCGTTCTTAGGTAGACATCCTATTAAACTCTTTTGGGTCTTCATGGTGTTTAGTTTTGCCTGAGTCTTTAGTTTTGGTCATGATCTAGCTTATATGCTGCGGAGTTAGAGTTTTGGCCGGGCGTGTCCCATTTTTATGTATTGAACGTCGTTGTGTGTTGTGTTTATTAGGGCTTTAGCTTTTACAGATTATAGCTATAATGCTTCGTGTTCTTAATCAAAAGGAAGTTAATACTAGCCAATAAAACTTAACTATTTTAGGTGTTTCCCATTTAGAACTTATTTGCCCTTGGAATTTAATATTTGTGCTCGTAAATTTTGATTATATTTAATGCAATTAACTGCTTATAAATTTTTCATCAGAAAAGTTAAAAAAAAAAAAATAACCGTTGACGATATGAGTAAATATCATGAGTTCAACTGTTCCATCTCTTAATCGCTATTCAAGAAACTCAACCTAAACTACTAATATTGTGCAATCTTTGGCAGTTAATTGCTTCAATTCGTGGCTTGAGAGGGATGGATAAAGAAACATTAGTGCGGCAGAGGCTGCAGAGCAAGCAGCCACTGCTCTCGAACTACTAGGAGAGGCTTCAGAGAAGGAGTTCTTTGGTGGACAGACTATTGGGTATTTAGACATTGCAGTGGGGTGATATATATATTTGGGGTTGATTAAGGCATCAGAGGAGATGGAGATAAATGGCATCAAAATCTTTGACGAGGCTAAGTTGCCAAAGCTGGTGGATTGGGCATGCAGAGCGTTTCTGTGCACACGATGCTGAGAGAGAAGTGATGCCATCGGTTGAGAAGCTGGTAGAGTTCATCAAAGTGCGTCAAGCTCGGCTGAATTAATTAATTTGGCCATGTTGGGTTTCGTAATTAATTATTGTAATAAAATTAGGGTGGTTAAAAAAGTGGCACTAGCTAGCATAATAATATATGAGGACATGCTTAGGTTGTTCGGAAATAAGAGAAACAAATTGGCAACTCTCTGAAACCGTATCACTTTTCTACTGTTTTGGGAAAAAATTAAAGAAGTAGATTTGATGTGGATTTCTCAATTTCATCATCTAAAGCAGTTTACTTTTCTATATTAATAACAATCATCTGTCTATATATATATATTGAAGTCCATAGAAAAAGAAGGTAGCGCCGGGTTTACATAGACAGTGTGTACCAAAACAATCGACGACTGGTTGTCAAATACAGTGTAACATGGAAGGAAGCCACCCAAGTCCTTAACCCTTTCTTCAAGAAACAAAAACAAAGATAGCAATCTAATCACCCAGTTCTCTCCATAAAATACCCACCCCTCTTGAGTCTTGAATCCTGAGCCAAACGCTACACAAGAAAAATCTAGAGAGTGACTCAAATTGTTCTTCAATCCATAGCTGGAGAGAATGGCAGCAGAAGGGAAGGACATGAAACTAGTGGGATCACATTCAAGTCCCTTCTCACTGAGGGTGGAGATCGCTTTTAACCTCAAGGGGCTGCCCGGCTGGGTTATGAATTCTTGGAGGAAACTTGGGAAAAAAGTGAGATCCTCCTCGAGTCCAATCCAATTTACAAATGATCCCTGTGCTCATCCACGACGGCCAGCCAATTTGCGAGTCCATGATGATTGTGGAGTACATCGACGAGGTTTGGGCCCATACGAACACTTCGATCCTACCATCCGATCCTTACGACCGTGCCATGGCTCGCTTCTGGGCCAAGTACATCGACGACAAGGTCTTAAAATTTAAAGGTTATACGAGCAAATAAGAAAGTTTTGAGAGGTGTATATGCAAAAATAACTTTTTCCTTGTAACAGGTGCCTCCTTCACTTAGGATCATCATGGGACTCCTCCCAGGGAGCAAGGAAGAAGCAGTGAACCAAATCCTCACCGCACTGCAGCTGCTAGAGAAGGCGTTCGAGAAGTGCAGCGAAGGAAACGTCTTCTTTGGTGGGGAGACAGTAGGCTACGTTGACATTGCCTTGGGTTGCTACTTGGGTTGGTTCAAAGCAACGGAGAAGATGAATGGCTTCACAATTCTGGATGAGTCCAAGACTCCTCTGTTGGTAGGATGGGCAAATCGTTTCTGCTCGCACGACTCGGTGAAAGGAGTGATGCCAGAGGTTGAGATGCTAGTCGAACTCGGCAAGAAGGTCCGAGCCGAACTCAATGTTGCTCCTGCTAATTGAGTGAATTAATCATGATATCTGGGCTAAAATAATAGTTGCTTACTGGGATGGATATAGTAATCAAATATTCTAGTAATATTATAAGAGTTAACTAAAATGAAAGTGTGGGCATTGGTGTTGTTTTGTAGCACTTTGATTCGAGTAATTTGATGAGAAATCATGTGACTGACTTATTGCACAAAATGTCATATCTCTTTCTCTTTTGGTGCTGAGTGTTAATCAAAATATAGTGTATTACTTAAAAATAATTCTAATTATTATAATTACCCATTCCACTTTAAATTCAATCAACCAAACACCCCAAAAATTTGCAACGAAAAAGAGATATTTGTTTTTAACGAATAAAATAGTGATTTATTATACTTTAAACATCTTCGAAAAGTATAGCAAACAACCTTTGACAGACCCAACCTCAATAATCTAAAAATATAAGCTGTTTATAGAAAAAAAAATTAAACAAAGACCTAAGCAGTGACTTTTAGCTTACCTGCTCCAAATGTTTTGACAGCAAATCACAACAGTTAGCAAATTTAAAGCAAGATTTATTTCAAAACAACACAGATTGGACCATAAAAAAACGATTGTATTTACCACCAGGATAGTGACGTTGATGAAACAAAAAATGGATTAATTTGAAATGAAAGTTTGCTAATCCCAGACACCTGTTTTATAAAGTAATATTCTTTTCTTTCTTCCAGATAGATTGCCTCGTCTCGTGTATTGCTCTAATTATTTATTATCTTTGTTAGCTACCAATATATGGAACTTTTCTTACTTCTAAAACATTTAATCCATCAGCTTTAGGCTATCACCGTAGCAAATTGAAAGAAGTACCCGTGAAATAAGATATCAAAGTGATTCCAATCTAAATTAAAATTTAAGAAAATTTATATATAACACCGGGCTTTTTAGCTAAATTTACATTTTTGTTATTTATAAATTGAGCCTTTAATTTAGTGCAAAAAATAATCTGAATTAGATTTTAAAATTAACACCGTAAAACTATTTCATTAATTAAATATATTTTATTTCTAAAATACTTTAAATACCTAAAATGCTCTTACGTTAATCCCTAGGTTGACCCGCGTGATGAGAATGCGGCCATAACCCATGCCCTCGTCCTCGATGGCGAATCAAATGTCTTCAAGAGTTGACCCCGAGGGCACGAATTATGGGGAGGGAGTGGGGATGATAAGGAGGGAGGAGAGAATAAGGTCGGAAGAGAGAATGATTGAGTTTAGACTATGTTGAAAAGGGTTGGGTTGAGTTTAGTCGTTAATTGGTTTAGATTAGGTTGAAGGTATCTATGTAATCTTCTTAGTATCTTAATTTAACGTATGAGTTTTATTAAATTTAACTAAAAAATTTAAAAATATAAATTTTTATACATATTTATTTAATTATAGGACTGAATTTATAAATAGTAAAAATATAAGATGTAGATATAAAATTTGCTTAAAGTCAGGATGCTATATGTAATTTTTTGTAAAATTTATCATTCTCGAATTTAAAATAATCTTCACTTTTGGTCCGTATGTTGAAGGATTGAAAGATTGAAAGCATACTCTTTCTAAAATCAACGTCTCAGTGCTTTGTTATCTTTTTTTTTTGTGCCTCGGATAGATGAACGGTGTTAGCCACCCGGCTGCTGGACAAGAAGCAGTGGATATGTATGAAATATTATCAATAAACACCCTATCATTTAGTCATTTTGCGCTTTAACACCTAGCTGCTTGTCATCAAACTCTTCTTTTTTTTTTCCTTAAATTCTTTATAAGATAAACAAATTGGTTAATAAATAACCGAGCGAATTACCTACTTATAATCGGATCCATCTCTTTTACCTATATTTTTGCCATTGGGTTTTTGGAAAATACCCTAAAACAAAAAGAAGTAATGTTTGACTTCAAATATAAAAGAAAATTATTTAATTGTATGCTATTCTAAAGATGATAGTTACATATAAACCTCTCAAAATATCTATTATTTGTATATATATCCATCCGATTAATTTTTTGAAGTTAAAGTCTCAATAAAAAAGATAAAATATTTTTAACTAAGAAAATTAATGAAAATTAGAATAAGTATAGTTTTATATTTTATATCTAATTGTTTAGATTTAAATCCAAAAGGGTAAAATTCTAAAAGGTATACGACAAAAATCATATATTTTAAAGGACATATGTAACTATAAAACTTAGAGGGGGCACTCAGGCAAATAAGTTATTTTTTATAGGGTATGTTTGAAAAAAAAAGCCCAAAAAGAAAAAAGAAGACAAAAGGACTACGTAGGGTCTGAAATAAAAAATATCCAAGTCTACGGTACTCCAATCTCGAGGCTTCCCAACGATAACGTCGAAATTTTCTGGGACACTTCCGCAAGAATAAAGGCTATAATATACATACCCATTCGCACATTATCATCATCATCTAATCTTGATGGATATCTTATTCTCCAAGTCCAACCCTTCTTCCTCGGCTGCAACCATAGCCCTCGTTCTGGTATGCATCATCACCTTCGGATTAATCCTTAGTAGGAGTAGAGGTAGGAGACGAAGCGGCACTAGAAATCGGTACCCGCCCGTAGCCGGCACCGTCTTCCATCAGTTGTACAACATCCGCCGGCTTCATGACTACCACACGGATCTCTCGCGCAAGCACAAGACCTTCAGGTTGCTTGCCCCTTTCCGCCACCAGATCTACACCACCGACCCCGCCGTCGTCGAGCATATCCTCAAAGCTAACTTTTCCAATTATGGCAAGGTAAATTGCAATATTTCTGTGACTTTGGACTGTTTTATTTTCCGATGCAGTATAGGATATGATCATCGTCTTTTTGTGACACCGTTTAATTTGGTTAATATGATGTGTGTGTGTGTTTTTTTTTACTCAGAATAAAGTTTAAGTATTTTTACATAATCATCGGCTTATATTTTTTCAGAGTATTATAATGATCACCGAAATTATTACATTCTAAAAAAGAAAATTAGGATTATATTGGGTTTTACTCAACTAAGTTAGTTTGGGCTAGCCCATGAGGTGACTTACTTGGCTAATAAGTGGTTGAGTTAGACTTTTGTTAAGGGGTACTTTTGCTCATGTCACTTAGTGAAAAAGAAGACAAGAGAAAAAAATGTTTTTTTTCTCTACATACAACTAGAAGATTTTTTGATTGGGATTAAGGCAGAAAGATTTTCTTCTTCACATCTACAAGGGTGTTCTTACTTCAAGAAGGTTTGGGTTTCTCTATTGGAGGTGTTATCTAAACTTGTTAATTTGAAGCTAGGATTATTGGTTTCTTGTGGATGATATTCTTGTGATCTTGAGAGATTTGTTGTGATGATCTTCTTTGTACCAATTCTCTTAATAGTGGATTCAATTTCATGCTCCGTGAAATTTCCCTTCGGAAAGGATTTTTACATATAAATTCGGTGTTCTAGTTTTCTTTGGTGCTTGGTGTTGTTAATTGCATATCTTTCTTAATTGACATCAATTTTAGCTTTTATTATCAGAGATCTCTTAGGTGGGAAAGAGAATCCTTTCCAACAGATTAGGGCTCAAGCTCGACGTCAGCCTCCTCTTCTTCCTCCATTCCGTCATATTCCCCCTCCTCCATTGACCATCTCATTTGGTCTTCTCGTCGCTTACGTCGTCGCCACCGCCTCATCATTTAAATCAAGCTCGAGCTCGGCTCGAGCTCCATTGAGATGGGCCGAGCCTAAGCATAATTAGAAAGCTCAAAAATAGTTTTAAATCGAGTCTAAGCCAGAGCCGGTTCGCTCAGTCTCGACTCATTTACACCCTTAATTAGGATCATCAGTTATCTCCTCTTATAGCTACCATTATTTATTTATTTATTTATTATTGTGTAGCCATCGATCCCCGCGTTTCTCTATCATCGGCATCTTTCCATTAATTAAGTGGGTCCTCTTTTAATTTAGTCTTAAGTAGACAAACCAGATCAGCACCAGTATATGAAATAAGTTCTCTGATCTCTCTCTTCTTTGACTCCTTTCTTGGCTTTTTTCAATCATTTCTGCAATTCTGCTTGACTTTAGCCTGACAACTATTATAATTTTTTCAAGTGTAAAAATAATAATAATTCTGAAGGAGTACAGGACAAAGTTTCGATAAATCTATTGTATAATCAATCAACAGTGATCAAAGCATTTAATCAGGTGAATTTTTAGTTTTTAGAATTTTCTTTTGCATGTTAAAGTTCTTATTAAATTACTATGATTAGTTTCAACCTTTTAACTTTATTGATTTAATCCTGTGACTACTATTTTATATATGATATATATTAAGTTCAAGATCATATTAAATAATAAGTATAACATGCAATTCGTTCATTTAATATCTTATTTCAGGGAGAGTTTAACTACGTGACCACGAAGGATTTATTTGGAGATGGTATATTTGCCGTAGATGGTGACAAGTGGCGCCAACAAAGAAAGCTTGCAAGCTTTGAGTTCTCAACAAGAGTCTTAAGAGACTCGAGTGGCTCGATCTTCATAAAGAATGCAGCCAAGCTTGCTCATTTGATCTCCAAGAACGTAAAGTCGAATAAAACAATGGATATTCAAGTAAGTCTCTTGATAGTTGTTGTTTTTTTATATTCCGAGTAATTAAAAGATATAATGCTAAAAGTCTTTATTAATTTGCAGGACTTGTTCATGAAATCTACAATGGACTCTATCTTCCGTATTGGCTTTGGAATGGAATTGGACTGCTTACACGGATCCCATGATGGAAGTATTTTTGCAAAGGCATTTGATGATTCCAGTGAGTTCATCGTGCTGCGGTATGTTAATGTCTTTTGGAAGATCCAGAAATTTCTCAATGTTGGCCCTGAGGCCATACTTAGGAAAAGAATCAAAGAAGTTGATGATTTTGTATACAAGTTGATTCACGCAAGAGTGGACGAAATTCTGAAAAGAGGAAGTGATTCTGTGAGTAATAGTCTAAAACTACTCTCTCTCTCTCTCTCTCTCTCTCTCTCTCTCTGTATGTGTGTGTGGTATAAATTGTTTTATTTGTGAAAGAGTTTAAGAAATTTAAAATTCTGGGTCTTGAAAGTTGAAAGTTATCTCATTTTGCTTATTACATTATAAACACATGATTGTTGGTTTATTATCTCGTGTCAATTGGTTATTTATTATCTTGTGTCGCACGTGAGACATAATATATACGTTTATCCTCAATTAGGCTCAATTAGATCCAATTACTCTTTTTTATGTGGAAAATTGATATAATTATTTATAAATTATAGGTGGAAAGGGATGATATACTGTCAAGATTTGTGGACGAAACTAGAAAGATCTCTGAAGAAATAAATTACCAGTATCTAAGAGACATCATATTGAACTTTGTCATTGCTGGTAAAGACACCACAGCAGGTACACTCTCTTGGTTTCTCTACATGATATGCAAGAATCCACAGGTACAAGATAATATTTTCCAAGAAGTAAAGGAAGCAACCAAAGCTAGCGAGGATGCAACCATTGATGAATTCTCACAAAGTTTAACAGATGAAGCTCTTAACAAGATGCAATATCTTCATGCTACTTTGACTGAGGCACTAAGATTATATCCTGCCGTTCCTTTGGTAAGTTAATTTTACCGTTACTTATATTTTTTATTTATTTTTACACTATGATCTAATATCACATTATATCATTTTAAATAGTGATATAAGTCGTAGTTCAGTGGTGAATATATAGTTAAAGAAATTTTTGTATGCATACCTTTCTAAATTTTATTTGTTTGCATATATACCTATCTAAATTTTATATTCAAAATCTTTGGTTTTTCGAGCACCTACAAAATTAAAAGCTTAGTAATTGAGCAGATGAAAAGAAATACGTACTCGCAACTTGGAAAAAGAATGTATACAAAATATTAACGCTTAATTATGTTTTGAGATATATTCATACAAAAAATAAGAGTTTAAGAAGTATTTATATAAAACTAAATATTTAGAAGGATATACATATAAACAAGAGAATCCAGTTTTATCGTTCAACTTCATCATTAATGTCATACTGTTGTGTTCATCTGTTAGTTGATGATTAATTAAATTTTCTTATATTGACAGGATAATAAGGTTTGCTTCTCAGATGATGTGCTTCCTAATGGGTTTAATGTTAGAAAAGGTGACATCGTTTTCTATCAACCATATGCAATGGGGCGTATGGAATACTTATGGGGCCAAGATGCTGAAATTTTTCGACCAGAGAGGTGGCTAAATGAAAATGGAATTTTCGAACCTGAAAGCCCTTTCAAATTTACAGCTTTTCAGGTAAGAAAATGAGAAAAATTTCAGAGTATTTTTCTTCTATTTCTTTAAATATATAAATTGTAAGGGTCGTTTTTGCAAATAACCACATGCAATTTTTTTTGGATATTTGCGAAAAAACCAGTTCAAATTTAAGTAATTTACAATTCGATAAACCCCGAGGTGGATATTTGTAAAATTGCCCTATTTTTGTTTTTAAAATATCTGTTGTTAAGTACTTAATTTGCGTTTATAGGCTGGGCCAAGAATTTGTCTGGGAAAAGAATTTGCCTATAGACAGATGAAGATATTTGCTGCTGTGCTTCTCCGTTTCTTCGTGTTCAAACTCAGAGACGAGGAAGCAGTCGTCAATTACAGAACCACAATAACACTTCATATCGAGAACGGCCTCCAGCTTTACGCTATTCCAAGATAATACGTGGTGAAAAATGTGAAATTTATTTGATTATATATGGGTCCTATTAATGATTTGCTAAGTGTATCTTCTTACATCTGGACGTATTGGTAAATAAATTCACTTCTCTGAGAAAAATTAGACATTATTTTCCCTTTCTTTTAGCATATAGCTGGTAGATTATGAGATTTTTCCCATTGAAGTGTAAACGATACGAGTTTGAGGGAAAGAAAATTTTGACTCTATTCGAACTGAAATTTTTTGGCTCTGCTCAGCTCAACGAGGCTCGAGCTCGTCTCCTATGATTAATAGGCTTACGGGGGCTGGTTTTGATATATGACTAACATTTAATAATTTTTACGAAAAAAAAATATTTAGTAGGTAAGATTTAAAATCAGACCAAGGATAATAAAATTTATATTAACCAATTATACTATCTAGTATTTATATATTTATTTTGATATATATATATATAATATTATTTTCTATATTATATACGAGCCTATTCGAATCGAGTTTGAGCACCGGGAATCGAGTTTGGTAAGTTCATCTCACATCTGTATTGATGTTTGTTGGACACGCGGAGGCAAGTCCCAGTATTAAGTCTACGCTAAATTTTTTGCACCGGGAATTAAGTGGTTGTGTTTCTTATAACGTCGTTCTCCCGGGGCCGGCAAAAAAAAGTAGTTGATACTATTAAATTGGACGGTTGTATGTCATTGCATCAAGGTCGCAGGAGGTGGCGCTGGAGCTGATGGATTTTACCTTTAATGCCATCACTTCTGAAATATCTAGAAATTCGATTTCGCTTTTAATTAAGAAAGAAAAACTAATTTTGAGGCGTTAAGGTAAAACGTTTGCTAAAATGATAAATATTTAATATGATATGATGTGATTGATAACAAACTTTACTATATGAAGATGTGTGTTAAGCTTCCAAATCTTCTCAATCTTCTCCTGATCCACAGAAACGCAAGTATTATGGATCTTCTACCACCTTTCCACTTCCCCAGCTTTCCTGCAGCCGTAGCAATCCCCGGACTCATCGTACTAGCTTTCTATGTACTGAAACGTTGGTCTAATCCAAGAAAAAGGAATCCTAATTACCCACCCATAGCAGGCACTATCTTCCACCAGTATCTCAACCTCCATCGGTTGTTAGACTACCAGACTGACCTCTCTCGCAGGTACAAGACCTTTCGCATACTCACCCCCTTCTGCAATTATGTCTTCACTGTTGATCCAAACAATGTGGAGTACATCCTCAAGACTAACTTCGCAAACTACGGCAAGGTATAAAGTTCCTCAAACATGGCTTCTTTGATTTGTTCTAATTGGGTAAAAGATTGGATTTACTGAAGTTGGTCGAGGAGTTTTGATGCAGGGAGAGTTGACTTATGATATTATGAGAGACCTCCTTGGTGATGGGATCTTTGCAGTGGATGGGGAGAAGTGGCGACATCAAAGGAAGATTGCAAGCTATGAGTTCTCCGCCAAGGTGTTGAGGGATTACAGCAGTGTGGTCTTCAGAGAAAACGCCACTGAGCTTGCTGGGATTGTATCAGATATGGCCTTCTCTAACCAGATGATGGATATGCAAGTAATTAAATGGCTGCGGTTTTTCTTTCTTTTTAGTTTTTTTAATTCCTTCAATAACCGTATATGTTTTGCAAATTAAATGGGAAAAATAAAATCATTTCTTTCATACGGTAGAGATAATTGTTTATCCATTTGTCGATAAAAATTTAACCGTTAATATCTTTAAGGATATAATAAAAATGCAACATATTTAAAAGATATTAATGATTCAGCACACATTTGCCCTTAGACCTTAGCTATACAGTTCAATAGGTAATTTTTTGATAATTATATTATCTTAATAATTTATCTGATAAAACATATATATATTCTTAGGCAAATACTTCAATACCCCTTTTGAAAATTTATAATCATGATCTATCGGCTATAATAGTTAGTTTTAATATCGAGTACCGATTTTTCTTAAGAAGATTTGATTACGTGTGTCTAACTTCCAAATTGCACGTTCTTTTCTTTCGTTAAAATTTTTCTTTTAGATATGATTATGACTTTATTATAAAAAATATCATTTAATACTAAATAATTTAAATTTGATTTAAATATTATTTTCTATCTCTATCTATCTGTTATTAGATTTAATTTAAATCAATCTTAAACTAATGAGAGATATATGTAATAATAAAAAATAATCAAAGAGATAAAATTTAATTAAATTTTCATCAAGTTAATTATAAAAAAACATCAATACCCTTATTATGATATATATACATTACTCTTAGTCAAAGATATATATATATATGTCTTACTTGATAAAATATTAAAATAATATAATTGTAAAAAAATATTGTGTAAGTAATATATTTAAAAATAATAATTACCTAGTAAAATCTTTTAAAACTTTTGTATTCCTATTATACGATTGAAGATTTTAACCGTTACATCTTTATCAAACCAATTGATAAATAATTAAATATACGGTACGAAAAAAGATCTCAGTATTCTTATCTGGGAGTAATGTATGTATATCATAATAAGAGCATTAATGTCTTTTTATAATTAACTTGATGAAAGTTTAATTAAATTTTATCTATTTAATTATTTTTTTATTATTTACAATATCTCTTGTTAGTTTCAAATTAATTTAAATTAAATTTAATAACAGATAGAGATAGAGAATCATATTTAAATTGAAGTCTATTTCCAAATAATTAAATTTAAATAATTTAATATTAAATAATATCTTCTATAATTAAAGTATAATCATATCTAAGAGATATAAATCTTAACAAAAAGAAAAGAATGTGTAATACACGTAATCAAATTTTCTTGAATAATATACCATTTTTTTTATGTAATGTGATTTTAGAAATAATACGAAAATTTATTAGTAGGTGTGAAAATTAGCTATTATAACTAATGGATTAAGATTATAAATTTTAGAGGGGTATTAAAGTATTCGCCGTAAAACAAACTTGCTTGTCACATGAGGAATTTTGAACAATGCCCTTTAATAAATATATAATCCAGATTAAGTTGGAAAGGGGAGATCGAGAAAGAGAAGATTCAGTGTAAACTTGATATATTGGACCATTAATGATTAGGATATGATTATCTGTTTGCATGATCATCTCAATCGCTCTTTTCAGGAATTATTCATGAAAGCTACACTTGATTCAATATTTAGAATTGGATTTGGGTGTGAACTGGGAGTGTTGTCTGGGTCGAATAATGAAGGAAAGGCGTTTGCAAAGGCATTTGACGAGGCGAATTGCCAACTGTTAACCCGTTACTTTGATGTCTTCTGGAAAATCAAGAGATTTCTTAACATAGGTTCAGAAGCCATTATGAAGAAAAACGTCAAACTGATTGATGATTTTGTCTATAAAGTGATCGACAGAAAGATCGAGCAGATGTCTAAACAGCAGCAAGAAACTGTAAGTCATAAATAAGCTTGAGCTCTCAAAGCAATGACTGTTTATATAATGGTCATTTTCATTGTAGCAGATGAAGAAAGAAGACATTTTGTCAAGATTCCTCCTTGAAAGAGAACGCGATCCCGATAACATCAACGAAAGGTACTTGAGAGATATCATCCTGAATTTTATGATTGCGGGGAGGGACACGACAGCAGCGACTCTGTCGTGGTTCTTCTACATGCTATGCAAGCATCCACTTGTTCAAGAAAAGGTAGCACAAGAAGTAAGAGAGGCAATACTTTTAAAAGATAAGGTAGCAATTGGCGATTTTGCTGCATGTTTAACTGAAGAAGCTCTCAGCAGAATGCAGTATCTGCATGCAGCGCTATCTGAAACACTGAGGCTCTACCCTGCAGTTCCTTTGGTAAATTATTCATGTCTTGTTCGTCGAGGCAAGAATTATAACATGATGAATTTTTGATATATTTCTGATTCATGTGGTATCCGGATTGTAGGACGTTAAGCGTTGCTTCTCGGATGATACATTACCGGATGGCTTCGACATCAAGAAAGGGGATATGGTGAACTATGAACCTTATCCTATGGGTAGAATGAAGTTTTTGTGGGGTGAGGACGCCGAGGAGTTTAAGCCAGAGAGATGGCTTAATGAGGTGGGGGATTTTGTGCCGGAAAACCCTTTTAAGTTTTCTGCCTTCCAGGTAACATCTGAGAACTAGTCACTTCCCAATGGTGGTTTATAAAAGGAAATCTAGCATAAGACATAGCAATTTGCTCAGTTTTGCTCTTTTTAAATTTTTTCTTTCACTTTGTAGGCCGGTCCTCGTATTTGTTTGGGGAAGGAATTTGCTTATCGACAAATGAAGATCTTGGCAGCCATTCTCGTGTACTTTTTCAGATTCAGGATGTGGGATGAGAAGCAGACTGTCAAGTGCAATGCCATGATAACTCTCCAAATTGATGGTGGTCTCCATCTATGTGCTTCGCATAGATAAAGGTTTGGTCCATCACTGTGTTTAATCTTGTTTCCTCGTACTGTTTGCTGTAAACTTTGTTTGTAGTATAAGATCATGTATCAAATATCAATGTCAATAACTACTTTTCCTAGAAAAGTGTTTATCTTACGGAGCTAGATGTTTCAGTAAGGATGACTACAATCTTTACTCTTTCTTTGCTGGTTATCGATATCATTCAAATCGCTGAGAAATATTTAGGGGGTATAGTTAAGATATTTTTGGCTTGATAGAGTTAAACTAAGTTTGAGCTAATTTTATTTGTAAGTTTTTTTCTCTTTTGTTTCTTCATCTCTAGAAGTACAGAGAGTAGTCAGGAGAAATTTTTGTTAACATGTACACTAAAAATTAACTTGGAAGAATACACTCAATATGTGGTCATGGTTATTGTACATCAAAGAAAGCGACATTAGGAATCTAGCAGAGAAAACAGTCTCCATTATAAAAGGACCCCCCCCCCCCCCCCCCAGTATATCCCTTTCTATATTTTGGAATCCATCAAATTAGATCAATCTCGGAAGTCTCGAACCAGTTATCCTATTCCTAACTAAAGTTTATCATGTATATTTAATAGTTAAAAATATAGGATTTATGTGAAGAATCTCAACATGCTAATGTATAAGTGATATATTTGACCTTTTCATTTTAAACAATAAAGTTTCATGTGACATTCTTTTATTTTATATTTCTAGACCGATCAAAGGAAGCAGTCACCAATCACCTATCGGAGAACGGCCTCCATCTTTATGCCATTCCGAGATAATATATGGTGAAAAATGTTAAATATATTTGAGTATATGGGTCTTATATATGATTTCCACAGTGTATCTTACATTTCGATGCATTGGTAAATAAATTCACCTTTGTGAGAAATATCATTCTTCTTTTTTTCTTTTTAATTTTTGAGGAAAAAGCTCGACGAAGAAATTCATTGGATCACTGAAACAGAAACATATGCCCAGGAATTTGCATCATAAATATTTACTGCATAGCATGGAAAAAATATATTGTAATAAACCGGCATAAAAAGGACGTTCCAAGAAGCGTAGCCCCACGTGGCGTGGGAAGTACAAAAGGTCAAACTTTTTAATGATTTGATTTCGTTGCGATATCGAACCGATGCATGTCATCACAATTTGCAACTCGTCCACTTGAGGTGCCATGCTGTGGCTCATGAATTTTGCGTTTAATGCCAAAATTGAAGATTAAAAAAATATTAAAAAAATAAACTTATCAATATAATATACATATATATATATATATATATATATATATATATATATATATATATCTATACTCCGCAGTTGCTTACAGAGGGCTGGGTGAAGCTCCCACCCCCAAATCTTCTCATCTTCTCCTGACCCAGAGAAACCTAAGTAATGGATTTCCTACCACCTCTCCACTTCCCCAGCTCTCCTGCAGCCCTAGCCATCACCGGACTCGTCGTACTAGCTTTCTATTTACTGAAACGTTGGTCTAATCCAAGAAAAAGGAGTCCTAATTACCCACCCATAGCAGGCACTATCTTCCACCAGTATTTCAACCTTCATCGTTTGTTAGATTACCAGACTGACCTCTCTCACCGGTACAAGACCTTTCGCATACTCACCCCCTTCTGCAACTATGTCTACACCGTTGATCCAATCAACGTGGAGTACATCCTCAAGACCAACTTCGCAAACTATGGCAAGGTATTAATTTCCCCAAACATGGCTCCTTTGATTTGTTTTAGTGGGTAAAAGATTGGATTTTGTGAGGTTGGTCGAGGAGTTTTGATGCAGGGAGAGTTGACTTATGATATTATGAAAGACCTCCTTGGCGATGGGATCTTTGCAGTGGATGGGGAGAAGTGGCGACATCAAAGGAAAATTGCAAGCTTTGAGTTCGCCGCCAAGGTGTTGAGGGATTACAGCAGTGTGGTCTTCAGAGAAAACGCCACTGAGCTTGCTGGGATTGTTTCAGATATGGCCTTCTCTAACCAGATGATGGATATCCAAGTAATTAAATGGCTGAGGCTTCTCTTCTTTCAGTGTTTTTATTCCTTCAATAGCCATATATGTTTTGCAAATTAGTAATCATTCATCAGGATTTTCTTAATTTTTTTTTCTTTTAGATTAAAAAAGCTATTTAATTCTTTAAGTGAATATAATCCAAAGTTGGAAACAGGAGAGAAAGAAAAAGACAGTCTAACCTTGACATATTCGTGCATTAATGATAAGGATATGATTGTGTCTGTTTGCATGACCATTTCAATCGCTCCTTTCAGGAATTATTCATGAAAGCAACATTTGATTCAATATTTAGAATTGGGTTTGGGGTTGAACTGGGAGTGTTGTCTGGGTTGAACGAAGAAGGAAGGGCTTTTGCAAAGGCATTTGATGAATCCAATTGCCAATTGTTGACCCGTTACTTTGATGTCTTCTGGAAAATCAAGCGATTTCTTAACATAGGTTCAGAAGCCATTATGAAGAAAAACATCAAACTGATTGATGATTTTGTCTATAGACTGATCGACAGAAAGATTGAGCAGATGTCTAAACAGCAGCAGGAAAATGTAAGTCATGAATAAGCTTGAGCTCTCAAACTAATGACTTTCTATATAATGTTCACTTTTCTTTGTAGCAGATGAAGAAAGAAGACATGTTATCACGATTCCTCATAGAAAGAGAACGCGATCCTGATAACATCAACGAAAGGTACTTGAGAGATATCATCTTGAATTTTATGATTGCGGGGAGAGACACAACAGCCGCGGCTCTGTCGTGGTTCTTCTACATGCTATGCAAGCATCCACTTGTTCAAGAAAAGGTAGCACAAGAAGTAAGAGAAGCAATACTATTAAAAGATAAGGTAGCGATTGGCGATTTTGCTGCATGTTTAACTGAAGAAGCTCTCAGCAGAATGCAGTATCTGCATGCAGCACTAACTGAAACACTGAGGCTCTACCCTTCAGTTCCTTTGGTAAATTACTCTTGTCTTGTTCGTTGAGACAAGAATTATAACATGATGAATTTTTGATATATTTCTGATTCATGTGGTATCCGGATTGTAGGATGTTAAGCATTGTTTTTCGGATGATACATTACCGGATGGCTTCGACATCAAGAAAGGGGATATGGTGAACTATGAACCTTATCCTATGGGTAGAATGAAGTTTTTGTGGGGTGAGGACGCCGAGGAGTTTAAGCCAGAGAGATGGCTTAATGAAGTGGGGGATTTTGTGCCGGAAAACCCTTTTAAGTTTTCTGCTTTCCAGGTATCATCTTAGAGCCAGTCACTTCCCAATGATGGTTTAGAAAAGGAAATCTAGCATAAGAACTAGCAATTTGTTCAGTTATGCTCTTTTTTTTTTCCTTTCACTTTATAGGCTGGTCCTCGTATATGTTTAGGCAAGGAATTTGCTTATAGACAGATGAAGATCTTGGCCGCCATTCTCGTGTACTTTTTCAGATTCAAGATGTGGGATGAGAAGAAGACTGTGAATTGTAAGGCCATGTTAATTCTCCAAATTGATGGTGGACTCCATCTATGTGCTTCGCGTAGATAAAGGTTTGATCCATCACACTAAGTTTAATCTTGCTCGTATTGTATGTTGTAAACTATGCTGGTCGTGTTTGTGTAACATCATGTATCGAATATCATCGACAACAGCTACGTTTTCCAGAAAAGTGTATTTATCAGGTTGGTCTTACAGAACAAGATGTTTCAGTAAGGATGACTGCAATCTATATTCTTTGTTTGCTGGTCATCGATATCATTGAACTCGCTGAGAAATATTTAGGGGGTACAACTAAGATCTATATGTTTCGAATTAAATTTTTTGGATTGATTGACTCTTTTTTTTTACAAACAGGCAGCAGCCCCTGTTTCTATGGATTGATTGACTTCAACTAAATTTGAGATAATTTTTTAGTAAATTTCTCTCTTTGTTCCTTCATCTCTAGAGGTACAGAGAAAATTATAGTATGCACTGGGGTTGTAAACAAGTCAAGCTTGAGCAAGAGCTAGCTCGGGTCAAGACGAAAGTTTTCTTAGCTCGAGCTCAAGACGAGCTGGAAAAGGCTGGCTTGAGTCGGTTCGTCTCGAGCTCAGAAAGCTCGAGCCTGACTCGATAGCTCGATATTTTGGCATGTTGCTGTTTGAGATAGCTGGAAGGCGGAGGAACACCTTGAAGGAACACGGCAGAGAGCCAGCAGTGGCTTCTAAGTCAGTGTGGGAGAAATTTGAAGTTGGTAAGTTGCGGAATATCGGAGAAGGGGATAACGAGAATACAGAGAAGACGTTTAAGGTTGACGTGTGGTGTATTCATTATCAGGGTGAGGCAAGACTTCCCATGAGCAAGGTAGCCAAGATGCTTGAAGGGGAGATGGATATCCACACACCACCAAACCCATTCAAACATATGCTCGCATTTGGCACAGCTTTGCTTCTATGGAGCGAAGGCAGCAAGGAATCGTTAGCAACTAAGATCTCCTCTTCCACATCGGATCTGGAGGCCAAGATCCAGAAGAACTAAGTCAGCGCCGAGGAGGTCATCTTGCGCCCGCGCCCGGCGAGGAGGAAGCTCGTAACAATGTCCCATAGGAATTCCTCAGAGAAGTGTCCCCCCTCAGCGACGATGAATTGAGACTAGAGGTCGGTCCTTCTCGGCAACTTTACAGGTCTCCTTCTTTCGCCACTGTATGAGTTCGAGCGAGAGGTCGTGGATCGGTGGAGAACTCGGGTGAGATTGTTCCTATGAATCCATTAGCGTCATGCACTCATGCTTCATTTTATTATTTTATTGTGCTATCGGGTTTGATGTTTTCTTTTATATATAGTGCTGTTTATTATAGGTTAATTGTGAGGATCATGTAAAAGAGTCTTCACGTTATCTCTCTTTTTTCATTATTATGTATTAAACTGCATTTATAATATTTAAATGTTAATGAACTGTTCTCACATAAGAACTTTCCCTTTCATATAAAGATCGTATGATATGAGGATGGTATTTGGAAGTTGGAACCACATTAGGTCAGTCTCGGTATCCATGATCAATCGAACTGGTGGAGGTATTATCTCGTTGACACCTAGAATTTGCACCATGGACCATTCGTTGAAAGCTTTCTAATCTGGGGTTTTGGAGCCACCCCTTTTGTTTAATAATATGCTTCTGTTTCGATAAACAGGATACCGCGCCTCTTGTTAGTACGCACCTGGGTGCTCTTTTTTCGAATTGGCTGACCTTTGGAAAGTTACGCCTCCGATGTATTTGAGAAATAGAATTCAGGAAAGATTTTACTGTGCACTTATATTTTCTCTTAGTTTATGAGAATAAACTAAAAACTAAGAGACCCGAAATGTAATATTAGAAACATAAGTTGTGAACTAGAAATTTATGATGATGTGGGGTGTGAAATGTAACCTTTCCTGAGAATTTAGTGAGATCAGACGTTGCTGGTTACAGCTCATAAGCCTACTTTTGCTCTACAGCTCACACCCAATAGATCCAAAATCTTAGAAACAGACCCAAATGGCAAAAGTATCTAGTTTGCTCCACTCTCCTTTGATGTCCTCTTCCACTATGAAGATTGAAACCCTCTTGGTTTCCCTCTTGTTCTTTTCCACTTTTGCTACTAGCTCCGATGTCGAACGAGAGACCTACATAGTTCATGTGCAACCTCAAGAAGATACTGACATCAAAGCTTGGCACAGATCATTCTTGCCGGAGACAACCGCAGACTCCCAAGATTCACCACTGATCTATTCCTACAGTGAAGTCTTCAGTGGCTTTGCTGCAAGGCTCACCAAGCAAGAACTCAAGGTCTTGCAGGAGAAAGATGGGTTCATTCACACCTACCACGATCAACTCCTCCCCTTGGCAACCACTCACTCTCCGGACTTCCTTGGCCTCCATGTTGGAAGTGGATTCTGGACTGGTTCTGGGCTAGGGAAGGGTGTTATAATTGGACTTCTGGACACTGGAATACTACCCACCCACCCTTCTTTTAGTGATGAAGGCTTGCCTCCACCTCCTAGTAAATGGAAGGGCTCCTGCAGATTTAATGGTAGTAATCTTTGCAACAAGAAAGTTATAGGAGCGCAGGCTTTTGGGAGCAATGCTGCGTTTGATGACTCGGGTCATGGCACCCACACAGCGAGCACGGCTGCGGGGAATTTTGTCAGAGATGCAAGTGTTCGAGGAAATGCCAATGGGACCGCAGTTGGCATGGCTCCCCATGCCCACTTGGCAATTTATAAGGTGTGTAGCCGTAGTCGTTGCTCCATTGTCGATATCTTAGCTGGCTTGGACGCTGCTGTTAAGGATGGGGTGGATGTGCTATCTTTCTCCCTTGGCGGTGGTTCCACCCCATTTAATTATGATCCAATTGCGATTGCCACCTTCAAAGCCATGGAGAAAGGGATATTTGTTAGTTGTGCTGCAGGGAATGGAGGACCCTTGCCGAGTACGATTTCAAATGAGGCACCTTGGGTCCTCACAGTGGCTGCAGGTACAACGGATAGAGCCATAAGGGCTACTGTTAAGCTCGGCAATGGGCTGGAATTTGACGGTGAATCACTATACCAACCTAAGAACTTTAGCTCCACTATGTTGCCTTTGGTGTACCCTGCAATGTTTAATACTTCTGTAAGTGCCGATTGCAGCTCCCTGGTTGGATTGGATTTTAATGGCAAGGTAGTGCTATGCGAAAGTGTCGGGTTGACAGGAAGAATTGATGAAGGGATTTCTGTGCTAGGCACGGGGGGTGCTGCCATGATACTTATGAATCCGAAGGTTGATGGGTACACCACTTTTGCCGACGCTCACTTTCTTCCTGCATCGCATGTGAGCTATGCCGCAGGGTGTCAGATCGTATCTTACTTGAATTCAACTGCTAATCCTACTGCAGCGATTTTGTTCAAAGGGACGGACGTCGGATCATCCCCTGCTCCGACGGTTGTGTTCTTCTCTTCGAGGGGGCCTGGTAAAGCTAGCCCAGGTATTATAAAGCCAGATATCACAGGACCAGGCATGAACATATTAGCAGCATGGGCGCCAAGCCAAGCAAATCCTAGTGAACAAAGCTTTAACATAGTCTCTGGTACTTCTATGTCAACTCCTCATCTCAGTGGTATTGCTGCTCTTATCAAGGGTGTGCACCCACATTGGTCTCCTGCTGCAATCAAATCTGCAATCATGACAACATCTGATGTCGTTGATCACAGGGGCGAGCCGATTAAGGATGAGCAGCATCAAAAGGCTAGCTTCTTTGCCATGGGTGCAGGCTATGTGAATCCATCAAAAGCAGTTGATCCGGGACTAATTTATGACCTTGATGTCAATGATTACATAGCCTATCTTTGTGGGTTAGAACTAGGAGACTCTGGAGTGTCAGCGATAGCTCATCGTAACATTAGCTGTTCCAATATTGAAAATATTACTGAATCAGACCTGAATTACCCGTCGATACTAGTAAATCGACAGTCTTATCCAATTGTGGTGAATAGAACAGTCACAAACGTGGGGAGAGCAAACTCAACATACGTAGTGAAGGTGGACATGCCCGGGGAAGTTTCAGTGATTGTGCAGCCGCAAACTTTGCATTTCGCAAAGGTGAATGAGAAGAGGAGCTTCACAGTGAAGGTGGACTGCAGCAGTTTGGGAAGCAACAGTACTGCTGAGGGAAATCTGATGTGGGTTTCAGATGAACTTATTGTGAGAAGTCCTATTGTTGTTTATGCCAAAATTTAGTGGCTGCGTAGCAGCAATTTTGCATGTCTCAATAATCAAACTCCTCTATATAAAGTGCTTTTGTAGTACAATATTTCTGTAATATTATTTGTATGATACAAGTAGATGGGGTGTTCGCCGTTGACAATTAGAAGCAATATCTACTATGATTACATGAACTGAAGTTATATATGAATCAATAGATGGACACCTTCTAACCTGAATAAAACTGAAGTTTAGCAACTACGGTTGTAATAAAACAAATGAAGAGATAACCTCTAGTTGTGCCATCTTTAAATGGCACTATTACTTGCTACCAGAATCCATAAAATATCTTAACTTGGGTACTTCCCTCCCAGTCTGAATACTCGCAAAGGCACATGCTGTGCTTGTCATCCATTACTATGCTATTAATGTTGAGATATTCTCTTTTTCTTACTCAGAGAAGTAATCCTGCGGAAAGCAAAGCATTTGAGTAATTGCGAGTTATCTTCTTTTTTTTCTAGAGATTGAGAAGTCCATTAGTAGACAAGTCAAGTGCAGTCGATGCCAACTAGCAACTTAGGTAATGCCAAATTAAAAAACACATCAAGCCAGGTGGAAAACTACACTGCCACTGTGAGAATTTGCTTTAACTGTTCGTGAATTCGAGTGCCAAGGCATTGCTCGTGCAAACAAACGCAAAAAAGGCTTTGATATCTCTTTGGATTTGTCTTTGCCATTGTGACCCAAAAAAATTAAAGAACTTACCAGAGAAGTGAAAGTTAGGCCAATTCGTACCGTCTATTTAAAAAGGATATTATTTAACACCCATCTCGTAAAACTGATTCAGTCGTTCACATTTCATAAGCTATAATTAGGATTTAGCTTGGATTTGTTAGACTTTGGCTTCTAGATTGAGAATAAATTGGATTAAATTTACTCTCGCCTAACACCAAAAACACCAGAGAAAAGTTATAGGTAGGATAAATGTAAATATAACCTTTATTGACTAATTAGTTCTTTAATGAAGGATCGAACTTTTTCTTAATTCACTACCGTGAAACCGTGAAAACGGCACTGGGTGTCAACAAACTGACAAAACCGGCTTTAGTAAGCGTTGGATAAGATTGAAAAATATAGATGGCTACGAAAGTATTTGCCGCAAATTTTCATTAATGAAAAAAAGAATGCTTCGCTTCCTCTATAAATACTTGGATACACCAAAAAGTCCTGTCTAGTTCACAACAAGCAAACGGAAGGAATTAAAAAGGACGTCCATGGAGAGCCATGTTTTGCTTGTTGTATGCGTCATTCTTCTATTCTCGCCGGCTTTGGAGGCGGAGGAATGTTATGCAAGTTGCTGGGATAAGTGCACGCAATCTTGGATTCGGTGCATAAGCTCCTGCTTCGTTTTCTGCTCACCAAAATGTACGTACTAATTAATCTCCCTCTCTCATTATTTTCTAGAATAATATTCTAACAGATCTTATTTGCTTATGATTCTCACATCTCTGCTAATTATATATATATATATATATATATATATATATATATATATATTCCTCTTTTTATAGATATATCAATCGATGGGAAGGGTGGGGCCGGCGGGGGGAGGTAAATGGAAGAAGAAGAAGAAGCACGGGTAATTCCTTGGGATATGACCTAACTTAATGGATGGATCCAATCTCCAGCATAGCACAATGAGGAAGATTTCCAAAAATAAATTGCTCATGACAGGTTGATGAGAAC
The DNA here is from genome assembly GCF_019914945.1 of Typha latifolia. Taxonomy (NCBI): domain Eukaryota; kingdom Viridiplantae; phylum Streptophyta; class Magnoliopsida; order Poales; family Typhaceae; genus Typha; species Typha latifolia. Next base: position 10,708,792 of record NC_133093.1, on the reverse strand, counting down.
GTCAATACATTATTTGGGCTTTAGGATCTTATTTGCAGGTTTTTTAGTAGCGTTTGCGTACCATATATGTTACCTGGCTACCTTGATCTGCTATTGGTATTAGCATGTATATTATTATTAAGAAAGTCTGAGTTTGAGAAATGATATTAATCATAGATTTGCTCGTACACCTTTCCGTGTGTATAAAAACATCCGTCTTTTTTAGATTTACTGGCGACTCTTTTGACATATTTGCAAATAGCCACCTTAGCTCACAACGAATATTCTAAAAATATATTCTATCTTTTTAACAGAAATATCCCTTTAGTTAGTCTTTCCCCGCCTTATAATCGGAGGTATACAATTTTCCCACTTTATATTCATTATAGAGGGACTGATTAGCAAATATTCAAAAGAAGTTGTCCGAATAGGTGCGGATTTGCGAAAAAACCCTTCGCGGAGTAATCCCCCCGCTTCCCGGGTCTCGCGCGTCGTGACGTGGTCGGCAGTCTCTCTCAAATATCGATCAACAAACTACTTCTACCGTACTGTCAGCCGTTAGCCACCGCCTCCTTTCCTACGAAACTAATAAATTTTCCATCTCTTTCTCTCTCTTTCTCTAAAGACACGTCATCTTTTTTTTTTTTTCTTCTTTTCAACCCACCCTTATTCCACGAAATCAAACCTGCAGTTTCTCTTCCTCCCAATTCCACGAAATCAACAGAGGAGGAGAGAGAGGGAGAGAGGAGAAGACTCCAATGGACAATTACGGCAACCCGTACCCTTACGGCTACCCTCCTCCTCCCCCTCCTG